>NC_134483.1:467301160-467631523 GCF_040206685.1 Ascaphus truei | reverse complement strand
TGAAGTGGAATCAACGATCAAATCCTACCACGACAGGATAATGCACGATAAGTTATGGAAGGAGATAGGACAGATTATGAATGAAACACTTTGTATTTGATAGTATTTAATTTGTTAATAAAATTGTCATTTATGTAAAATGCTTTTTTTTTTTATAGTGAAACTTCTTTAGTTGCACCTACTTCTGATGGGGCAAAACTGGAGCGTTGGGGGCGAAATGTGAAACGGAAGTGACATCACGGCTCTTTCGCTTCCCCCACACGCCTGCTCTCACATGCTGCCGCCGGTGCCGCTCCCCCCACTCTAACATATGCAGTACGCACACTCTGGCGCGCGAGGGCACACACAATGACTGGCGCGGACACACACACTGACGTACGCGCACACCCCAGTGATGCGCCTATTTCCCCTCCCACCCCCCACCCCTGTGAGCTTCCCCCACCTACTCAACATCCATGATGCTGGTACTGCTGCCAATAAACATGACCCCGCCAATCAAATTTACTCATGCTCTAAGCAGTAATAATATTATTGTTACTTTATATGTTGCTGACAAAACACAGAAGTTTCACTTACTATGCGCGTGCACAGCACACACAGCTTTTTTTTTTTTTTGATAGTACATGTATATTTTAAGTGTCCGCAAGGGCACGCACAATTGTGTTTTTAGTGCCCCCAAAAGTGTCCGCATGGGCACGCCCAATTGTGTTTTTAGTGCCCCCGAGGGCACGCACAATTGTGTTTTTAGTGTTCCCAAAAGTGTCCGCAAGGACACACAATTGTATTTTTAGTGCCCCCAAGGGCAAGCACAATTGTGTCTTTAGTGCCCCCAAAAGTGTCTGCAATTGTGGATTTATTTTATTTCTATTAAATTATTGTGATTGTGTATTAATGTCTTGCTTTCTGTTTTGTTTTTTTTAGCTACTGTTGTAAAAAAACAAATTGAAGAACCTTCGTGATGCGTTTCGGACGGAGCTAAAAAAGTTAAGGTGCCGCGTTTGGGGGACCCCGGGCCAAGCAGCATTGACATTGGGTCACCGTGACCTTACTTCACCAACATGCCGTTCTTGAGGGAGCAGATGTTAGCTGCAAAAACCATGTCCAACCTCGAGGAACCAGGAAGCCAGGAGGAAACCATTGAATTATCCTTTGTGGATGATGAGGATGAGCCTGTTCCAGATTCTGATCCAGCACCGGCCTTCACACCGTCACAGGCACCAGTACCGGTACCACCTCCCGCAAAAAAAACTATGAACCAACATGATTTGTGGCGCCACATGGTCACCATCGAAGAGCAAAAGTTTGGACTACTAGACCAATTAATAAATTCTAACAATGAGGACATGTGTTTTTTTAAAAGTTACCTACAATTCCTTTCTCCTCTGGATAGAATGGCGAAATTACGATTTCGCATGAAATTCCAGCAACTAATTCAGGAGACTGTTGAACATGAAGCCTCACAATAGCGAAATTATTTTTAAAAAAAATTGTGTTTCTTTAGTAAGTTAAATTTTTATATATTGTGTTAAGTTAATAAGTTTTATGTGTCGTTACGTTAATGACAAAGTTTACATTATTTTGCATTTGCCCGTTTAAATAAATATTTTAATGGTTATGAAAATTCTACTTTTGTTGTATTTGTTGTTTGTAGTCCTGTATGCAGGGGGGGTGTGTGGCACCAACGGACGGATATGTGGGAGGGGGGGGGGGGGGGGAAAGAGGCGGTGGAATATAGAGAGGGATTATATAATTATATATATATATATATCTATCACACACACCGACACACACACCGACAAATCACCCAAAAATCTACTCCACCTAGTCCCGACCCCAACCCGCTTTAAAATAAAATATATAAATAAAATACATTTAATAAATTCCTAGTCAGAACATTTGTTTTTGACAAATGTATTTATTGTATTAAATTATACTACAATTAGGTGTGTGTGTGTTCTACAAATAAAAGTCAGATGTGAATGACTAGTTTCCTTAACCAGTGTCTGGACGTCGCCGCTTCACAATATCTAAAGCAGCAATCCCGCCTGGGATCTTACCTGATCTGCAGTCCCTCAATGTCCAGGTACCTCATTCCCGCAATGTTATACATTGGAGGGGATGTGTTCCCTACCTGTCTTCTGGGTTAGGGGGGATTCCGATGTCTCCCGTCTGAAGCTTGAGTTAAATCTGGAAGAAAGCAGTATAGATTATTTTGGTGTAGTATAGGACAGTTAAGATATATAGGGTAAATAAGATACCAGAGAGAGAGGGGGGAGGGGGAAGAGAGATACCAGAGAGGGGGGAGACGGCGTGACTGACTGGGGGGTGGGGGGGTGACTGATTGGGGGGAGCACCTCTGGTGTCACACACTCCCATACACACACACATTCTCCCATATTTTTAAACGCCTGTGACGGGAGACGCGCTTAATAACACATTTATATTTCGTGGGTCCTGATTGAGCAGAACAGGTTGAGCAAAATAAACTGAGATTTATTCCCTTGATAGGCAAACACACGACAACTGCAGAATAAACTTAATAATTACACTCACGGGTAGAGAAATAGAGGATAATGTCCAGAAAGGTGCAAAGCACCAGGAGATTGTCTTTTAAAATGTAGTCCTTTTGCAAGGGCACAAATTGCCAGCCCCAATCCTTCTTTGAATGTGCAAAGTCTTTTCTGGTTCTTTATGGGTTAGGTCTGGAATCCCCAGGGCTAACGCAATCCTGAAGCAGGGCTAGTTTCCTTGTTGCGATGTTTTTTAACCCCTTGCGTTCTGGAATCGTAGCCGCTCTACTTAGGTCTTATCCGCTTGAAGAAATCAGGTAACAACAGCAGGAACAACAACAGCCTATAGGGAACCATGTTAAAAATGGTTTTTGAGGCAAAAAGTGACACTGTGTGCTCATTTGCATGTCATTTCCCAGAATCCCTTGCTGCAGTGGAAGTGCTGTATGCTGGGTGATAATGGGGAAAGGCGGGGTTGCAGACCTGCCTAAAACATGCAGATGAGCATACAGTTGTATTTGCATATATATATATATAAATCTGGGTATGCACCTTAACCCTGGCTGTGCTCAAAGCTGTGACCATGCAGCAAGCTTAAGCCTATAGGGAACCATGTTAAAAATGGTTATTGAGGCAAAAAGTGACACTGTGTGCTCATTTGCATGTCATTTCCCAGAATCCCTTGCTGCAGTGGAAGTGCTGTATGCTGGGTGATAATGGGGAAAGGCGGGGTTGCAGACCTGCCTAAAACATGCAGATGAGCATACAGCTATATTTGCATATTTGCTTTCCTGTGGAGGGTTTTTGTCACTTTTTTTACTCACCATAACTTAACTCAGTATTATGGTTTAGCCTATCCCATAGCCTCTCTTGCATTCCCAGTAAAATCAACCCCACACTGATGAGACCCATCAAGGTCGAAACAGCTGTCTGTGGGTGGTTTTCTGGGTATGCACCTTAACCCTGGCTGTGCTCAAAGCTGTGACCATGCAGCAAGCTTAAGCCTATAGGGAACATTGTTAAAAATGGTTATTGAGGCAAAAAGTGACACTGTGTGCTCATTTGCATGTCATTTCCCAGAATCCCTTGCTGCAGTGGAAGTGCTGTATGCTGGGTGATAATGGGGAAAGGCGGGGTTGCAGACCTGCCTAAAACATGCAGCTGAGCATACAGCTATATTTGCATATTTGCTTTCCTGAGGAGGGTTTTTGTCACTTTTTTTACTCACCATAACTTAACTCAGTATTATATATAGATATAGATATAGATATAGATATAGCTATAGATATAGATATAGATATAGATATATATATATAGATATCCAGGTAACAAAGAGACAGCACACCGCAATATAATGAAGTAAATAAAGTGTATTAACAACACAGGGCATCACACTGCCCTGAGGAAGGTCCCACTCTGAGGACCGAAACGTTGGCTGCCCTGTGTTGTTAATACACATTATTTACTTCATTATATTGCGGTGTGCTGTCTCTTTGTTACCTGGATTTCCCTGGTTACCCTGTACATGTTTCTATATGGGATGAGCATCTGCCTTCATTTGAGAAACCGTGAGTGCAAACTATTTTTTCATTGACTATATATATATATATGTGTATATATATATATATATATATATATATATATATATATATATATATATATATATATATATATATATATATAGTCTTCGACAAACCTATACATTTGCTCGCCCCGGGCGTGTGGATTTAACCCCCGCGAGTAAATATTGCCCAAGCAGCACACGTTTGGTACTAGGTGGCGAGTAGATTTTTTTTGTGTGACGAGTAGATTTTTTGGTGATTTGTCAACCACTGTAGATATATATATATATATATATATATATATATATATATATATATATATATATATATATATATATACACATACGTGTATGTGTGTGTATCTATATATATATATATATATATATATATATATATATATATATATATATATAGATACACACATGCATGACAGCCCGCGGGGAAGGAGATGGGAGATGGGAGCGCTGATGTCCCTCCGGTCCCCGCTTCCCCCTGTCACCGCTTACCTTCTCCCCACCGTTGTCCCCGCTGCCTGCGCGGGAGGAGGGGGGGGGAGCGGGTGGTGGTGCTGGTCGCGTTCTTTCCTCTGAATTGAACTCCCCCCCCCCACCCCTTCTGTATAAAGTGAGAGAGTGTGTGTGTGTATGTACAGTATACAGTATATGGGAGAGAAACTGTGCGTGTGTGTATATGTGTGCTGTGTGTGTGTAAGTGTGTGTAAGTGTTTGTAAGTGTGTGTAAGTGTGTGTAAGTGTGTGTCAGTGTGAGCAATGAGCAGTGTGTGTGCAGTGTGTCAGTGTGAGCAATGAGCAGTGTGTGTGCAGTGTGCAGTGTGTGTCAGTGTGAGCAATGAGCAGTGTGTGTGCAGTGTGCAGTGTGTCAGTGTGAGCAATGAGCAGTGTGTGTGCAGTGTGCAGTGTGTGTCAGTGTGAGCAATGAGCAGTGTGTGTGCAGTGTGTCAGTGTGAGCAATGAGCAGTGTGTGTGCAGTGTGTCAGTGTGAGCAATGAGCAGTGTGTGTGCAGTGTGCAGTGTGTGTCAGTGTGAGCAATGAGCAGTGTGTGTGCAGTGTGTTAGTGTGAGCAATGAGCAGTGTGTGTGCAGTGTGTCAGTGTGAGCAATGAGCAGTGTGTGTGCAGTGTGCAGTGTGTCAGTGTGAGCAATGAGCAGTGTGTGTGCAGTGTGCAGTGTGTGTCAGTGTGAGCAATGAGCAGTGTGTGTGCAGTGTGTCAGTGTGCGCAATGTGCAGTGTGCAGTGTGTCAGTGTGAGCAATGAGCAGTGTGTGTGCAGTGTGTCAGTGTGAGCAATGAGCAGTGTGTGCAGTGTGTCAGTGTGAGCAATGAGTAGTGTGTGTGCAGTGTGCAGTGTGAGCAGTGAGTGTGCAGTGTGTGCAGTGAAAGTGTGTGCAGTGTGTGCAGTGCGCAAAAAAAAAATGCGAATCGCGGTATAACGAGGCGTTACGATAACGGGGTTTACCTGTATATATATATATATATATATATATATATATATATATATATATATATAACACAAACATACATACACACAGACGCATACATATATCTATATATATGTAGTGACAGACATACAGGTAACGACACACACACACACATAAATATATATATATATTTATATATGTATATAACTATATATATATATATATGTAATTACAGACATACAGGTGTACAATGTACAAATTAACACATTAATATATTTATAATTAGCAATAGTTTTCATGTAAAACTTACCGCAAAGTGACCATCAATCTCTCCAGCACGAATGATGCGGCAAAAATTAGTCTGAACAGGAGTAATTTTTCCCTCTATATTTTTTCACTATATAATCAAATGTTGTTATAGACATTCGCATGTATTCAAAGAACTTATGTGCATGCAAACAAAGCATTTCTACTAAGGCCTAAGGCCTGGGACATAGTAAAGACTTTGGTGCTGCTGCTCGCTGTTGCTTGCTGCCGCTCGCTCTACCAGGAGCTTTTTGTTGTCTCCTGGCAGAGGAGACAGCAAGCGCGCTTGGGAGACGGGTATCACTGTGTGTGTGTGTCACTTGGTAGCTGTCAGTGTGTCTGTGTGTCACTGGGGAACGTGTGTGTGTGTGTGTGTGTGTGTGTGTGTGTGTGTGTGTGTGTGTGTGTGTGTGTGTGTGTGTGTGTGTGTGTGTGTGTGTGTGTGTGTGTGTGTGTGTGTGTGTGTGTGTGTGTGTGTGTGTGTGTGTGTGTATATTATATAATATTTTAAAAATGAAAAAAACACATGTGAGAATAAATTATTTATTAACATTGTGCAACTTTGATAAATATATTCACACATACATCACACACACACACACACACACACACACACACACACACACACACACACACACACACACACACACACACACACCTCTGTGCTGCCTCTGTCTGGTCTGGTGCCTCTGTAGTTAAAATGCCGGGCCGGCTGCAGTCCCATTGGATGGAAGCGGTGACGTGATCGCTCCTCCGCTTCCCCGAGCGGCAAATTTCAAACTTGCCTGTCTCAGGGAAGTTTCTCAGCCTCCGCACGCATCAGCACGCATGCGGAGGGAGAAACTATAGCCGCGCTGATTACAGATGCAGGGGCTTTGTACATCTGTTCAGCGCGGCTCAGCCCGCCTCAGCGACGCTGATTTCACTATGTCCTAGGCCTAAGAGTTCATTAGTCTTGAGGCTATTGATGCCCTTGAACTCTTTACTGCCATAGGTTTACAGCTTAGTGGTAGGTGAGGCGCTAAAGGGGAACACTACTTGCTCATATTCTGTAGATGTACTGCTAGCACAACTTAAATCAGCAATACTACACTTCTCTTAAAGTAAGCAAATCATGTTTCATATGACATTCTTGCCTATGCTGGCAATTGTTTGATGTTCTTGTAATCTGTAAAACAAAAAAACTGTCCCCCTTGCTGAAGTCTCCAATGCTGTAGCTGCATGTAACATATAACCAAGTGTAACACATTACAGCTTTCAGAGCAATACTGTTTGGACCACAGCAACAGATCTGTTTTGGGAAGGAAAAAAAGTTTCAAAAGAGGAAATTGATATAACTTGCTGAATGGTTGCTGTAGCAACCAAAGGATAATTGGTACATTTTAAAATGGGGGAGGCAGTTATCCGATACTACAGAACTGGATTATACCTTGAGATTTTTCACATTGTGCTGCTAGTACACGTAGATTTATTCCCATCATTGTAGCCCCTTCGTGCCAACACTATTTTTCTTGTTTCCTGCCTTGGTGTCTATATTTAATGCCTATTGGCACACTGTTCATTTGTTTAACAGCGTGAGTGATGCTTTTAGTTGTCTGCAATTTGAACACTTGTCGTTATAGAGGCAATTGGTTGTGTAAAGGGCACTTACTGACTAGTCTCCCCCTTTAGGGCTGTTCTATAGTGGGTGCGCTTGCTGCGCCATGCATGGCAGTTATAGTTTGCTGTGGTTAGTCAGCCTTTCTATAATAGGGCCAGGGGGGGCGCACGGCAGTGAGCGTGGAGCTGGCCGATCTGTGAGAAGACAGGGAAAATAAACTTTGTGTTGGGGTAAAAACACACTCACTCACACAGTACCTTCCAACACTGTCGCTCACAGCATAGTTTGCGGCACGTGCACTAGACACTACTATTACGGGCCTTGGACTGCTGCCTTTCACTGGGCAGATTAAAAATGGAACACTGGCAGCAAATGTTTTACTTATGTAACCAGGTTCCCCCATTTGCTCCGCAACCCCCGTTACCTCCGCTGATGGTGGGGGCTGCCGGAGCCAAGCGGCAGCCCCGCCGGCGTTCCTGGAGGGTGGGGGCCGAGCAGGGAGCACTCCGGTGCTCGTAAGGTCTCCGGCGGCTCCCGCGAGGGGCGCCGACATTGCCTATGTAGTTGCGCATGCGCAATGGGTCTGGGCAGCTAATGGCCACTGCGGAGGTTGGCGCATGCGCAGAGGAAGTGCGCGCGAGGCGGCCATAGGTGAGAATAGCTCCCAAGAGATACAACCCCCAGGGTGCACAGGGGCAGAGTCAGGTGACGCCAGGTAGCCAATAGGGCTGTAGTATCTCCCTGCTCAGGGATAGATACATTTCGCGGGGTTTAGGAGCACGTTAGTCGGCGCCAGGAGCAGCTAGGGTAAGGAGGTAGGGTGCAGGAGTCAGTGACTCCCTGCACTAGGCCAGCAGCCCCGTAGGCCCCAGATAGCCCTGAGTCACCAGTAGTTGAGTGTTGTAGGGACAGGCCCCAGGTTAGGGACCCTGCCCCTTACTACACAGAGTCAGTTAGGGCCACAGCAGACGCTGCGCGTCCATCCAGAGGTTTGGGCTCAGACCTCCGCTACCGCTGCAGTAGCCATCCGGGTGGGATCGCCCCGGACGGTAGTTCCTGGATTCGTCAGCCTTCGGATCCTTTGTGAAGCTCCTTGGCAGGCCCGGGCACTGGAGTGCTCGGCAGGTAACCATCAACAAGTGCACCAACGATCCTACATATATTATTATTACGGGACTAGTGGCTGCGCAGTCACACATATCCTCTCCCTTTAAGGGTGCGGGACATATTGTGTGGGGTTATTGGACACAGGGTGGGATCACCTGGTGTAGGTGGGAGCGTCCTGCGAGATGCAGTAGTCAGTGTCTCCTCTAGAGAGGGACACCTGTTGATTTATGAATAAATACATGCTATGCAGTAAAGCCAGTTCTGTTTTACAACTGTTTGCTTAATGTAATTGTTTCCTGTGAGGGCCTCCTCCCACTCTGTTGGGATCCCTCCCAGGTGGAGGCGTTGCACCATGAGATCATATTATATGTATGTACCCCAGGCTCCCCAAGCGGAGGCTTAGGCTCTTGAGAGCCACACAGGTTACACAGCAGGTAGTAGCGTCTGTATTCACAGGGAATACCCGTTACATTTGGAGGCGCTGCTGAGAGATTTCCTGGGGTGCCCTACTCAGTAGTTAACGTAGTATCCTATCAGTCAGCATGTCTGCGCTCACGCCCAAACAAGTGGCCGACTGGGCCGAAAAGCTAGGAGAGCTCCTGCGACACGTAGTCGCCGTAGACGGGGAACCTGCCGATGTATCCATGTTTACTGTCTGCAGCGCAGTAAAGACATTACCTGGTCTGGCGAGCGCCCGCCTCATCAGCAAGCACTACAACATTGATCGGCAAGAGAACACCCTATTGCTGGACACCGAACAAGCTATACCCCCTGATAGAGGCCCACGAGTAGTGTATCTACCAGAGACTTTACCGCAAGGGTGCCCTCTAATTTACCCTGGAACCATTTCCAGTCACGTAACTTCCCTTACCAGACATGAGGGTTGGGAAGACAAAGATATGGCCGCCAGTACACCCATCAGATCAGACATATCTCTACCCCGAGTGACCTTCTCTTCTGATGCTAGGCAAGGGGCCACCAGCTGGGCCGGTAGCCCGCCAACATCACCAGTCCCTAACCGGTTAGTGAACAGCTTCACCCCAACCCCTAACAGTCAGGGAGCGGGGATCGCAAGTTCCTCGGACAGTGGCGGCTCCATGCTGGGAGTGACATTCCCGCAGCTTGTGGAAGCGATAACTACGTCCCCCCCAAGCCCAAAATTACAGGAAGTTGAAGGCGTTTTCAGGAATGGTTCCTGTCCCCGCAGGCGAAGAAAGCATCGAATCTTGGAAGGAACACACCCTCAAGGTGATCGATGAATGGCCCTGCTCTGAAACGGTCAGACGTCAGAGAATCCTGGAAAGCCTCCGACCCCCAGCAGCCACCATGGTCAGTGCACAGCGCGACCAAGACCCTGATCTCTCTGCTCATCAGATGGTAGACTTGTTAGTCCAGATCTATGGCAAAGATGAAGAGGAGAGTGAGCTGTGGTTCAAATATTACGGTCTCCGATAGAAGGAGAAGGAAGACTTGTCAGACTTCCTTCAACGAATCAAGCTGGTCCTGTGGAAATTACGAACTTGCTGCCTCATCCTAGCCTCAGAGATGGACGAATACCGGCGCAAGCAGTTCCTCCGAGGGGCCATTCTCACGCATCACATAGTGATCATGATCAGGTGCTCACTAATGGAGGGGCCTCCCCCTACCTTCATGGACATTTTGGGGATCGTCAAAGGGCATGAAGCCTATACCAAGCTGCATACAGGCACCACGGTCAAAGATCCCCCTGCGAGTGACATCCCGGGAGTCTCCGTTCGCCGGATCAAGAAACCGATCAAAGAGGAAGAGGAGCCACCCAAGTCGCCCTCAACGAAAGGCCGGACTTCGGGGAGATCCTCCCCCACTAACCCAAGACGACTGGATCCTAAAGATATCGTCTGCTATGGCTGTGGACAGAAAGGCCATTTCTCCAGAGAGTGCCCTGATGGAGTCACCCAAGAAAAGAAAACGCCCAGTAAAGGAAGCCCGGCTAGGTCCATGATCTGTCGGATACAGACCACAGAAGCCAAGACATCCGAGGCCACCCCTGCGCCTCCCGAAGCTCCTACTGACCTAAGCCCAGACGATGGAACTCCGGACGGAGATGGTTACTGTCAGGTAGGCCCCTCTGCCATCGTGCGTGTGGTAGTAGAAGGAGTCTATGCCTCTGCTTTACTGGACACCGGGTCCCAAGTGACCATAATATACCAACAATTCTACGACCAACACCTTAAGCACTGTCCCCTGCGGTCGGCGGAATATATGAAGGTGAGGGGGTTGAGCAATGAAGATTACCCCATCAATGGGATTGTGAGAGTTCAACTTGAGATACTTCAATTGAATACCGGCAAGAAACATCCCATGCATGTGGAGGCAATGGTATGCCCGAAGCCTCAAGGACAGTGTCAGTACCCGTCATCTTGGGAACAAATACGGATATAGTGCGAGCCGTAATCAGAGCCTACCTGAAAGAGACCAATAAATTGCCGATGGTCAATCCACTCCTTGACCCTGTACTGAGAGAGGAGTGCAACAGAGTATATGTCTTAGAGCATCATGGGGACCTCTACAATCGTCAACGCAGACTGACGACCATTTTACCAGGGGGAGTGCAACGCCTGGCCGTCTGGTGCCGTTATCCGGATCGAGATGAGACCGATCTGTTCTCTCTGGAGAGTCCCCTGAGGAAGAGACTCAGAGAGGGTATAGGGTAATACCCGAAGTGAGAGAGTGGACGACCCGAATTCCTCTATGAACCTACGTGTATGTTCAAAAAATCTCTCCATTTCCGATGGACATTGATGTAGGACAAAGTCTGGGCAGCATATATCCCGTCAGCCCGGTAGAAACAGTGCCCTAGGTGAACGCCGCTGCAGTGGGTGAACAGTTAGTCGATCTGGACTTCAACTTCGGAGACTCGATGCTGCCAACTGAGTGGAAGGATCGACTGACGGCCAAACTGAATGAAAGAAGGACGGTATTTTCCACCAGCGAGATGGATGTGGGTCGCAGTCGCAGCGCCCAACACACCATTAGGTTGAGTGACGCCACTCCGTTCTGTGAACGCTCTCGTCGCATCGCCCCCAGGGATGTGGACGATGTAAGGAACGTCCTGAAGGAAATGGAGACCGCTGGGATATTGATGGAGTCTCGAAGTCCTTATGCATCACCCATAGTGGTGGTAAGGAAGAAGAATGGATCTGTAAGATTGTGCGTCGATTATCGAACTCTGAATAATCGTACGGTACCCGATCAATACAACCTCCCTCGCATTGAAGAAATCCTGAATGCTCTAAACGGGAGCCAATGGTTCAGTGTGCTCGACTTGCGATCTGGGTAATACCAGGTACCTATGAGTGAAGAGGACCAGGAAAAGACAGCCTTCTTCTGCCCCCTGGGCTTCTACCAATTTACGCGTATGCCCCAAGGTATATGTGGAGCTCCTGCTACCTTCCAGCGACTGATGGAGAAAACAATTGGGGACATGAACCCTCGGGAGTGTCTTGTCTACCTGGACGACATCATTGTCTTCGGGAAGACCCTGGAAGAGCACGAAGAGAGGCTGCTGAAGGTGATAGACCGTCTTGGAAAAGAAGGATTGAAGTTATCCCTCGACAAGTGTCGGTTTTGTCACACCTCGTTGACCTACGTGGGACACATCGTGTCTGCTCAAGGAATTGCTACCGATCCAGCCAAAGTAGAAGCGGTAGTGAACTGTCCGCGTCCCGAGAATGTCACGGAACTGCGATCATTCCTCGGTTTCTGTGAATATTACCGTCGCTTCGTGGAAGGGTACTCTAGTCGAGCTAAACCCCTGAACAATCTGCTGAATATATACCCTGAAGATACCGGAAGGAAGGCCACGTCGGCCCGTCAACTGTTTGGCGATAAGTGGACGCCCGAGTTTGAACGGGCCTTCCTGAACTTGAAAAAAAGCCTGACTGAAGCATCAGTGCTTGCGTATGCTGACCCAGAACAACCATACGTTCTGCATGTGGATGCCAGTCTCAATGGACTGGGCGCTGTCCTGCATCAGAAGCACCCCGAGGGTCTTCGGCCTGTAGCCTACATCAGCCGCAGTCTGACACCCAGTAAACAGAAATACCCTGTACACAAGCTAGAGTTCCTGGCTCTCAAATGGTCGATCACAGAGAAACTTCATGATTACCTCTATGGTGTTACGTTTGAGGTAAGGACGGATAACAATCCCCTCACGTACATCAATACTTCCGCCAAGTTGGATGCAGCAGGGCACAGATGGCTGGCAACCCTATGTAACTACAGATTCTCTCTGAAGTACAAGCCGGGGCCTTTGAACATTGGAGCGGACGCTCTATCACGACGACCAGGATTAAGTGCTACTCCCGATGATGATGAATGGGAAGAGATCCCCGGGCCTGGGATGCGAGCAATGTGTAGCATAGCGGCCGTCATCAATGATCAGGTGGCCTTCTCCAAACTACGAGTTGCAGATTCATTAGGATGCCAGTCGCAGGCTCTCCCCGCCGCTTACTGCGATCCCGAGGGAATGAACATAACCCATGACAAAGTCATAAAATGGAAAGACTTAGTGGACTATCAAATGAGAGATGCAGTAATCAGTATCATTCGGCAAGCTGTTCAAAGAAAGAATCCAGCTCTACTGAAGAGTGCTCCCCGAGACCTGATCGCGTTGCTAATGCGTGAGGTGGACAAGTTCGAGATAGACAATTGCTTGCTCTATAGGGTAGTCCAATATCACAACCACCCTGATAGGCGACAACTGGTTCTACCCCAAAACTTGAGATATATGGTGTTGAAGTCTCTACATGATGAACATGGGCACCTCGGTGTAGAGAAGATTTTGGGTTAGTCCGAGACCGGTTCTTCTGGCCCAAGATGCGGGAAGCGGTGGAACAGCACTGCCGCCGTTGTTCCCGGTGCATCCAACGCAAGACTTTTCCTACTAGAGCAGCACCCATGGCCCATCTCAAGAGTTCTGGTCCAATGGACCTGGTGTGTATGGACTTTTTGTGTATTGAATCCGATACCCGAGGAATCTGTAACGTGCTGGTCATCACGGACCATTACACCCGGTATGCTCAGGCCTTCCCCACAAAAGACCAGAAGGCCATCACAGTCGCAAAAATACTATGGGAGAAGTTCTTCGTTCACTACGGTCTTCCAAACCGACTTCACTCAGACCAAGGGCGAGATTTTGAGAGCACTCTGATCCGAGAATTACTCAAAATGCTGAACATCGCCAAATCCCGGACGACTCCGTACCACCCCGAAGGAGATGCTTTGCCTGTACGATTCAACAGGACCTTGTTGGACATGCTCGGAACCCTGAAGGGTGCGCAGAAAACAGAATGGAGTCGACACGTAGAAGCGTTGGTACACGCGTACAACTGTACTCGCCATGAGTCCACTGGATTCTCCCCATACTTCCTCATGTTTGGGCGGGAAGCAAGACTCCCAGTAGATGTGTGTCTTCGAGTATCAACGGATGGGATACACAATGCTACCCATTTCAAGTATGTGCAAAGGCTAAAGGACAGTTTGCAGCAAGCTTACCAACAGGCTGAGAAGTCTACAGCTAAACTGAATGCTAGCAATAAGAGACGATATGACAAAGTCAAGTATCGGGAGCTACGTCCTGGGGACGCTGTGTTGCTTCATAATCTGGGAGTCCCCGGAAAACATAAACTGGCGGACCGGTGGAGAGACGGTGTATATGAAGTAGAGTCACAGATGCCCGGCCTCCCGGTCTATCGCATCAAAGACACTGACGACCGGGTAAAGGTTTGGCATCGTAATCACCTTCTCCCCATTCCACAAGTGGGAGACGAAGAAGCAGAAATACTGGCCACACCGCTCAACGGTGAGTCCGACTTATCAGAGATGGGTCAAGAGACAGTAAATAACGAAACCCACTCTGAAACTCCTGAAGACCCTATGGAAGGACCCTCGCAAAGGGACTATTCCACAGAAGGGGCATCTCCCGGAGGAGCTACGGGTAAAGGGCCCCGTAGGCCAACGCCTACTAAGGTTGCACCAACAGGCCAGCCTTTGGATCCACAGAGCCCGTGCTTTGTGCCTAACAGAGACTGTTCAGAGACATTCCTCCCCTCAAGGGAAGAAGCTGAGCCTCAGGACTGTACTTATTACTCCCCAGAGGGAGTTGCTGAAGAACATCTCCGTAGGAGCCAGAGTCAGGTACCCTCCAAATCGGGTAACCTATGATCAAATTGGGGCACCCCATTATGAGGCTCAGCAGTGGTCTCGCAGCAGAATGCAGTCCGTCATTGTGATGTTCACTGAAATGTGCAATCTGATCTAGAAATGATAAGTTAAGATCGCATTGATTGTTGCATTTTTATTATATAACGATGTTGTGCCATTTTCATTATATAACTGATGTATATAGTTTTGAAGTTATGTGTCCCAAGCGGGGACGTTGGGGATTTTACCAGGGGGAGGATGTAACCGATTTCCCCCATTTGCTCCGCAAACCCTGTTACCTCCGCTGATGGTGGGGGCTGCCGGAGCCAAGCGGCAGCCCCGCCGGCGTTCCTGGAGGGTGGAGGCCGAGCAGGGAGCACTCCGGTGCTCGTAAGGTCCCCGGCGGCTTCCGCGAGGGGCACAGAAATTGCCTATGTAGTTGCGCATGCGCAATGGGTCTGAGCAGCTAATGGCCACTGCGGAGGTTGGCGCATGCGCAGAGGAAGAGCGCGCGAGGCGGCCATAGGGGAGAATAGCTCTCAAGACATACAGCCCCCAGGGTGCACAGGGGCAGAGTCAGGTGACGCCAGGTAGCCAATAGGGCTGTAGTATTTCCCTGCTCAGGGATAGATACATTTTGCGGGGTTTAGGAGCACGTTAGTCGGCGCCAGGAGCAGCTAGGGGAAGGAGGTAGGGTGCAGGAGTCAGTGACTCCCTGCACTAGACCAGCAGCCCCCTAGGCCCCATATAGACCTGAGTCACCAGTAGTTGAGTGTTGTAGGGACAGGCCCCAGGTTAGGTACCTTGCCCCTTACTACACAGAGTCAGTTAGGGCCACAGCGGACGCTGCGCGTCCATCCAGAGGTTTGGGCTCAGACCTCCGCTACCGCTGCAGTAGCCATCCGGGTGGGATCGCCCCGGACGGTAGTTCCTGGATTCGTCAGCCTTCGGATCCTTTGTGAAGCTCCTTGGCAGGCCCGGGCACTGGAGTGCTCGGCAGGTAACCATCAACAAGTGCACCAACGATCCTACATATATTATTATTACGGGACTAGTGGCTGCGCAGTCACACATATCCTCTCCCTTTAAGGGTGCGGGACATATTGTGTGGGGTTATTGGACATGGGGTGGGATCACCAGTGTAGGTGGGAGCATCCTGCGAGACGCAGTAGTCAGTGTCTCCTCTAGAGAGGGACACCTGGTGATTTATGAATAAGTACATGCTATGCAGTAAAGCCAGTTCTGTTTTACAACTGTTTGCTTAATGTGATTGTTTCCTGTGAGGGCCTCCTCCCACTCTGTTGGGATCCCTCCCAGGTGGAGGCGTTGCACCACGAGATCGTATTATATGTATGTACCCCAGGCTCCCCAAGCGGAGGCTCAGGCTCCTGAGAGCCACACAGGTTACACAGCAGGTAGTAGCGTCTTTATTCACAGGGAATACCCGTTACACATACAAGTATTCATTTTAAATCCTTTATTTTGCAGGTTCTATTGTTGGAAGATGTTGCATTAAGGTAAGTAGAGAAGATAGAAGAACCGAATGGCAATTGAAGCAGAATCTCATCCTGTTAACATCATTTTTAATAGTCACATAGTTGGAATGTGCAAAACATGCTGCAGTCTAATTTTTAACATAATTAAATCTGAAATGTATAAACTTAAAACTCTGCCTGTTAAGTGCTACTTAAGACATTGATTTACATAACCTTTAATTGCCGTGTCTTTTTCAAGACCGCTCTCTAATAAAACTTATTTACAGTATTGGTTTTGTCGTCCTCTTTTCTCAAGCAAATTAATATAAATGGTTCATTTGCCGGGTTTAAGACACTCCTTTAATAACCAGTACATAATACAACTGCGGGAAAAGATGTGCTCTAAACCTAGTTCTATAATTGTATGGGGAACTTGGTTTTTAAGAACTTTAATATAATCTGAATTTTACAAACTTGAACCTGTTGATTCTGCTTCATTCACGTGTTTTAACAAAGTGCAGATTCAGTATGAACAAACATCTCCTATGGAGATGTATGGTGTATGATCAACATATACTGTACAGCAGGGGTGCACAAACCTTTCCATTTGCACACCCCTGCTGTACATGGTAAAAGAACTCAAGAAAACATTTTAGTCCCATGTAGGGCCAGTTTGGACTAATATGTGGTCTGTGTAAAGAATCAGTAAATCTTTTTGCTGTAAAATTGGCACAGGGAGGCATTCTTTTAATGTATATTTAAGGGGCAATTTATTACATCACCTTTATGTCTTGCCCCATGTTAGATAGTGATTTGGGGGATGGTTACAAGTTACCATTTTCCCAGGGTACATTTTTCACTTCTGACAAGTTCTGCATCAAAGAACCTTTGTGCACTAGTAGGCAAAGGGACAGGAGTTCTCTTCCATGCCATCAATAATGCTGCAATCATGGGATCACAATGTGCAGGAGAGGCTATGTAGCTCAAAGGAAATTTTAACATGCAATGTTTCCTTTACTGCATAAATGAGGTCCCCAACCCCCCCTCTCTTTCTGGAGTCCTTTGGGTGAGAACTGAAGTTTAGGACTGGGTTTGACAAAAAAAATGATGTAAAGTGCAAGTTTTTGCTAACTATCAAGTGTTACTCTGCATCTGCAAACACCTTTGTCTTTGGTACATGGCTCATTGTACATGCCTATAATACATGAATGTGTTAGAAAACACATGGTAACAGTTAGATACTGTGGAGTCATTGGTGTTTTACTGAACCTGCCTCTGCATTGCACTCCATCTGTGTTGGGTTACCTGTCCTTGTATTGACCTTGCAGGTGACTCCATAATGCAGTTGTATCCAGCCTTTGTTTCTCTTGTGAAAGACTGCAATTGAAAGTTATAAAATTTAGATCTCCAGTTGTACATGCAAATGGATGAGTGAAATCATACAATAAAAGCTTAATTATTTCATAAAGCACTTGATTACGGTAGTGTGCAGAGCATCTGTGTTTTTTTGGGAGGGGGTTTTTTTGGGATGGGGTTTCTTTGGGAGGGGTTTTTTTTTTAACAGTTTTTCCCTGCCGAGATGAGTACAATCTGTTTTTTTGGTGCCAGAGGCACAGGGAGATGGTGACTTGCCCAAGGTCACACAGATGACATTGGTAATTGAACCAGGTTACCCCGATTCAAACTCATTGTTTAGAGTCCGTACTCACCCAGCCGCACCTCCCTCAACTGAATTCCTCCTTTTCACATGAAACTGTGTGACACTTAATTGTGTAAGTAAATTTGGACATGGTGTATTACACTTATTTTAGTCGTCATAAACTGGTGAGTACTTCAACTCACGTTTTGGATTCTTGAAACGGCTGAATAATTGAGGCATAGGGCCTCATGCAGAGAGCAGCGCTATTTAAAATTGGAGAGGGGAAAAAAAAGAAGCTTTAATGGAGAGTTTTTTTCTCCATATGCAGAAAGGTCCGAAAACTGCATTTAGAATCCTTTCTGCATATGGAGAGTTTCATCCGGCGATATGAGCGCTGTTGAAACTTGTTGGAAAAAAAACGCGTTTTTTTTTTTCCTCCCCCACCGGCCGCCGAGCTCCAGCTTCTTGCCAAATTTTTTTGGAGAAGCAAAATGTTAAAAATCGCGCCAAAAACAGCCGCTAGATGGCGATCGCGCCTCTCTGAATACGGCAGTATTCAACACTGGAGAGATTTAGGTTCTCTCCAGCCGCGCGGCGAAATTTAAAAAAAAAAAAATGGCGCTTTTTTTAAAACTCTCCAGTACGTGCCTTTCTACAGGCATTTCTCTCCAAAAAATGCCGCTATTCCCCTTACCGCTGCTCTCTGCATAGGCCCCTTAGTGTGTTAAAGTCTGATTTAAATTAGGGGGATATCTAATTGGAGTGAATATGATGCATCACATGCAGTTCAGTTATATAATCAATTTAAGGGGCCTATGCAGAGAGCAGCGTTATTTCAAAACTCGCCATTTTTTGGAGAAATTCGCGCAGAAAACAGCAGAAAATGGCGAGTTACGAAAAACGCGCCAATTTTTTTTTTCTATTTCTAAAACTCGCCTCGCGGCTGGCGAGAACCTCCATCTCGCCAGTTTTAAAAATATCCTAATGCAGAGAGGCGCGAACGGCATCTAGCGGCTGTTCGCGCCAATAAAATGGCGCGATTGTCTCCTTTTTGCCTCGCCAGGAAAAGTTGGCAAGAAGCTGCCGCTCGCGGCCATAGGAAAGGAAAAAAAAAAAGGCGCGATTTTTTTTTAACACATTTCTGCAGCGCGCATCTCGCCAATTTAAACTCGCCACACGCATTCATGTTAAACATAGCAGAATTCGCACATTTCTGCATATGGAGAATAAAACTCTCCAAAAAAGCTACTTTTTATTAAACTCGCCAATTTTAAAATTCGCTGCTCTCTGCATAGGCCCCCTAGTCTGGCATAGGTTTTTGATATCAGGGTATCAATGTGCAACACAAATGTTAAATGGGAGTCAACCTCCTGTCTTTCTTGACTCTTTTTCTGCTATCACGGAGGAGGATGTATCACTGCTGATCTCCTCTTCTCCCTCTACCACTTGCCCTCTTGATCCCATTCCCTCCCATCTCCTAAAACCTCTTGCTCCTTCTATAATCCCTATGCTCACACAGATCTTTAACTCTTCCCTCTACTCTGGTACCTTTCCTTCATCCTTCAAGCATGCAACTGTTATACCATTACTCAAAAACAGCAAGCTTGACCCTACCTGTCCTTCTAACTATCGACCTGTCTCCCTCCTGCCTTTTGCCTCCAAACTCCTTGAACGTCTTGTATTCTCTCGATTGCTACACTTTCTCAACACCTATTCTGTACTAGACCCTCTACAATCTGGCTTCCGCACTGCTCACTCTACTGAAACAGCCCTCACTAAAATAACTGACGACCTCCACGCTGCCAAAGACAGAGGTCATTACACTCTGCTCATATTACTCGACCTCTCTGCAGCATTCGACACCGTGGACCACCCTCTTCTCCTTCACATTCTCCATACTCTTGGTATTCGGAACAAAGCTTTATCCTGGATCTCCTCTTACCTCTCCCATCGTACCTTCAGTGTCTCTTCTGCTAACACCTCCTCCTCCTCTATTGATCTCTCTGTGGGTGTACCCCAGGGCTCTGTCCTGGGACCCCTTCTCTTTTCTCTCTACACACTCTCTCTAGGTGACCTAATCACATCTTTTGGGTTTAAATATCACCTCTATGCTGACGACACACAAATTTACCTTTCAACCCCTGACCTTACACCTGCTATACAGACCAAAGTTTCTGAATGCCTCTCTGGAATATCATCCTGGATGGCCATCCGCCGACTGAAACTTAACATGGCAAAAACAGAGCTCCTTATACTACCTCCCAAACCTGGCCCTACTACATCCTTCCACATTGCTATTGGAAATACGATCATTCACCCAGTAGCCCAAGCACGCTGCCTAGGGGTCACACTTGATTCCTCTCTCTCATTCTCCTCTCATATTCAAAACGTTTCTAAAACTTGTCGCTTTTTCCTCCGCAATATCACAAAGATACGCCCTTTCCTCTGTTACTCAACTGCTAAAACTCTGACTCAGGCCCTCATTCTCTCACGTCTCGATTACTGCAACCTCCTGCTGTCCGGCCTTCCTACCTCTCACCTGTCTCCCCTACAATCTATCCTAAACACTGCTGCCAGAATCACTCTACTCTTTCCTAAATCTGTCTCAGCGTCTCCCCTGCTGAAATCCCTCTCCTGGCTTCCGATTAAATTGCGTATCTCACACTCAATTCTACTGCTCACTTTTAAAGCTTTACATTCTTCTGCCCCTCATTACATCTCAGCCCTAATTTCTCGCTATGCACCATCACGACTCTTGCGTACTTCTCAAGGATGTCTTCTTTCTACCCCCTTTGTATCTAAAGCTCTCTCCTGCCTTAAACCTTTCTCACTTTCTGCCCCACACCTCTGGAATGCCCTTCCCCTCAATACCCGACTAGCCCCCTCGCTATCCACCTTTAAGACCCACCTTAAGACACATCTGCTTAAAGAAGCATATGAGTAGCACTGGATAATCATGGACACATGTCACAAAGCTTGGCCCCCTGCAGACGCACTTACTAGTATTCCCTCCTACTGTCTCTGTACGTTCTCCCTACCTACCAATTAGATTGTAAGCTACTCGGAGCAGGGACTCCTTCCTTAATGTTACTTTTACAGTATGTCTGAAGCACTTATTCCCATGATCTGTTATTTATATTTGTTATTTATATGACATGTATTACTACTGTGAAGCGCTATGTACATTTTATGGCGCTATACAAATAAAGACATACATACATACATACATATGCCCAAATATTTGAAACTAGTAATGGGGCTAGCATAGTATTAGAGTTGGTTCTGATCTGGAGCTCATACATTGGAAGCTTTAAAAATGTAGCCTTGGTTCAAAATTCCATTGTTACAGTCTTGTCAGCGTTTAAAAACAGTTTGTTTTGGGAAGAGTAGGGGCACCGCAGGTGATATCCAAGGGGTTGTTGGAGTTAGTGCCTGAGAGAAACACATGTTGGGATCTACCTGGTAGGTAGGAATGAAACCAGTTTAAATCATGCTTCCCTATTCCAGAGCACTGGAGTTTGTTTAGCAAGATAACATGATCAACAGTATCAAAAGCCTTTGCAAAATCTAGGAATATTGCACCAGTGAGTTGTCCTAGTTCCATTCCACACTGGATCTCATTGAATATTTTTAGGCGGGTAATTACCGTGGAGTGTTTGGGACGAAAGCCAGATTGGGAGTGGCTAGGGAAATTTGTCATGGTGTAGTAATCGCTTAATTGGGAGTGAACACTTTTCCATGGTTTTGGATAGTATTGGGAGAAGAGAGATTGGCCTATAGTTTGAAACTGTTTTTGTCCCCACTTTTGAAGATTGGGACAACTCTGGCAGTTTTCCAGGTCTTAGGAATATGGCCTGCAGACAAAATAGAGTTGATTAGGGAAGCCAGCGGTTTGGCAATGGCTGGGGTACCAAGTCATAGAAACTTAGGCTGAGTCCATGGTGACTACAGCCGTGCGGAGGCGCGCTGAGGAAAAGCGGGTGCTTTCCCTGGCCTTAGTTCGCACGCCATCGGTGGGCGGGCCAGTGACGTCACAGAGCTGGTTCGCCCTCACTGGGCGAACCGCTCACGTGAGCGGCCCTGCACTCCCATGAGCGCCAAAACTAAAATTGAAATGTCGGCTACGCTTCTGCACACCTACGGAAGCGTGTGCGAGCCCCTGCTAAAGCCGCTCTCATTGTGGCTGCAGGGACTCACTGCCGAGCGTAAGCGCGCCTCAGCACGGGTCAGTGCCTAAGCGCTGACCATGCCCGAGGCCTTAGATTGCAGTAGGTCAGGTCCACATTGGCTGCTTAGTTTTAATGAGGGTCGTTTGTGTAATCTCTTCAGATACTGGGACAAATTGAAAGCTGTGGGCAGTGTTGGGAGAGGGTGGGGCTATAGGGGTACTCCCAGAATGAGGTTTATGTATGTAGGTCGGGTTGCGTTTCGCTAATAAGTTAGTACCACACCCCACAAAGTATTCATTGAACGCATTTGCAATGTCCTCCTTAATGATATTACTTGGTTGTTGATGGCTAGAAGGCTGGAATTGTTGATAACCTTCCAGAAGTTAGCTGGATTTGATGGATTCTGATGAAGATTGTCAGAGTAATATTGTGCTTTTGCATGTCTTGTTTGCCTTGTGCACATATTCCGCAGGCTTCTGTAGTTATTAAGATCCTTGGTAGTGCCAGTTACTTTGTAGCTTTTCCTCAACCCATCCCTAAGATGGTAGAGCGATTATAAGGTCGGCTGTTACCCACGGAAGGTGGGCCCCTCGTACCCTTATTCTGCGTAGTAGAGAATGGGTATCACAGAGTTTTAAGAACTCGGATTGGAATGTACATATGCAGGATGACGGGTCTGCATTACGCAGGAGCCTGGTGATTTAATGATTGAATATGGAATCCTGAATCTAAACTGCACTCCTGGTTCATCTCGAGCTGCAATACTCATTATGGGATGTTCATGTCTCTCTCTTATGTATATGGTTGCCAGTAGTTGGTATGGGGTTTTTCCCCTCACCTTTGGTACTGCACTTGAGTGACAGCCGGGGGGTGGTACATCCTGTTGTAGCTGGGACAACGGGGTGCCCGCCTCCTGGCTGTACTTAAGGGCAGGACCGCCCTAAAGTTAGCAGTGCCTTCCCCCACTTGAGGAAGGCAGGTCACACATTGGAGAGGCTGCATATTGGGCCTACTCTAGTCCTCTTCCCCTTGGGGGAGAGTGAGTGTGTACCTTACCTCTGCCTCTGCTAGGGAGGTGGGGAAAAGCTAGAACGGCTGCGGGTGCCCTTGGCCTGTAGTGGCAGTCATCTGGTGAATCCTGAGAGACTGTATTGTAGGAGACTTGTTCCTGTTACAGCAGAGTGTAGTAATAAACCCGTTCCTGTTTGCAATTTACCTCCTGCCTGGTGCGTGACCTTACTGGGGGAAGAGGTAATAAGTTCTACTGTGGAAGATCACCTTCAGCTCCTGGAGCCTACGGCAGATGGAGGTGCTGCACTGCTAAAGAGATATGTGGGGTATGAACCCCAGAAGCCTGTTCCTGTGTCCCCACTCCCAGAGGTGGACGATTCAGCCCTGTTGCCAGCAGGTTTATGCACCATACACCCTGTAATGGCCCCTATCTGCGATTGGGTGGGGGAAACACCGTTACATACTTTTTAATTGAGCTTTTTTTGCTGCACCACAACCATCACTCTCAAAATATTGGCACGGAAGAACTTTTTCTATTTCGTTTATTGTAGTTCAAGCAGCACTTTACTGTTGCCTAAAAACTACAGAGCTAAAAGCATACTTTTTGTCACCAATGCTGTACTAAAAGGTTAGGTTGCATAAAGGCAGCACGATGCTCAGCATTTCAAGAAAAGGTTACTGCAACCTACATTGCTATGTGTCCATGTTGTTATTACGCACTGTGCCACATTCAAACATCCTATTTCCTCTCTAAAAATTATGGGGATAGAACACGTATAAAGAGCTACATCTGGGACAGAAAAAGACAGTCCTATTACCTCTTAGACACTGTGTTCCCCAAAGGATTAAATGACAATATATCACTAAGTTGCTTCTCAGAGGGTAGATAATTGATCAATGTAGACTTTGCTATGTTATCTTGATAGGTACTTATATGCTGCTATCCAGATTCCCTGGTGTCTGTTATTGAATAAGGTCAGTAGGCACTGCTATACATTTATAATGTGTATTAAATGGATTAAGTCTTCACTAAATAGCAAATGGACCAAGAAGAGATTACTATATTTAAACCCCTTTTTTTTTTTTTTTTTAATCCCATATTTATGCACTTCTTGGACACTGGTTACATGAGAATATGTTAGTTTGGCAGCTTATAACAACTCAACCCCCCTGTCATATTTTATAACATTTGCTACAAGTCAGATATGGTAATACGGAGGAAGATTATTGGAGACGGAGGGCGCGTGCACATCCATATCACCTCATGGCAACGCACGGGTGTCAGCTGGTTGCTGAGTTGCCATGTGTGTAACACCTATAATCTGCTACAAAGTTAAGCGCATCCCAGCTGTTACATCTTGCCAAACACCAACCCTCTTTCATACAGTCACCATATGTTTCCACTTGCCTTTAAGACTGTAAGCTCTATGGAGTAGGGTCCTCTTTAGCTTCTGTACCAGTGTTTGATAAACTTGAGTTACAATATTATAGGGACAGCAATCATATGGGCCTGAAGCTAAAATGTCACTTGGATGATGTAGCACTAAAAATAGTCAGTGCAAGGTTTAAGTGACTGAAATACATAACCGGGATCTAAGAAAAAGAGGTCACCCGCACACACAGCTTATTTCCTCCTTTATATCTGAAATGGTCTACCAGATTAAAGCCTGTATCAGTGTGGCAGGATAAGATAGACCTGTTCCTAATTGCAAGCTATGCCAATCTACTCCCTTCCTGCATCTTTAATTCCTTATGCAATTTACTGCAGAAACTTTTAGGTAGAATCTAATTTGACGGGATTTAAAAAAACTGAACTATCCAATCCTGTCCCTCACAATAAGAATCATTGGGTCAGCCTGTAGTCGGGCACTGGAATTGAACAAGAGGAAACCTTGAGCCATATGGAACCATATATACTCTAGGATCAAATCGCTCCTATGAGTGAGGAACATTAAGGACATTTTTACATTATGTAAAACGTTCTTATGCAAAAAGCAGTTTGTTTTTTTCAGCTACTTTGCATGGGGTTTCTCTGGCAAGGTTACATACAGTACTGTAAACATACTGTAAGTGACTTTGTCCTAAGGAACAGGTTCAGGTCTCATATAGCTTGTGCTTGGTTCTGTCTCCATGCTTCTCTGTTCCATTTACCTTACTGAAATCTAATAGACTGTCTGCATCCTCTGACTGTTTTAGACAGTATTCAGAAAAAATCGTCAAGTGTCAAATCTGTATTTTAAGGCAGCATTTCATACCTATCCCTAGAAACATACATCTGCAATTAAAAAAAACAGTGGTGTGTATGGTTAAACACTGCTAAGTGGGATATATATATATATATATGTAGGGGTGTGTGTGTTAGGCACCTTATGCTGTTGCAGTGCGTGCCCGGAGAGAGTGGTGTAAGTTCTGCGGCGTCCCGACAGTATAGGACGCCGCCATGTTTATTGCGCAATATTCAGAGGGCACTGGCAGAGCAGAGAGGTCGCGCATGCGCAATGCAAGCGCGCGAACGACGGGCCAATAAGGGAAAGGTTCCGTTGGTGTACTACAACTCCCATGAGCTCTAGCGCAGTCACCTGATGTCTGGGAACCAATCAGAGGGTTGGAATTGCGGGAGGAGGAAAGGGAAGCGTGGGGGAGAGACCACTCTAGGCAGAGGGGAACCGGAGGGCGAAGGAAGAGGTAGTGTGGGTGCAGGGGGTCCGTGACCCACCTGCATAGGAGAGATCTTCCCCGCAGGCCCCTAAGAGAATCCCTGAGCCACAGTAGAGTAAGGTTGCTGCAGGGATGCCCTATAGTGGTAGCGACATTCCCCATTACTGTATATTAGTTAGGGACCAAGTGTGAAGAATCAAGGTTGCTGCAGATGTCTGGGACCAGGCCGCTGAGCACCGTGACACCGGAACACCATTGCTGGATCGGCAGATTCTTTTTGAAGTATTACCGGTCACCGCAGTGACCGGAAGGTATTTACAACAAGTGCACCAACACCGGTCATCAGGCGCTGATCCCGCCTTAGGGAACACTGTTTGGGGACACTAAGTGGAGTGGCCAAAGGACTGAGCCTACAGTATATAACTATTTAGTATATGGACACGGTGTGGGGCACGTGGTGACGGGACAGAAACATTACTCCTTAGGAGATTGGCCGAGCCACTAGTGTTATAAGGACAGTTCAAGTTAGCTATGGGTTATGTGTTATTGCTTCAGTTAGGCATTAAGAGTACTATTGCATTCTAGTAAAGACCGTTCAAGCATATGTATATGTGTGTGGAAATGTTTCTTGCCCAGGGGAATCTTACATGATGGGGATCCTGGGTAAGTGGAGGCGCTGCCGTTAGTATAAAATGTAACCCCAGGCTCCCAGCTAGCGGAGGCTCAGATCTCCTGGAGCCACAGGTGTGTGCAGTACCCGTAGCCTCTTTAGAGCGTCAGAAAAGGGGCTACATTTGGAGGCGCTGCTGAGATATCAGACCTGGGGTGCCCTACAATTTTTTCTCAACGTGCTCTATTTTTGTTCCGCCATGTTTGTGCCCTCACAGCTTGAGGTGTGTAAGTGGGCCCAGCGGCATGAAATTCCCCTGACCCGTGCCATAGCCATTGGACACGTCCCCGCTGCTATCTCCCTGGGCACGGTGACTGATCAAGTAAGGAAGCTTCCGCTCCTGGACACTGCCCGAGTGCAAGACCATCACTATGACCGGGAGTATAACTGGCATAAACAGACCGGGATATATGCCCTGAGGCCCTTCCATCAGTATTAATCCTGCCCGACGCTCCCAGCCTTCACTGCCCGCTAGTACAGGTGGATCATGCCGAACCCCTGACGGCATCCACACCACAGCGGGGTTACCCTGGTCCGTCGAGTACAGTCACGACCACCCCTTTCCGTACCCCTGAAAGCAGTTTGAACCCCCGATGGCCCGCTGCAATGAGTCTAGGTGCTTCGTTCACCCCCTCCGCCATTAGGCCAGCGTTAAGTAGACCCAGCATGTCTAGACTGGACGCCTACTCCCCTGCTGGGAATAGTCTGTTGGATAATGCATCCATTCCTGTGCTCGCAGAAGCCATACATCACTCCACGCAGTCCCACCAATACCGGAAGCTGAAAGCGTTTTCTGGCGACAAACCCACCCCTCTGGGAGAAGTCGGATTTGAAGAATGGTTGGATCACACGGAACAGGTACTTCCTGAATGGTCCTGCACGGATGCCGCCCGGAGGCAGCGTATAATTGAATGCCTGCGACCCCCAGCGTCCCACATGGTGCACTGCTATCGAGACGACCACCCGGATGCTGATACGGCTGGCATCATTTTCTCCCTTACCAAAGCGTATGGGATTCCTGTGGATGCATTTGCACTGATGGCCAAGTTTCATGCTCTGGCTCAGAAGGAGGGAGAGATGGTGTCTGACTTTCTTAGACGTCTACATCTGGATCTGTGGACCCTGGTGAGAAAGAGGGTGGTGCAGAAGGTGGATGCCGATGGATTGCGCACCACCCAGTTACTGAGAGGACTCCTTCCACTGCATCCGGTGTCCGTGTGCGTCAGCAGCTGCCTAGTGCCAGGGCAAGTGCTGGCGTTTGATGACCTGATGGATCGAGTCCAGGCACATGAGACTGTGCTGTTGGGACGTGACTTAACCCCGGGAAAGAAGACGGGGGTAGCGGTCAAAGAAGCCAAGAAGTCAGAAGTTAAAGTCGAGGCGGCCGGGGATGCGAACCCGGAGAAGGAGGACTTTGAAGCGCCTGCAGCTGCCCGGGAGCACCCCGCGTCGGGGCGAATGTCTCCGACCTTCCGAGACAGTGCCTCCCACAGTCACCTCCAGTGTTACGCCTGTGGAAAAATGGGGCACATTCGAGTGTACTGCCTCTCCCCATGGAGAACGGCATCCAGGCCGGCCAAGTCCATGCTGTGTACTCCGCAGGCCGGTGAAGCAGTGGGCCAGCCCTCGACGAGTAGTCGAATCGGACCGTCGGCCATTGTCAAGGTGGTGATTGAAGGCATCTACGCCTCTGCACTGATGGATACTGGGTCCCAGGTGACCATAGTGTATCAACCCTTTTACGATCAACATTTGCATCGGCTGCCGCTACTATCCGCTGACTCCCTGAGGTTGAGAGGGCTGAGCCATGAAGACTACCCTATTGATGGAGTGGTGAAAGTACACCTGGACATTCCCCAGTTGAACACCGGCAAGCATCATCCCATGGAGGTGGTAGCGTTAGTGTGCCCAGAACCCCAGGATCACCCCAGCGCTCCGATAATCATAGGGACCAATACAGACATCGTACAAGCTGTGATCCGCATGTACTTGCAGGAAGCGGATGAATTACCATTGCTGGCTCGAGCCACTTGCCAAGCATAACAAGAGGCTAGCGGTAGGATTGCGACCGAAGAGGAGCATGGGATGCTGTATAGTCAAGAGCGGGGGCTGACTGAGATTCCTCCGGGGAAGGAAGAATGATGGTCGCAGCCTGTCATTATCCTGCCAAACGTCCGGAGGATCAACTATTCTCCTTGGAAAGCACGATACGTGACGACCAGAGGCTCGGCTACGAAGTATTGGCCTCGGTAAAGAAGTGGTCGGGAAAAATTCCGGCTCGATCCCAGGTATACGTGCGAAACCTTTCTCCGTACCTCATATGCATCGACCACCGGCAGCCGTTGGGTCAAATCTATCCAGTAACTCCTGAGAGGAAAGCAGCAGGTAAACGCCCGGTGGCCACCGTCCATGCAGTAACTCCAAGGTTGGCGTTTTTTTCTTTGGAGACTCGTCATTGATGGAGGAATGGAGAGGAAGACTGCAGACCAAACTAGAAGCCCGGGGGGAGGTGTTTTCCATAAGTGATATGGACGTGGGGTGCAGTCGCAGCGCCCGCCACACCATTCGATTGAGCGACACCACGCCGTTCCGTGAACATTCCCGCCGCATAGCACCCCGGGATGTGGAAGAGGTGAGGAGACTATTGGCCAAGATGGAGGAAGCCGGTATTGTTCAGGGATGACGCAGTCCCTACGCCTCACCTACCGTGGTGGTCCGCAAAAAGAATGGGACCGTACGTCTATGTGTAGACTATAGGACATTGAACAATCGCACCGTACCTGATCAGTACACCCTCCCGCGCATCGAGGACATCCTGAACGCCTTGACGGGAAGTAAATGGTTCAGCGTGCTGGACTTGAGGTCTGGGTACTATCAGGTGCCCATGGACCTGGAGGATCAAGAGAGAACCGCTTTCATCTGCCCGTTAGGGTTCTACCAGTTCACCCGTATGCCGCAAGGGATATGTGGAGCCCCAGCCACCTTTCAGAGGTTAATGGAGAAGACGCTGGGAGACATGAACCCGCAAGAATGCTTGGTGTACCTGGACGACATTATAGTGTTCGGGAATACACTGGAGGAGCATGAAGTTCTGCCGCACGTCCGTGACAAATGTGGGCCACATTGTATCAGCGGAAGAGATATCCACCGATCCAGGGAAAATAGAATGAATTGGCCCCGGCCCAACATCATCCACGAATTACGGTCCTTCCTGGGGTTCTGCGGTTACTACCGGCGATTTGTGGAAGGCTACTCAAGCAAGGCTAAAATCCTGAATAACCTATTAAAAATTTATCCTGAAGATCCAGGCAGAAAAGCTACCACTGCACAAACACCCTTTGGAGAGAAATGGACCCCTGCTTGTGAACAAGCATTTTTTAAATTGAAAACCAACCTAACGCAGGCCCCGATGCTGGCCTATGCCGATCCAGACCGAGAATACGTTCTACACGTGGATGCCAGTTTCAGCGGCTTGGGAGCAGTGTTGCACCAGAAACATGATACAGGACTCCGACCGGTGGCATATGCTAGTTGAAGCTTGACCCCAAGCGAACAGAACTATCCAGTCCACAAGTTGGAGTTCCTAGCCCTCAAATGGGCTGTAGTGGACAAGCTACATGATTACTTGTATGGGGTACAGTTTGAAGTCAGGACTAATAACAACCCAATGACCTACATCAACACGTCCGCCAAATTGGATGCGACAGGTCACCGATGGTTGGCGGCGCTGGCCAACTATCGGTTCAACATTAAGTACAAATCAGGGCCCACCAACATAGGGGCCGATGCTCTGTCGCGGAGACCTGGGCTTCAACCTACCACTGATGAGGAGGTGTGGGAAGAAATTCTGAGGCCTGGCATACGTGCTCTGTGCTCACTAGCTGCAGTGGTCAACGATCAAGTGTCATTCTCGGAGTTAAGACTAGCTGATTCGCTAGGGTGTCAATCCCGATCAGTCCCCCGAGCGTACCAACGTCCGGAAGGAATGAACATTACGGAGGATAAAATCATTTCGTGGAAAGAATTGGTGCAATATCAGATTCAAGACCCAGTGGTGGAACTAGCTCGACAAGCTCTGCAACAAGAGGATTCTTCTATACTTAAGCAAGCCCCAAGAGAACTGGTGAAACTATTGCTGAATGAGTTCGGAAAATTCAAACTGGACAGCTGCCTACTGTATCGGGTCATACCGTACTATAATCATCCTGACCGGCGACAACTATTCTTGCCTCAAATTCTGAGAAATATGGTCCTCCGGGCACTACATGATGATCATGGCGATCTGGGCATTGACAAAACGTTCGTGTTGCTCCGTGACCGATTCTATTGGCCAAAAATGAGAGAATCAGTGGAGAAGCATTGCCGGCTGTGCACTCGCTGCACCCAGAGAAAGACACTCCCCACTCGGGCGGCCCCCATGGGCCACCTGAAAAGCTCCAGCCCCATGGATTTGGTGTGTATGGATTTCTTGTGCATCGAGCCTGACACTCGGGGCATTGGAAATGTACTGGTGATCACAGACCACTATACATGATATGCTCAAGCCTTTCCTACCAAGGACCAGCGGGCAGTGACAGTGGCTAAGGTGTTATGGGTGAGATACTTTCTTCACTACGGATTGCCGAACCGACTGCATTCTGATCAGGGCAGGGATTTTGAGAGTACTCTCATTCGAGAATTACTGAAGTTGTTGAACATCACCAAGTCTCGGACGACCCCGTACCATCCGGAAGGGGATGCCATGCCCGGTTTCAACCGAACGCTACTTGACATGCTGGGCACATTCAAAGGCTCTCAGAAGACTGAGTGGAGCAAGCATGTAGAGACGTTGGTGCATGCTTATAACTGCACCCGAAATGAGTCTATGGGGTATACGCAGTACTTCTTAATGTTTGGACGAGAAGCTAGGCTGCCCGTGGATGTGTGACTACGGATATCTACCGATGGGGTATCCAACAGGACGCATTTCCGATATGTGCAAAGATTACAAGACAGCTTGCAGCAGGCATACAAATTGGCTGAGAAGGCGGCGGCGCAATTAAATGCGAGTAACAAAAGGCGATACGATCACAAGGTGCGGCATAAAGAAATCCGCCTGGGCGATGCAGTTCTCCTCCGTAACCTGGGCATCCCCGGGAAGCACAAACTGGCCGATCGGTGGAGAGATGGGGTGTATGAAGTGGAAGCTCAGATGCCTGGCCTCCCGGTATACCGCATGTTACCGCAGGGGCCGAAACATAGGTGACCTATTGACACAGGCAGATCCGGTATCCAAGTATGCCAGCCCTACGAATTGACTCTCCAAAACTCCCGGTGTACATAAATGTCATGGCTGTACAAACTGTCAACACATGATATTGGGGAAAAGCTTTGTCCATCAACACAGTGGAAAAGCCATTAAAATAAAGGATTACATGAACTGTGAGAGTAAATTCGTTGTATACATCATCCGGTGTCCATGTGACCTGTATTATATTGGTAAAACCACACGTATGTTGAAGGAGCGTATGAGCTTGCACCGCTCCTCCATCAGGAAGGCATTACTTGACAGTAGGAATAATGAGGATCTCAAACTGCAACCGGTAGCGAGACATTTTAAAGATCACAAGCATAGCTTGGCAACGCTACGATGCATGCCCATCATGCAAGCACATGCTGGCCCCCGTGGAGGAGACAGGGGCAAATTGCTGTTACAACTTGAAACCCGCATGATATTTGAACTGAACACAATGGCTCCGTGAGGACTAAATGAAGATTTCAAATTAGGATGTTTTTTGTGATTGCATCTTTTGAAATTTTGTTCTGTGTCCTTTTCTCTCCATTAATGCATAGATGCTTATAATTAGGTCTCCATTGCTGCGACTTTGTATTATTGTCCCCCTATGGTGCAGTACTGAATATTAATATATAACCAGCATGCCATTTACAATTGCCTAATTTATATGCATGTTTTTGCTCTACCTCCTCCTTTTCCTTGTTATTCCTCCCTTCCCTTGCCATCTAAACAGTCACCCTTAGCTCTGGAAATTGCTCTTATTCCCCTTATGTGTTGATTCACTTGTTCCTTCACTGTCATTTTCTCTAGGGAGCTGCCACGCTGATGCAATTGACACTGAATGGGGTACCAGATCGGCGTGACGTTCTGGTGCTGTTACGGAGCCTTGCACATGCGCAATTTCACTTTGAGCTGATTTCCCAGGACTTCATGACGCCACATATGCGTTTCCTAGCAACAAAAGACGCTAGGATCTTATTTGTCCACTGGGAGCCTGTACTCATCTGCGCATGCGCGATAGCATGCATTGCTCTGTCTTCCGATTTCCAAGATGGCCGCCGCGCTACCTCATACACTGATTGCACTCGTGGAGCTCCAGGATTGTACAATTAGCTGCCTCTAATTGTCCTCACATGGTGAACTTTGGGGTATATATGTTCTCTGGGTGTCATTGTCTGGTAGCACCCCCCTGAGGAAGGTCCTGCCATGACCGAAACATTGGGTTTATAGTGTGCTGTTTTGTCACTGCTAATACATGTATTTTTGCTATATCTGAGTGTTGCTGGTTTTGTGCCTTCTCTTATGGGAAGACAGGGTTTCTATATTGATTTCTATGGAGCATGCACCTTGACTTTACATTTGTTGCTTGGAGTGCTGGCTGCTGCTTTTTGTTGTGTGTGTGTATATATGTATATATCAGAATAAATTAGTACTATATATACATACATATAATGAAGCAGTCGTTCAGGCAATTTTCGCCCCAAAATTCCCTGTGAATGTCTTTAGGGATTTTTGTCAGAAAAGAGCTGCTTTGGTGTATCTAGAATAAGGTCCTAAGGGTCTAAAGCTGTTTCAACATGGTTGCAGGAAATTAGATTTCACCAGCATCAAAGGAAATGGTTCTTTACAGCAGCGGTGCGCAAAGTGGGGGGCACAGGATTTATTTTATGGGGAGCGGGTGGTTGCAGAGGTCCCACGCTCTTCCCCAAGGCATTAAAATTAAATGCCAGGGGATCGCGTGAGGCCTCTGCAACAAATGTCCCGGGATTCAGACACGTTGGTGTGACGTGTCGCCATGGCAACGCAGCATCAAATGATGCAGCGGTGTCATGTAGAGTGACGTCACACGACGTCACCATGGTAACGGGGTCACTTGACCCCGCAGCATCATTTGACGCCGCCGATCGAGGTGAGGGGGAGCAGGCAGGGGGGCGCAGCTGAAAGAGTTTGCGCTCCCCTGCTTTACAGTATGGGCAGTTAAAATGTGGAATATATTACCCATGGAGACTGTGATGGCAGATACAATAGATATCTTAAAAAAAAAGATATGCAGGGATATACCAAATAAGTAAGCATGGAAAAGATTGCAAAAAACAGACCTTTCTGGCGCTTGGACAGCAGAGAAGAAAAGTTATTTTAAAGTATTTTTCCAGTATAGGAGTATCTGAATTCCTTTGGATCAGCTAAAAACCTTGATACCACAAGATAGGGAAGACAAAAGAACAGAAAGACGTGCCACCATAGAGTATTATCCTTAGTATATAGATAATGATAGCTAATGAACAGGGATAAAGACAGAGTATGTGAATACTATAAAAAATAGAAATGTAATACTCCCAATGGAGAAAATACTCCCAAAGGAGACAATAAAAAGACTGTGGTATACAATCTAGCATAAAACATCAACATACACTTTACACATATGCAAAATGACCTAGTGCGTGTAAATGAACAGTATAAGTATGTTGAAGACTTCAATCCTCCACCGAATGGGAAACATTGGAATCCTACTTACAACATGTAACTAGGACAAGAGCCTGTTTAGTGATTTGCACTTCGCTTCTGGTTTGGGATCAGTCACGGTTCTTTGCGTCCATCTGGTAAGTCACACGGCTGCAACTCGCAGCCGACCGGCCTCTTCCAATAACGTCACCACAATAATCTTCCAGATACGGTGCCCGCGCTGTGCCACCAATCCTACGCGTTTCGAGCAGGAGGTTGCAGAAATCGAGACGGGAGAAAATGAGGGTCTGAAGGATATATCCTAAGGATAATACACTATGGTGGCACACCCTGTTCTTTTGTCTTCCCTATCTTGAGGTATCAAAGTTTTCAGCTGATCCAAAGGAATTCAGATAATCCTATACTGGAAAATAACTTTAAAAGAACTTTTCTTCTCTGCTGTCCAAGCGCCAGAAAGGTCTGTTTTTTGTAGTTACTCCAACTGGTTGTCAGACAGCCAGCAGGACTTTTCAGGCAGCTCCTATTGGAACTTAATACACGGGACTGTTCACATATTCTCTTGCCTTTTTTGGCATTTATGACGGTATTGCATATTTTGTGATATTAGCGCTTTTTCTACACTCATTTAGCACACAACGTGGGAAGGATGTTGATCCAGGGAGTAATCCGATTGCCATTATTTGGAGTCGGGAAGGACTTTATATTTCCCCTTATGAGATATCATTGGATGATGTTTCACTGGGGTTTTATTGTTTTCCTTCCTCTGGGTCAAAATACTGTAAGTACAAATATAGGATAAGTATCTGTCGTCTAAATTTAGCATAGGTTGAACATGATGGAAATCTGTATTTTTTTCAATCTCATCTGCTATGTAACTGTACCATAGAGCAGGGGTGCGCAAACTGGGGGGCACGGTGGTCACAGAGGCCCCGCGCTATTCGGCGTGAGGCCACTGTAAATTCACTTACCAGGCCTCGCGTACACGGGTCTCCATGGCGACAGGCGTCATTTGACGCTGCGGGTCACATGACGCAGCATTCAAGGTAAGGGGGGGGTCGCGACCCCGGGGTCAGAGTAGGCAGGGGGGCGCAGCCGAGGACGTTTGTGCACCCCCTGCCATAGAGTACCTGCGGGCTATGAGTCAAACCCGAATGCCACAGTGTTTGTGTTGAGTAACTCCCAATGTGTTTCAATGTATCACGATAGTTTGCATTGATTGTTTCCGATTTGAAGAGAGAGTATATAAGGCAATAGGAGATGTTAACGAAAAAATTAATTACACCATTTATATTTTAATCAGCCTTGGGCAAGGAACTAGATAGTTTAACCTGAAAATTTGCACCAAAATGAACTCGACAATAAATGTACCATATTTATCAAACCATTTGTTGAGATTATATTTTAGACCCATTCTGATTTTATTAATTACTGTCCTCAGACCTTTTACTAACCCAAATATTTGATTCTGACCAGTCCACAGCTGGGAGACAGTGGGAAGTAACCATTCACCAATTTGGATAAAGAGCTTACGAGTTCTCATTCAAACGGCATTTTCGTAAATCCTGGTGTGTGTGACTTAAAACGTTGTAACTCATTTTTGGGAGGGGCACGTAAACCCCATCACATCCACAAAGAACAGATGTTCACACTGCCCCCCTTTGTGCTGGGAGACCTCACGGGAATCACTGTGGCTTTGTCACACGGGCTGTTTTAACTCGTCTCTTTGATGATTTTTGTTTTCTCAGATCACCAAAGGATTTACCAAGACAGGTCTTTCATCTTCCAGCTCTTTAGGCATCTGTTAGACAGTAACTGAATCAGGGTAACACAAAAAGGAAACATTGAGGCCTCCATCGATGAGGTTTCCACGCTAGCACACGGCAAGACAAATAGGTTGACAGCTGAGGGGTGTATGAATCAAGATGGTGGAAGTTTCTCCACCAAACAGCAAATGTTTTCTTTTGCATCATTTGCTCAGGAGCATTTGTATGAAACGTGTTTATTTAACTTGTTACATCACTAACCCATGAAGCAAAGAGGTTAACGGCAACTTTAACCTGATCAATTGTATTCATGCAAACCTGAAGCAGTTAAAGACACAAACTTTGATACATCTCATTATAACATTGATCTAAGAAACTCTTTACATACCTGCTCCAGAAAACACTCCTAAAATCTGACACGAGGAGCAAAATTATGCTAATCATTTGATACATTGACGCAAAATTACGCACCGTTGAAAGGACACTATTTTAAACAATGCTTTGGTTTGAAAGGCTGAGTCCCCGCTGGCGCTGAGCTCGCTTGGCGCTTGGTGCTTGGGGCGCTTACCTTCTTCTATGTGAATTAGCACATCCCCTCTCCCGCCGTGCTCGCGCGCTCATGCGCGTGCACACACGCTCTCCCAAGCGTTCTGCTTGGGGAGACAAGGGAGAGATACTTTGGGGCTGACCTGCTCTGACAAATGGGAAGAGAGAGGGCGTGTTCAACTCTCCTGTCACACACAAACTGACACTGAGTTCAGCAGAGAGAAGTGGAAAGGAGGGGGGGGCAAGCGGACTGAGGGGGGGCAAACGGACTGAGGGGGGGGCAAACAGACTGAGGGGGGGCAAACGGACTGAGGGGGGGGGCAAACGGACTGAGGGGGGGGCAAACGGACTGAGAGGGGGGGGCAAACGGACAAGGGGGGCAAACGGACAGAGGGGGGGGCAAACGGACAGAGGGGGGGCAAATGGACAGGGGGGGGCAAACGGACAGAGGGGGGGCAAACGGACAGAGGGGGGGCAAATGGACAGGAGGGGGCAAACGGACAGGGGGGGAAACAGGCAAACGGAGTGCTGCTGTGTGGTGGGGGGGGGGAATCAGAGTGGTGTGGTGGGGGAGAAGGGAGAGAGAAATAGAGGGGGGGAGAAGAGAGAGAGAGATGGGGGAAGAAGGGGGAGAGAGAGAGGGGGGAGAGAGGAAGGGGGAGAGAGAGAGAGGGGGGGGAAGAAGGGGGAGAGAGAGGAAGGGGGAGAGAGGAAGGGGGAGAGAGGAAGGGGGAGAGAGAGAGAGGGGGGGAAGAGAGAGAGAGGGGGGAGAGAGAGGGGGGGGGAAAGAGAGAGAGGGGGGAAGAGAGAGAGAGAGGGGGGGAAGAGAGAGAGAGGGGGGAGAAGGGAGAGAGAGAGGAGGGGGGGAGAAGGGAGAGAGAGAGGAGGGGGGAGAGAGAGAGGAGGGGGGAGGGAGAGAGAGAGAGGAGGGGGGGAGAAGGGAGAGAGAGAGGAGGGGGGAGAGAGAGAGGAGGGGGGAGGGAGAGAGAGAGAGGAGGGGGGAGAAGGGAGAGAGAGAGAGGTGGGGAGAAGGGAGAGAGAGAGAGGTGGGGAGAAGGGAGAGAGAGAGGTGGGGAGAAGGGAGAGAGAGAGAGGTGGGGAGAAGGGAGAGAGAGAGATGTGGGGAGAAGGGAGAGAGAGAGATGTGGGGAGAAGGGAGAGAGGTGAGGAGAAGGGAGAGAGGTGGGGAGAAGGGAGAGAGGTGGGGAGAAGGAGAGAGGCGGGGAAAGGAGAGAGAGGGGGAGAAGGGAGAGAGAGGGGGAAGGGCGAGAGGGGGGGAGAAGGGGGAGAGAGAGAGGGGGAGAAGGGGGAGAGAGAAGGGGGAGAGAGAGAGAGGAGGGGGGGAGAAGAGAGAGGAGGGGGGAGAAGAGAGAGAGAGGGGGGGAGAAGGGAGAGAGAGAGAGGTGGGGAGAAGGGAGAGAGAGAGGTGGGGAGAAGAGAGAGGGAGAAGGGAGAGAGAGGGGGAGAGAGAGCAAGGGGGGGAGAGAAAGCAAGGGGGGAGAGAAAGCAAGGGGGGAGAGAAAGCAAGGGGGGCGAGAGGGGGGATGGCCGGGAGAGATAGCGTGGGGGCAGGGGAGAGAGAGCGCGGGGGGCAGGGGAGAGAGAGCGTGGGGGTGGGGCAGGGGAGAGAGAGCACGGGGGGGGCAGGGGAGATAGAGCGCGGGGGGGGCAGGGGAGAGAGAGCGCAGGAGGGGTGAAAGAGTGCAGGGGGGCGGGCGAGAGAGAGCGCAGGGGTGACATGGGAGCGCGCAGGGGGGCGGGAGAGAGCGTAGGGGGGAGAGAGAGCAATGGGGGGATATAGAGAGAAAGAGAGCAATGGGGAGGGGAGAGAGAGAGAGAAAGCAAGGTGGGGAGAGAAAGCAAGGGGGGAGAGAAGGGGCGTGGCTGAGAGAGAGAGGGGGGCCGGGAGAGATAGCGCAGGGGGGGCAGGGGAGAGAGTGCAGGGGGGAGAGAGAGAGAGCGCAATGGGGGGGAGAGAGCAATGGGGGGGGGGAGAGAGAGAGAGAGCAATGGGGGGAGAGAGAGAGAGCAATGGGGGGGAGAGAGAGAAATGGGGGGGAGAGAGAGAAATTGGGGGGGAGAGAGAGAGAGAGAGATGGGGGAGAGAGAGAGAGATACACAGACAGCCCCTATTCAGCCAATGACACTCCCTCTCCCATAATAGCCACGCCCCCCACTCCTGCTCTAAAAGTGTTGCAGGACAGCGATCGCTCATGCTTGAGAGCTGGTGACATCACCGCTCTCCAAGCATGAGCGAGCTCAGCGGCAGCGGGGCCGCAGCCTTATGCTTGATACATGTGATCATTAGAGCCTGTTATAATCATTTTATCTTTCCCCTATGACAGGGCTGTCAAACTCGTGGGCCGCATGTGGCCCGCAAGGTGTCGCTATACGGCACGCGAGCCCAGAGGGGGAGACCAGGGACAGGAGTCCTGTGCCTAGTAACTGCGGGGGCTCAGTGAGCGCTGGAAGTTGCTGCTGGGGTATTGTTCGTGCATGTGTGTATTGTGGGTCAGGGGTGGTATTGTGTGTGTATTCTGGGTGAGAGGGGTAGTGTGTATGTGGGGGTGTGGTGTAAGGGGGAGGGGTGGGGTGTAAGGAGGGGGGGGGTGGGGGAGGGGTTAAAGGGAGAGGGGTGGGGTGTAAGGGGGAGTGTGAAAGGGGAGAGGGAGAGGGGTGGGGTGAAAGGGGGGAGGGAGAGGGGTGAGGTGAAAGGGGGGAGGGAGAGGGGTGAGGTGAAAGGGCGGGAAGGGGGTGGGCTGAAAGGGCGGGAAGGGGGTGGGCTGAAAGGGCGGGAAGGGAGAGGGGTGAGGTGTAAAGGGGGAGGGAGAGGGGTGGGGTTTAAAGGGGAGGGAGAAAATGGATGTAAGGAGGCGAGGGATGGGGTGTTAGGGGGTAGAGAGGGAGGGGGAAAGGATGGGTGTAAGGAGGAGAGGGGTGGGGGGAGAGGGGTGTAAGGGGGAAGGGGAGGGCTGGGGTTTAAAGGGGGAGGGAGAAGATGGGTGTAAGGTGGAGAGGGGTGGGGTGTAAGGAGGAGAGGGGTGGGGTGTAAGGAGGAGAGGGGTGGGGTGTAAGGGGAGAAGGGGTGGGGTGTAAGGGGAGATGGGGTGGGGTGTAAGGAGGAGAGGGGTGGAGTGTAAGGGGGAGGGAGAGGGTGGGGTGTAAGGGGTGGGGGTTAAGGGGGGAGGGAGAGGGTGGGGTCTAAGGGGGGAGGGAGAGGGTGGGGTGTATGGGGAGAAGGGGTGGGGTGTAAGGAGGAGAGGGGTGGAGTGTAAGGGGGAGGGAGAGGGTGGGGTGTAAGGGGTGAAGGGGTGGGGTGTAAGGGGGGAGGGAGAGGGGGAGTGTAAGGGGAGAGGGAGAGGGTGGGTGTAAGGGGAAGGGAGAGGGTGGGGTGTAAGGGGTGGTGTGTAAGGGGGGAGGGAGAGAGTGGGTGTAAGGAGGAGAGGGGTGGGGTGTAAGGGGGATCAAGAGAAGTGGGGTGTAAAGGGAGAAAGGGGTGGGGTGTACGGGGGAGGGGTGCAATGTAAGGGGTGTGGTGTTAGGGGGAGGGAGAGGGGTGGGGAGAAAGGGGTGGGTGTAAGGGGAGGGGTGCAGTGTAAGGGGTGCGGTGTAAGGGGGAGGGAGAGGGGTGGGGAGAAAGGGGTGGGGTGTAAGGGGAGAGAGGGGTAGGTTGGGGTGGGGGAGGTGGAAGGGGAGAAGGGTATAAGAGAGAGGGGTGGGTGGGGGAGGTGGAAGAGGAGAGAGGGGTTGGTGGGGGAGGTGGAAGGGGAGCGCGGGAGGTGGGGTGTGAGGTGAGGGAGAGGGTTGGAGTGTAAGGGGAGAAGGGTGTGTGGAGGAGGTGTAAGAGGAGAGAGGGGTGGGTGGGGGAGATAGGGGTGGGTAGTTGGGGGAGGTGTAAGGGGAGAGAGGGGTGATGGGGAGGTGTAAGGGGAGCGGGGGAGGGAGGAGGGTGTGAGGGGCGAGGGGGGAGGGAGGAGGGTGTGATGGGAGGGGGGAAGGAGCGGAGGGGGGAAGGAGGAGAGGAGGGTGTGAGGGGAGGGAAAGGGGTGGAGTGTAACAGGTGGGGTGGGAGGTCAATCTTATACTACATGGTAAAATTCTCAAGTATTTATCTATTTAATGCCTGGTTATAGCCACATACCAGCTTCATAATCGGCAACCAACCTCGCACTGATGAGACCCAAGAGATCGAAACAGCTGTCTGTGAGTAGGTTTACTGGCTATATACTTCTTTAACCCCGGCTGTGCTGAAAAGCTGTGTAATGCAGCAGGCATAATCTTATAGGGTATACATTGGTTGTATGGTGCTCTAAAAACAAAAAGCAGTAAATGTATCAAGTTGAAAGGCAAAGTCTTAAGTGGAGTACCCCTCCAATGTAGGCGATAAGGCTAGGATAAATTACTCCCAAACACAAGATGTATAGCTGGAAAATGGCATCCCACGTAGCACTGAGGTAAGGATAACACACACCCGCCGGTGACCAGCATTAATGAAACATCACAATAAATTGGGGTAAATAAGTAATAAATATACTTGTAGCCAATGATGGAACGGAATAGACTAACATGCAGCAATGAACTTCTTGTAATGGAGAGCCGTTGGTATCCACAGATCCTGGGGTAAAGTGTGCCTCCGTTGGTATAGAACAGGTCCTGGGGTAAAGTGTGCCTCCATTGGTATAGAACAGATCCTGGGGTAAAGTGTGCCTCCGTTGGCATAGAACAGATCCTGGGGTAAAGTGTGCCTCCGTTGGCATAGAACAGATCCTGGGGTAAAGTGTGCCTCCGTTGGTATAGAACAGATCCTGGGGTAAAGTGTGCCTCCGTTGGTATAGAACAGATCCTGGGGTAAAGTGTGCCTCCGTTGGTATAGAACAGATCCTGGGGTAAAGTGTGCCTCCGTTGACATAGCTCAAAACATCCAGGGGGAGCATGTGGGAAGATAAGAGAACAATATATACATATAAGTGCAGACGTCAAGTGATGTGTGGATATAGATGCAATGTCTTGGCTCTTATGGTTAATCTACTCACAGGAGCAAGGTGATAATCTGAGCAGTTGGCAAATTGGGTTGCCACCCTTGAAGATGTCTATGGGCTGTACCCCCCTAGCGATTCTCCGTCGGCAGTGTATGTATAGAGAGAGGGAGAAGACTACATAGTGCGATCAATATGATATTTTATATGGAAAAAACATAATAAAAAATGCGCACTTACAAATTTCACAAAATTTAAAAGCATGTATCACAATGTGTGAATGGAGGATCTCCCGAAACAGCTCACCGCCTCCTACAGGTCAGTCTGCTGGCTTCCACCGCTCTGCGTCCTGGACCGGAGCTTCCCTCTGCGCGCCCGTCTGCAAAATGTGACGTCACTGCATTCAGAGCTGGTTCTACGGATCGTCTCCAAGACCAAAATTGGTCCACTGGTAAACTCTACGCGTTTCGCCTCAGCTACCAAACTGTTTCTCGGCTTCGTCAGGAGTATGATCTGTGTTCTAATGGTGGCTATTTATACATATTTTCTCAATTAAAAATGGCTTAATTAATTAGCCCTGATTGCACTAGTTGGGTCATTATTGGAATCAGATAGGATTATAGTGGTGTACTAAACATGGGTACATACATAACATTGGAACATGGGGAAATTGCACACAATTGATTACATACAATGTGTTTGACAATATAGATTAACAATTCAACCCTTAGTGGGTTTTATAACATGTCACCAGGTAGATGCTCATAATAACTGATGTTTGGCAAATGCAGGCATAACGAATGCACAATGCAAAAAAATGAAAAATTCATAATATGAATGGGAGGTAAAAAGAGAATATAAACTACAAAAGATGCTAGTACTGGCCCTATTTATTTAAGGGAATTGATGACAGGTTAATACGTTCATGAGCTCTGTTGGTAATTAACAGAAGTGTTGGCATATCATTTTGCCTATATTTATATGATAAACGGTCAAAAAAGAGACCAATGAGGTTTTTGCGAAAGATGTCATGGTTCATCAAAAAATGGCAAAAAATTAATCTTAGACATTTTATGCCACATTGAGGGATACTTAACTCATATGTGTTTATTAGTGTGTATACTTAGCTCATATTGTTAAAATTTAATTTATAGTTGATATGGGATAGGGCTGTTGTTACTATGCTTACTGATCACACACATAGAAAAGGGATGTGCTGCAGTGGTCATAAATGTGGCGTGGGGGTGATCTATTGAGCAAACCATAGTAGTGACATATCATTTACATATAATAGTGCATATAGAATGAGTATATAGCTAATAACAGAGACATATTTTGAAGACTAATAGCCATTCCTGGAGGTAGATCTGAAACGAAAAGCAGGTGAGAGCAACGAGGGAGCAGAGGCAAAAAACAACTTTTACATTGACAGATGTTTAATTCAAAAAACAACTTTTACATTGACAGATGTTTAATTCAAAAAAGGGGTGATATCTATCTCAGCATTTAGTCCTCTTGGGGCTAGTGTTTTGAGACGGTGAATCCAAAAGGTTTCCCGTTTTAAAAGTTCTAAACCCCTATCACCTCCCCTCCAATGGGGTAATACATGTTCAATGGTTTTGAAGGTTAGGCATGTTGGTTCCCCACCATGAAATTCAGTAAAATGGTTAGGGATACTATGATTAGTTAGTTTCCTTCTAATGCCACTAAGGTGCTCGATGATCCTAGTTCTTATGGGTCTAATTGTTTTGCCAATGTATTGTAACTTGCAAGAACACTCTATCATGTAAATTACATGATCTGTTCTGCAAGTCATTGAAGAATTGATATTGAAGACCTCACCCGTGACATTAGAACTGAATTTAGTTTGTTCTGGTGATTTGAACCTACATGCCCTACAGGTGGAACAACCAAAAAAGCCTTTCTTGTTCAGCCACCCATTATCCTTAGATTTGTTGTCCCTGAGCGCACTGGGAGCTAGTTTGTTCTTGAGGTTGCTTGCTTTCGTAAAAATTACTTTGGGCTTATCTGGGATATTGGGGCCCAAGATAGGATCGTTTTTAAGGATCTCCCAATGTTTCGTGATGATCTTTTTTATTTTCCCAGCATCTCTACTGTATCCTGTCAGGAATGCATAGTCAAATTTGGTGTTCCTGGCTCTATCTATTTGTTTGGGTATCAGTAAATCGCCTCTGTGAACTCCCTCGGCCTTCTTCCTAGCTGATTCAATTTTCTCCTCAGAATATCGTTTGTCCAGAAATCTATCCTTAATTTTTTCTGATTGAGTGTGGTATTGTTCAATGTCAGTACAATTTCTTCTGATTCTGGTAAATTGACTGGATGGAACATTATCCATCCATCTTGGTAAATGGCAGCTGTCTCTTCTAATAAAATTGTTCTTATCTATCTCTTTGAAATATGTCTTTGTTTTTATTACCCCATCTTCGATATATATATTCAAATCTAGAAAATTAATTTGTTGGTGACTCCATTCACTCGTGAATTTTAAATTGTAGGTATTGACATTCATATTGTCAATAAATTTTAACAAAGTGTTTTCACCACCCCTCCAAACAAAAATTATATCATCTATGTAACGGCGATAGAGGACAAGATCTGCACCAAGCTCGCTCTCTACCCAGATGTTATGTTTTTCCCAATCTGAAACAAACAGATTGGCGTAGCTTGGCGCAAATCTCGTCCCCATCGCCGTCCCACATTTCTGTAAATAAAAAGTGTGTGCATACCAAAAATAATTGTGCTCTAGTATGAATTTTATGCTATCAATCATAAAATCAATTTGTGATTCTGGTAAACTACCATCTTCCTGCAAAACATTCCTAACTGCTTCACATCCCTGTGTGTGCTCAATGATGGTATAGAGCGAAGCAACATCGCAAGTTACTAGTATGTAATGATTTTCCCATTTTATCCCATTTAAGAGATTAAGTATGTCCACTGTATCCTTCAAATAGGCCCTTTGTTTAACTACATACGGTTGTAGTAAAGTGTCTATGTAAAGGGAGAGGTTAGCAGTGAGTGAGTCAATCCCCGAGACTATAGGTCTACCTGGGGGATTGACTACACTCTTATGGATCTTCGGTAGAAAATAGAAGACCGGCATCTTGGCTTTATTTTGAAACAGAAAATTATATTCTTTTTCATCAAGTATGCCGGTCTCCTTTCCTCTATCTAGCAAGGTCTTGAGTTCTTCAGTGTATTTGATAATGGGATTGGACGATAGTTTTATATAGGTGTTTGTGTCTCCCAATAATCTTGATGCCTCACGTTCGTAATCTACTCGATCCATAAGGACTATTCCCCCCCCTTTATCAGCCTGTTTGATGACCAAATCTTGGTTATCCATAAGTTCCTTTAAGAGCATCTTTCTCATTTTTTGTGAGATTTTCTACTTTTTTATTACCCTTTGCTGTTAGGTCAGAGTTTAGAGTCTCAAAGTCCTTAGTGACCATATCAAAAAAGACATCTAAATGATTGCCAGTAGCAAAATGTGGGAAAAATTTTGATTTTTGTTTCAATCCAGTGTGGATAAATTTCTTCTCTTCTGCTACTACTGGTGGTACTTCTCTAGTAATATTGTGCTCTATGTGTCTTCCCAAAAAATAACGTTTCACAGTGAGTTTCCTAAGGAAACGGTTAGCATCTATATAGAGGTTGAAGCTACTATGTGTCTTCATAGGTGCGAACGACAGTCCCTTTGATAGTACACTTTTGTGTATGTCTGTCAGAGATGTGGTGCTAAGATTAAAGACACTTCTTTTGTGGTCTCTTGTGCTTTCTTCTACCCCTCTTTCCTCTGAGAGTCTTCCTCTTTTTGAGCTGCTCTTTGCCCCCTTCTCTGCCTGTGGTTGTTTCTGACTTGTATCCCACAAACTGGAAGGCCCCTCTGCCCCTAAAAAAAGAGGAATCTGTGCTGTTGACATAGAACAGATCCTGGGGTAAAGTGTGCCTCCATTGGTATAGAACAGATCCTGGGGTAAAGTGTGCCTCCGTTGGTATAGAACAGATCCTGGGGTAAAGTGTGCCTCCGTTGGCATAGAAAAGATCCTGGGGTAAAGTGTGCCTCCGTTGGCATAGAACAGATCCTGGGGTAAAGTGTGCCTCCGTTGGTATAGAACAGGTCCTGGGGTAAAGTGTGCCTCCGTTGGTATAGAACAGATCCTGGGGTAAAGTGTGCCTCCGTTGGCATAGAACAGATCCTGGGGTAAAGTGTGCCTCCGTTGGTATAGAACAGATCCTGGGGTAAAGTGTGCCTCCGTTGGTATAGAACAGATCCTGGGGTAAAGTGTGCCTCCGTTGGTATAGAACAGATCCTGGGGTAAAGTGTGCCTCCGTTGACATAGAACAGATCCTGGGGTAAAGTGTGCCTCCGTTGACATAGAACAGATCTTGGGGTAAAGTGTGCCTCCGTTGGCATAGAACAGATCCTGGGGTAAAGTGTGCCTCCGTTGGTATAGAACAGATCCTGGGGTAAAGTGTGCCTCCGTTGGTATAGAACAGATCCTGGGGTAAAGTGTGCCTCCGTTGGTATAGAACAGATCCTGGGGTAAAGTGTGCCTCCGTTGGTATAGAACAGATCCTGGGGTAAAGTGTGCCTCCGTTGGTATAGAACAGATCCTGGGGTAAAGTGTGCCTCCGTTGGCATAGAACAGATCCTGGGGTAAAGTGTGCCTCCGTTGGCATAGAACAGATCCTGGGGTAAAGTGTGCCTCCGTTGGTATAGAACAGATCCTGGGGTAAAGTGTGCCTCCGTTGGCATAGAACAGATCCTGGGGTAAAGTGTGCCTCCGTTGGCATAGAACAGATCCTGGGGTAAAGTGTGCCTCCGTTGGTATAGAACAGATCCTGGGGTAAAGTGTGCCTCCGTTGGTATAGAACAGATCCTGGGGTAAAGTGTGCCTCCGTTGGTATAAAACAGATGTAGAGAAGGAGGAAAAACAGAGCATTAAATCCACTGCTAGCTTGTAAAGAATACAGAGGTGCGTTCCCACGATAAACAATAAAGTTTAATGGATCAAAAACAAACAGACAATACACCTTTTGTATTGTCTGTTTGTTTTTGATCCATTAAACTTTATTTTATATAGACTAGAATACTTTGAACAGAGTGATACATGTGGTATTTAAATTGTTGAATTGTTGAATACAGTGCGATATTGGTACAAATGCTACCCCTTCCCCCCCTCCCCCGTTCTCCCTCCTCTCTATTGTTCCAGTTTATTTGTATTACTGTATCCCCCTTTTCTTTTGTGTAATATGTTGTTTACCTTATTTTGTATGTTTGAAAATGCTCAATAAAAACTTAAGTAATAAAAAAAAAAAAAAGAAGCAACAGGTGACTGCTCATTTGCATGTCATTTCCCAGAATCCCAAGCTCCAGTGGAAGCACTGTTTGCTAAGAGATAATGGGGAAAGACAGGGTTGCTGGCTTGCCTGGAGACATGCAAATGTACCCACAAATGGTCATTTTTATTAGTTGTACATAAGTATTTATAGATATTTTTGAAGTGTTGGAAAGTACTCATGGAGCTACCCAATACCCATAACATGAAATGTTGAATTAATCCAAAGTGTGTTACTGAGCTACAGAAGGGTAAAGTAGCAACAGAATTATCCTACCAGTCTGGTAAATTAAGCCTGCAGTACTGATTTGTGCACCTGCACATTTCATACAATAGTTGGGTCTTCATACAGCTGCCCTGCTGCACCTGAAGGAATGTGCATGTCAGCACAATGTCTACAGTACAATAGGGCTTCTATCTTACTGAAACCGGACAGCAAACTCTTTGCCACCCGAAAATATTTAACTATTGATTGACTAGTAAAGGTTTAGTTTCGAAAGAAGGATAAAGACTGGATAGTGCTATAATCAAAAGAACTGCATTTTCGGAGGTTCATTTTTCGCACCTATAGTATGTTGTACTAAAAGCACAAATCACAGTCATCAAACTCAGAAAAAAAAATAACAACACAAATAAAACACATTTATTCACTATGTTTTCTCAATCTTAAATACTGCACCTTCCGGTGTGAAGTTTTACTCTTTTACGTGGCCCTGTTTTGACATTAGTGAGATTGTGGTATAAAATAAATAACGCCTGCGGTTTCAGAAAGTAATGAAATTCACACCATATTTTCACTTTAAGCTTAGTTTGAAAACATGGCAAGGACATACAGTAGGGTATTTTTTTCCTCCCAGTCTCCCAGTTGTAAATGTGGGTGGGAAACCATGACAATGGGGAAAAGTCCAATTGCTTTTAACGGGATTCCTTTGGGTTTCCTCTAATTTGGGGCTGATTTTTCCCACTTGTTTTGCCCCAGTTAGGCAGCTGGGAGTCTTTAGTAAATTGGCCTCTTAATGCTTCATTAAATTATCGTTAAAAAATACATTTCATTGTTGCAAACAAAAATATCCCAAATGTTATCGTATTGTGCACTGCAACTTTTGTTTATTTAAAAACAAAAAACAAAACAGGTGATAAACCATTTTTGACAGTCAATCAGAAATTGCAAATGGATCTAAAAATGACTGGGGCTTTTTTTTAAAAAATAAAAAAATTACAGATTTTTTTTCACAAGGCCCAAATGAAAGAAAAAATAATTGAAATCACTGGCATAAATAATGAATAAATCAGAATTTTATTAGAGTTGTGTAAATTCAAATTTAAAAAAAAAAAACACTTACGAAAGAGGGTTTAAAGATGCTGTGTCACTTAGTTGATCTAAAGGGTTGTTTCGGGTAAATTGTACCTTTGTTTTTGCTTGTTATCCTGATCATGCGCTTTGGTGTGAAATTCCACATTACTTTTTGATTTGGCAAAACTCTTGCCATAAAAAAATTGCTTGGGCAGAGACTTAAAAACAATTTTTCTACCAATTGCTATATAGCTTACACCTGGAACATTAACCGTGGGATTGCTGCTCCACTCTTTCCCCGGCTAGGTATGAACCCCTAACAAAAGCAACAAACTGCATGTCGTATAGTGTGTTTTGATTTCCTTTAACAGCTACGCTTTTGGGATTCAATTTCCACAACTATTAAAACTCTGAATATTAAATTCTGAAAGACATGCAAAATTGTGTGTAGTGTTACTAATGGATTATTGCTTTTACTTTATTGCAAGTATCTCTGCTCTCCTAATGAACATTTGTGTAAGGGTCTATTCTTTTAATTCGTTACATAATTACCTTGTAGATGAGTTCAACCTATGCTAAGTTTAGACGACTGATACTTAATCCTATATCCATACTTACTTATTGATCCAGAGGAAGGCAAACCAAAAACCCCAGTGACATATCATCCAATGATATCTCATAAGGGGAAAAATAAATTCCTTCCTGACTCCAAATATTGCCAATCAGATTACTCCCTGGATCAACATCCTTCCCATCTTTACATATTTGGTATATCCCTGTATACCTTTCCAAAAAGATGTCCAACCTTTTTTGAAGATATCTATTGTATCTGCAATCAGTCTCCATGGGTTATGAATTACACATTTTAACTGCCCTTACTGTAAAGAACCCTTTTCTTTGTTGCTGGTGAAATCTCCTTTTCTCTGAACTAAAGGGATGGCCCTGAGTCCTTTGTACTGTCCTTGGGATGAATAGTTCTTTTGAAAGCTCCTTGTACTGTCCCCGAATATATTTGTATATAGTTATCATATCCCCTCTTAGATGCCTCTTTTCTAATGTAAATAAATCTAATTTAGCTAGCCTCTCCTCATAAGTCAGATTGTCCATCCTCTTTATTAATTTGGTGGCTCTTCTCTGCACTCTCTCCAGTTCCATAATGTCTTTTTATGGAGTGGTGCTCAAAATTGTACTCCATATTCAAGGTGTGGTCTTACTAATGCTTATAAAGGGGCATAATTATGTTTACTTCCCTTCCATCCATTGGCCGTTTCGTGAATTTGAACTTGTATTTTTTCAGCCCAACAGATGTTTGTGCTTACGAAATGATTGGAATTGTATGTGGAACAAATTTTTTTGGGTTCATTTCAAATCTCCTAACCCATAACAAGTTACAGTATTCGAATCCAGCTCTTTTCAATGCAGAAAGTCGTTGTATTATTTTTTATTAGGAGTACAGTATGTTCCTTGTATCACAGAAAATGCATGATGCGAAACTATTTTTATAGTCATGACACTGGGGTGTTTGAACAACTGCATTTAGTTATTTTTAGTTATTTGTGGTGAACATATTGTGCTCATTATGCCTTATTGTTTTAGCCATTGTCCGTTTGCACTGCAATGCAGAGCTGACCCCCTCCAGCAGTGAAAGTATTAACTGAAAGCATCAATTCCTCCTACCTGTGTTTAAAGGATGAGACCCCGCGGGAAGGGGGGAATACTTTGGGTTTACCCAAATCTGAAATGCTCTTTTTTAAATGTTATTTTTGGAAGTGAAACTTCTTTGCCGGCACATAGTTAGTTTTGATAGGAAAAATCCCTTGTGTTGTAACAAAAATCCATGACGGAAGTGACGTCACACTACTACTGTGCGCGTGTCCGTACATGAACAGACCTCAAACTGCTTCCCTCACACTTCCAGCCCACACTGTGCGTGCGCACGCCTAAAAGCGCTTCTTTCACATGTCCAGCCCGCACTGTGCTTGCCTGCGCTCCCGTCACACCCGCACATGTGCAGACCTCAAAACGCTTCACTCACACTTCCAGCCCGCACTGTGCGTGGCCGCGCTCCCCTCACACACGCATGCGCAGACCTCAAAACACTTTCTTTACACTTCCAGCCCGCACTGTGAGTGCGCCCCCGCTCCCGTCACACCCACGCATGCGCAGACCTCAAAGCGCTTCCTTCACACGTCCAGCCCGCACTGTGCTTGCCTGCGCTCCCGTCACACCCGCACATGTGCAGACCTCAAAACGCTTCACTCACACTTCCAGCCCGCACTGTGCGTTGCCGCGCTCCCCTCACACACGCATGCGCAGACCTCAAAACACTTCCTTTACACTTCCAGCCCGCACTGTGAGTGCGCCCGCGCTCCCGTCACACCCGCACATGTGCAGACCTCAAAACGCTCCACTCACACTTCCAGCCTGCACTGTGCGTGCCCGCGCTCCCGTCACACCCGCCCATGCACAGACCTCAAAATGCTTCCCTCACACTTCTAGCTTGCACTGTATTCCCGCTCCCGTCACACCCGCGCATGCACAGACCTCAAAATGCTTTCCTCACACTTCCAGCCTGCACTGTGCGTGCGCACGCACCCGCGCTCCTGTCACACCCGCACATGCGCAGACCTCAAAGTGCTTCCCTCATGCACACAGAGGTTGGAGCCAGCGCAGAAGAGAAATGCAGTCCCACCATGCCAGCTGGCACCACACGCCACACACCTCTCTGACTGTCCACCATGCGCACATGACTGCCCGGCGCATGCGCATGACTCCATAGCTCGGCAGCAACTTCCATGATCAGCTGCCTGGACCCTTCCTATACCCACATAAAACTCTGCTACACAGATGTGTCCCCTCCTTTTTCAACAGAAAGGTCACCAGCACAACCCTTCCCAAAGCTACACACACACACACACACACAGACACACACACACACTGTCACACACAAACACGAGGAATTCACAGTCAGTATAAATATAGACGTGCAAATAGCTAAAACAGGGGGTTCTAAGTAATACTACTTTGCGTTTTCTCACTGAAATTGTGTTTTGATTTTTATTAAATTATCACAAATACAATTTCTGTGACAAAACAGTGACAAAAGACAAAGAAGTTTCACTTAAAATGTGTGTGCTCGGCACACACACACATTTCTATTTTTTTTTGTTTAGCTCCGGGGACCACCTGGTTCTCGAAACACTTAACGGTGAAGTTACCAGGTTCAAATCTCCCTCATCGGGAAACAAAATGGCTGCCAAATCTTAGGTCAATGGGAAGCTGTAACATCATCGGTTGCGGCTTCCTTTTGGACGGCTATTTAAACCCCCATTAAAAAATAGTTAGTAATACCTGTCTTCTGCCACAGGACACTTTCCGGTGTTGGAAGCACATTCAATTCAATAGGCTGTAATAGGTGTCTTATGGCACCAGACAGTTTAGTAAATATGGGCCCATGTCCCCTAACAATGTTGTTATTAACTTTTATATCTAAGAATTCTCAGCTGTGACTTGTATTGTCTTGAAAAAATATACAAGGAAACCATGCCATGTCATTTTCATCTCCGGGGACCACCTGGTACCCCAGATATTTACCAGTGCAGTTACAGGTATTACCAACTATTTTTTAATGGGTTTAAAGAGCTGTAATATGCATTTTCAATAAAAAATAGGCAATGGCAAAAGAATGTAAACAAAAAGGCTTAATGAGCACAATATGTCCACAAGAAAACGTCTAAAAATAACTCCATATATTTATAGCAAACACACCAGCTCCAGTTTAACATCATGTGTGTTCTGTGTCTTTTTGAGATATGGTATGAGGAACGTGCTGTTCTCTGTTAATGTGTTCCACACTTAATGCTACATAACAACATTTCCTATCTGTTCAATTTTCTTAGTCACTGATAAAAAAAAATTATAATGCAAAAACGTATCTTCTGCATGGGAATATATCTGGCTTAGGAAAGTGTTACTTCCCTCTTGTTAAGGCTAAGAAGATTGTATTTGATATTATAAATGGAAATATCTTGTTCCACAGTGGGGTTCCCAGTATTTCGCAACTATGTGATTTGTGGTCCGTTATTATGTATTGCTTCCAAACATCTGTCGGGCTGGAAAAATACTGTGACTTAGTGGTTCTGTCCAACGTATATTGGAGTTTAAATTACAAATCAGTGAAATCACCTATTATTATAAAGGCAGTCAGGATTTGTAACATAAATAATACCTTTTTTTGTGTGCAAAACAAGGCTGGACATCTTAATTGTGAAAAGAAAGGCAACACATATTCTGCAATACACAATACACCAGGGGTGGCCAACTCATTGAGCCACCTGTACTGAACTAGGAATATCCTAAAAACCTGACCTGTTGGTGGTCCTTGAGGACTGGAGTTGGCCATCCCTGCAATACATACTGGGCCGCCGACAGGGGTAGAGCCGGGACAAGAGTCCCGGGTCCGGTGGCTGCGGGGGGTCTGTCCAGCCGTCTGCCTGTCCTCTGATTGTAGCCGGACCTTGGCTCTCCACAGCTCCTGTGGGTTTCTCTCCCACACCAGTCCTCCCTCTCTTTCGCCAGTGCGCGCCGGACGCTCGGCCCGACCTCCGGGTGGGCCCAGCTTCCGGTGTGCACCAGCAGGAAGAGGCAGGACCGGTAGGAGGCCGGGCATGAGAGAGAGGCCCGCAGAAGCTGGGGTGAGCTAGGTCACCAGAGGCCTCAGACCATCAGCAAGGCAAGTGAGTGTTTTTTTGTATTGTGGGGAGGGTATTGTATTTGGGGGGGGGGGTGTGGGTAATGTATTTGGGGGGGGGGGGTATTGTATTTTGTGTGTGTTTGTGGGGAATTGTATGGTATAGGGTAGGGGGAAATGAGTGTGAGGAGGGATGATTGAGGGAGTGGGACTGAGTGAGGAGGAGTAATTAAGTACGGTAATGGCGGAGGGGGGAAGAGCATGTGAGAGGAAAGGTCGAAATTCTAGTCCAGGGCCCCTGGGAATTTCTCGGTGGCCCTGAATACACATTACATACTGTAGAGAAAGGAAGACGTCCTCTGACACATGGAACGGGTGAGGAGAAAGAGCATAAAGAAAGAAACAGGGGTTAGGACAGACAATATATGTGAGAAATAAATCTGACTAGCACTCACATGTGCATATGAATTGGAAGAATCACGTATGTTCAGGCACCCGGCATCCACAGTGATCATCGAGCATAACTTAGATGTGAGTTAACTTGTGTTTTTAATAAATTTATGTTATACCCCTTTTCATACACCTTGTGTGTGTATTTTTCCTTGATTGGGGATCCCCCGTATGTGGTAGAGATGACGGGAACGTATTGACGTACCTAACACAGAGCTCATTGTGCCAAGAGAGGAGAAAAGAAAAAGGCTGTACTTTTGTGAGAGAGCCGGGAAAGATACCAATCCTGGCACTGTACTCACACAAGGCCGTGTGAGTAAATAGTATATATATTAACCCCTTGCATATTGTCATTTCATTGCTATATCTATTGACACTTTCACTCACTTTAAGAGTTTTGGTGGTGCATAGCCCACAGTATATGGTACAACACTAGAAGGTTTAAGTGTGCTCACCCTGTATTCTACCTATCCGGTATAGGTGGCAAACTGGTCATAGGTATGGGGTTTATGATTATGTATGTATGTCTATGTTTATTGTAGTTTGTTTTGAATGGCACCTTAAGAACTTAGCACCTGAGCACTTTAATTACCTAGATTAGAGGGTAACCAATAGTGTGGGACTGTTAGGTATATCCTACAGTCCTTTCCAACGAGTGATTACTCTCCCTGAGGAAGAGTAGTGACCTCGAAACACGTAGAGATGATACTGGTTACTTTGGTACCACGTGGGACGTCAACGTCAGTTCCCTGCTTTGCCTGTTTGTGTTTGGAGGTTGTTTGGAGCTTGGCAGCCATCATACCTTTACTCTGCACTGCAGACCCTTCTGTGGTCTCGGCGTATCGGGTCATTTGTCATCCAGTGGGACTGCTTGCTTTTTCATCTGACGGGTTGGCGGGCAGGGATATCGTGGACAGCGTGGTACCATCTTATTATTTGTAATGTAAGTGAATGTATTGTTCGTAATTTACATAAAGTGGGTAATTTTAAAAATTACACCCCACATATATTTGCGCTCTCTTTTATGTATGTCTGCGTAGGTAGCACCCGTAGATGGGACGGGACAAGCAGATATTTCAATCCTCCTCCGTTGTGTATGCTTCCAATCATGTAAGTGTGAGGCAGAGCTTGCGTATGCGTGCGTGGTTCTTGCAGATCACGTATTGTGGCCTCTGTACAATACAATACATACTGCTTTTGTTCTGGGGTCATAACTCAGTGGAAAAATAATGCTGCAGCAAGTCTTGGAAAACACACAATGGAGTCCAGCAAGAACATGTTTACGTTTCTATTTCTCCAAGAGGGAAAACTGTAGGAGGTCTTCAGAAGTTAGGTAATCAGAATGAAAAGTGCTTAGCAAATTTAAATTTTGTGTGAAGATGTTTGTGAGACTCCATCTTTCATCCCTGTGGAGAAGGGTACTGTATTCTGGCTGACATAAGAAAGCTCCTCTCTATGACCCTTGTCTGGATGATAAGGACATTTTATAATCTGCCAACTGAATGACATTGGTATGAAGGAACTTATATCAAAAGGGATGTTGAAAAGTGCTACAGCTTTGAGCTGGGAGTCTTCTTCATGCTGGTCAGTATACTCAGATGCTGTACCAAATATCTTGCTCTCTGTGCTGTTCTTAGGCAGAGCAAAACAACACTATGCAGCTCCTGCAGCATTGTATAGGTTAAAGCATATAATATAAATGTCCTATACCAAGACAGGATGGAGAATCTTTCTAGTGGCGACTGGTTCAGACCAGATAAGCTTCCCTGTTCTGTTGTATATTAAAATATTTATACAGCAGTAATTCTGTGGCTTTTCCTAAGTGGAAAGTCTTCAAGGGGGGTAATGTACTACAGACTGGGGTGAGACTGGAAGGGACTGACATGTTATGACATCGAGGGATGGAGAAGGCGAGGCCTTGTCCATAATAAATTCCAAGAATGCGGATGTGACACTCAGAATGTGTACAAGAGGCTGACAGGGCTGGATAGCCACCATCTGGGAACAATAATGCAGAGAAAGACAGGGCAGAGTAATGTGTGCTGCTATGTTACTAGCAATCCCTGAGGAATATACCAGTTTCACATTGCTGACCTTTATCATTGCCTTAGTTATCACTATGAAAGCACCGTATGAATGTTAACCCCATCGCTGCCAGAGGAGAGCCAGCCACACATTGCGAAATGAAACCCCCCGACACCGCACTTGTCGTGGTTAAGCCAGGAACGATATATGTAATTGAGTATGTTCTTCTTATTGAATGATATTAAAAGCAGTTGTAACATTAAAACACAGCAGTGAATGGGTTAAGATGGTGAAACGTTGTCTGCTTGTTTGTGTTGCTTAATGATGACATTTGCAGAATACAAGTCAGGTTGTGTGAGGGGCTTTCAACACATTATACACCAACAAAGAGGTTTAGAACTTCATTTTCTGAAAAGGTGTTGGAGCTATAAACATACTGACCAACTCCCCAGTATTAATGATACAGTTCAAAGTTATAGTAGTCGTATTGGTGGAGAAAAGCAGATTTGATGTAGGGTGTGATACACTTTAGTGCATTGGTCTCAAACTCAATGCTCAAGGGCCACCAACAGGCCATGTTTTATGGATATCCCTGTTTCAGCACAGGTGACTCAATCAGTCTTTGAATGAGTCACTGATTGAGCCATCTGTGCTGAAGCAGGGATATCCATAAAAGCCGGCCTATTTGTGCAGCTTGAGGACTGAGTTTGAGACCCCTGCTTTAGTGGATCCACATTAAAGTTCTTCATAGCTGAAATGATGGAATACAGAGCTTTTGAAACCAGACAGGTTTCTTCTTCACACAGTACAGTATATTACAACTACGAAAGGAACATACGAGGTCTGAAAGCTCTGTACACTACAATGTAATTTATGAAGAACTGTAATGTTAGTCCGCTAAAAGGTATCCCAAATAACATCCCTATTTATGAGCGACCCTGATCTTTAGTTGACAAATGCATAATTTTTCTTCCACCTCCCTGAAAATAAAAACCTCATGCCAATGCAAGTCAATAGAAGTTTCTGAAATCTCCCGCATTTTCATTACAGATCTCCCTGAAAAAAATCCAGTAGGACAATGTTGTGTGTTGTTCGGGTTCTGCTGTTTTTTTTACTTACACTGATTCCTGCAATTATATCATTACGTTCTGTAGCATTTCTACAGTTCCATAAACAGCACTATTACAGTTCCATAAACAGCACTATTACAGTTCCATAAACAGCACTATTACAGTTCCATAAACAGCACTATTACAGTTCCATAAACAGCACTATTACAGTTCCATAAACAGCACTATTACAGTTCCATAAACAGCACTATTACAGTTCCATAAACAGCACTATTACAGTTCCATAAACAGCACTATTACAGTTCCATAAACAGCACTATTACAGTTCCATAAACAGCACTATTACAGTTCCATAAACAGCACTATTACAGTTCCATAAACAGCACTATTACAGTTCCATAAACAGCACTATTACAGTTCCATAAACAGCACTATTACAGTTCCATAAACAGCACTATTACAGTTCCATAAACAGCACTATTACAGTTCCATAAACAGCACTATTACAGTTCCATAAACAGCACTATTACAGTTCCATAAACAGCACTATTACAGTTCCATAAACAGCACTATTACAGTTCCATAAAATAACACTGTTGGGCTGTATTACACATCAGTAGTTCTCAGCCTTTTTGAAGTGAAACTTCTTTAGTGGCACCTATTCTGATAGGGTAAAACGGGAGAGTTGGGGGCGAAATGTGAAACGGAAGTGACGTCACGGCTCCCCCTCCCCCTGCCGCCACACGCCTGCTGTGACATGCCGCCGCCGCCGCTCCTAACGGCCTCCGCTTCCCCCACACACCCGCTGTGACATGCGGCGGCGGCGGCGATGGCCGCCGGCGCCGCTCCTAACGGCCGCCGTTACCCCCATACGTCCGCTGCCATGGGTGTAGCAAGATGGCTGCCGCAGAGCTTCCGGTGCTTTTGACTGAAAGGTGTAGCAAGAAGGCAGGCGCGGGGATTTTAAATCAGTCACGGGTGTGGGCCAAGTGGACTCAGTGAGCAGCTGCTCAGCATCTCTCCTCCCTCCGCTTCCCCTTCCCTGTGTCCCGCTGACTGAATAACGCCCTCAGAAGCGTCCTCACCTCACCCGGGGGCAGCGCTCATCATCATGGGGACGGCTGTGACGTCACGCAAAATAAGGCGGGCTCTGTCACTCCATAGCGAGTGTAACCGCTCCGGTAACGGGAAGGGGGGGGGGGGTTGAGTGCGCAGCACCATCAGATGGGGCATCGCTGCAGCGCTCCCCTCCGAGCCGGCTCCAGCTAACTATGATGCGCTGCCCCACTCCCCCCCCCGCCTCCATGCCGCGATCTGGTAGAAATGGGGTGGAGGGAAAGAGGAGATTGCTGAAAGGTGCTGGGGACAGGAAAATGTGCTGGGGGCAGGATAAGGGTGCTGCAGAGAAAGGATAAGGGTGCTGGGGGGAGGACAAGTGTGCTGGGGGGGGAGACTGCTGAAAGGTGCTGGGGACAGGGAAATTTGCTGGGGGCAGGATAAGGGTGCTGCAGAGAAAGGACAAGTGTGCTGGGAGAGGGTTGCAGGACACAGACAGACATACATTGACTGACACACACACAATGACTGACACACATACAAACACACACACACACACACACACACACACTGACTGACACACACACACACACACTGACTGACACACATACACACACACACACTGACTGACACACACATACACACACACACTGACTGACACACACATACACACACACACTGACTGACACACATACACACACACACACACACTGACTGACACACACACACACACACACACACACACACACACACACACACACACACTGACTGACACACATACACACACACACACACACTGACTGACACACACATACACACACACACACTGACTGACACACATACACACACACACACACACACACTGACTGACACACACACACACACACACACACATACACACACACACTGACTGACACACATACACACACACACTGACTGACACACATACACACACACACACACACACACACACACACACACACTGACTGACACACACACACACACACACACACACACACACACACTGACTGACACACACACACACACACACACTGACTGACACACATACACACACACACACACTGACTGACACACACACACACACACACACACTGACTGACACACACACACACACACACACTGACTGACACACATACACACACACACACACACACACACACACACACACACACACACACACTGACTGACACACATACACACACACACACACACTGACTGACACACATACACACACACACACACTGACTGACACACACACACACACACACACATACACACTGACACACACACACACACACGAGGCATTCACACTTAGTGCAAATAGCTAATACAGGGGATGTGTGCCGAGCATGCGCATTCTAAGTCAAATTTATTTGCGTTTTGTCAATGAAATTGTATTTTGATTTTTAATTAAAACATCACCAACACAAATACAATTTCTGTGACAAAAGTCAAAGAAGTTTCACTTACTATGCGCGTGCACAGCACACACAGCTTTTTTTTTTATATGGCGATAACCCATAGCTGATCTTTTAAATGCTAGTGACACACATATTCCTTTTGCATCAAAGGTTTCCCATATACAAGCTCTACCAATTATTATGTTTTTACTGTTTATCTATATTCTACTATTTCTCATAAAAACTATGAATTCAGATGCAATGCTCTTATCTTCTGTCTTTAGATTTAGCTGAATTATTGTGTTTCCCCCTTAAATTTTAATGAGCTATACATTTTTCATGACACACTTGTCTAGCACATGTGCCACAACAGGGTGTCAGGACATCCTGGTTGAGAATGAATGATATACAGCCTTCTTCATAAGATGCCTGTATAGATTCTTATATCAAGCTGAGGAAAGTGTTCCAAAAGTTCAACCGAGTTAAAAAAAAAACATTTAATAAAATTCCCAGTGAGGACCACTTTCTACGTGGCCATACCAAAACTGTTTTACATTAGTATTCCTCCAAAATACAAAACAGCTGGTGGATTTCCCAATGAAGTATGTCATAGGGATTGAAAAATTAAAATGCATACATTACATCTATATTATACTGTATGTGTAATGACGTGCACCTTTAAGGATATTCCTTTATCCATGAACAGGAATGTGAGCCAATATTATTACTATGATATTTCTATTTCCACCCTTGCACTGCTAGATGGGCCTGCAACACACTGTGTAGTCACTGGTAGCAGAAGTGTTAACTCCTCTATCTGTGCTCACAATTACTTTGTCTACATTCCAATGTGAATGGAAGCCATCTGGACCTTGTCACACAATGCACTATTGCTACCATTCCAGAGGGACAATGACATCAATTTGATATCAAGGAGTGAAAAATATTGAACATTTGATAGAAATGTATTGAGATATTGATGCAGACAAATATATTGTAATGTGTCTACACTCAACTTATACAGAAGGGGCAGCAAGATCACTGACATTTGAAACCAAAGTGGTTACACTAGTGCTTGTAAACCACTGAAATAAGCAGGAGAGTGTCACTAAGGTCAAAGTTTGAGAAGTTTCATCAATCCAACATTTTGTTCTATTCAACAGCATTATGGGGAATACTGGAGTTAAGATTAACTTTAAACTGAAAAGAAATACCTTATTTTATCAGTTATTATAGTGTGCTAATGTTGACAAAGTATTTTTATATAATGAGAACAAAATAACTATCCTGGAAACATCATTTTGTTTCAGAAATCTGTTCTTTTTCTAGTAGCTAGAATGGTCCCAGAGAAAAGAAGATGATGTCACAGGATGTGATTACTTTTTTAGTGGACAAACATATTCATCTTCATAGGTGTAGACAGTACATAAAAATTTTTTTCCCACTTCACAAATCCCTTCTTGATTCGAATTTCAGGAATTTCCAAGAATTTACAGTGTGCGCTGTTTACAACAGATAATTTGAATGTGATAAAACAAAGTAATATATATAAATGTGACCCCCCTCCTCAGGGGTTACTAGAGGGTTGGAGTGCGTTGGGCCCCACCTTGTGTTGCCATGGGGATCATGACATCATGGAGAGTATTTTAGAGAAGGGGAAGTTTTGAGAAGGGAGGTTCCTGGGGAACAAGAAGAGGGGAGCCTCAGAGAGAGGAGATAACGATTTCCCTAAAATAATAATCCAGACCAAGCCTTCTTTTTTTTTTTTATTGTATTGACGGTAGGGACAGTAGCCCTAAGTTAGGATCCCAGAAGAATGCATATGGAGTTCTACAGATCTTACAGAAAAGAAGACGGCATGCCACAGAGGGCCTCAGGAAATAGAGCTCCCAGGTGCCGGTGGACCGGCACTAACCGCAGGTCCACATTCATATTCCTGATTAGTCTGTTTGGGAACTGCCACTTCCATACAGACTGAAGGTCTTTTGACCAATTGCATAGCACCCACCTGGTCTCTCCGTAGGGGCCCAGTGTAACCGGGGTAATAAAGAAGATGATCCTAAAGCAATAAGGGGGACCAGCTCCAACACAAGATAGGAACTAAGTCAATTCACCTCCATTGTAATGTTAAGCGTGGTCACTAATGTTTATAATAAAGTAGTACAACGTCCATAATTGAATGTGAGTAGCCCCCGTGCCCGGGGACCAGAATTAAAGACTATTATATCACAAAAGTTTCTGGTGCCCATTATGTTACATCCTTGCTACCTCATCACCCAGTCAGCTGAATCCAGCATCCTGAGTCAAGGTAACACATGCTGACTGGCCAAACACAGTACATCGATGTGATCTCCCTAGAAGCCGGGCAGGGAGGGTTACACATACACACACACATATAGTAACAAAAGAGATAGCACTCCTAGTAGAAAATCCAGAATGGGCTGCTGCTAGTCTCTTAATAATATGTAAATAATACGTTACCATCCAGATGAATGGCGAAGTAGAGATAGCACTCAGAATGAAGGTTTTCAAAAAGCTATATTGTCAAAAATATCACATGAAACCGACGTTTCTAACCCACAGAGGGCTCTTTATCAAGGGGATGTGTATACAGTGCTACCAAACAAGTGAATGCTTATATACCTGATACCTAGAGCTCCACACCCACAGATAATCAAGACAAACTAAGACTTGTGTAACTCATGCTGAATAATTGGTCACTAATCACCAGCGAGAGGCCATATTGGAAAATCAAGTATTCAGTACCTTGGCAGTCCAGACTCTGAGTATCTATAATTGCAGCCTAGCTGGTTGTCTATAGCGTCCCTGATGGGCCTGGCAGAGGGGTGCATGCATGCGCAATGCAGTGCCGTACTGACGCTGGCTATTCCTTCGCGGGCTGTCTGAGTCTGTGATTAGAGCCCAGCTATATTGTTTATGGCATCCCTGGTAGGCATAGCAACGGGCTGTGTGCATGCGCAACACAGTGAACTACCTCCGCTGGCTGTCAGACAATGAATTAAGTTGCAGGCGGCCATCTTGGAATCCGGACATCGGTATACCGGCAATCGCATCTGGGATCTCCCTGCAGGCAGCTGTCAAACCCCCACTAGTCACCATGGCACAGAGAATAACTAGCCAGGCGCACCTCACTTGCATAATGACAGGGACATAAACAAAGATTGATACGAGACCCGATCAATCATAGCACGAGAGGGAAGGGTAAGTGAGACAATGAGGGCAAGAAATATTCAGCATAACGGAAGAACGGACAATAAATAAAGTGGATCACAGTAATAAGCGGATCACAATTATAAGCAAGGCATATGGACAAATAAATAAATAAATAAAATAAAGATGTGTGACATAATTATTACTTGGCATGACGTCATAAAAGCCATCTATGAAACCTAAGAGACCTAAGCAAATATGTGACAGAGGTGACCATACATACTGGATGCTAAAATACATTTCAACATAACCCATGCTGTAAAGCATAGTATATATCAACTACCACAGTGATTGCTACGCTCCACCACATAAACAGAGTTGTAGGACATGTTGGGGCAAGACATTACAACCTTGTCAAAAAAACAGATCATCCAGATACACGTGTCAAAAAGACACCCACCGGACGTTGTCCTGTGCGACTATAGGGCCTGTGGCCTTAAACAAGACTCTAAGCGTGAGATGACAGTATGTAACCCAACGAAGAGGGCAAAATCCATAAGGTCATGTATATACGCACAGTATATGATAATTAACAAGACACAATCGCAAAGGGACTAGATCCAACGTGTAAATAAGCGGGGTACGTAATGAGCAACAGAGCACAATAACACAAGCGCTAGACCCAGCATGTATCTAAGCACAATACATAATAGCACAATGACAAGGGCACAAGATCTAGCGTAAGCCACCGTATGGAGCAACAGATAAAGTATATTGTTAGTGTCCGACGACAACAGCTCGTCACAAAAAACAACCCAGGTTCAGGTCCTCATTAAGACCTCTTGGCGACATTCTGTTCAGCTTATAAATCATCCTGGCCTCTAGCTGCAACAAAAGTTTGTTTCTATCCCTGCCCCTCGTATGGGCGTGGGCTTGTGCAATCGTCATACAGCGTAATGTTGCGAGACTGTGTTGTTTCTCCTTAAAGTGTCCCGCACCCGGTAGATGTTTAAAATCTTCTCCAGCATCTGGACTCAGAAGGGCTTTCCTGATGGTCGAGTGGTGCATCATGATACGTTCCTTTAGCATTCTCATGGTTTTCCCTACATAGTAGAGGCCACAGAGACACTTAACAAAATACACCACATATTTAGATTCGCAGTTTTGAAAGTCATGTATCTTAATGGGATTCCCATTGTGTGGGTGGCTGAACGTTTTGCCCACTACATCTCAGACTCCACAGGCCTCAGTTAGCATGTTAAATGTTAAAGTTCATGACAGTACAATTAGAAAAGATTGAACAAGTATGGTTTGTTTGGAAGGGTTGACAGGAGAAAGCCTCTTCTCTCTAAAAAGAACATGGCAGCACGGCTTAGGTTTGCAAAGTTGCATCTGAACAAACCACAAGACTTCTGGAACATTCTCCTTTGAACAGACGAGACCAAAGTGGAGATGTTTGGCCATAATGCACAGCACCACGTTTAGCGAAAACCAAACACAGCATATCAGCACAAACACCTCATACCAACTGTCAAGCACGGTGGTGGAGGGGTGATGATTTGGGCTTGTTTTTGCAACCACAGGACCTGGGAACCTTGCAGTCATTGAGTCGACCATGAACTCCTTTGTATACCAAAGTATTCTAGAGTCAAATGTGAGGCCATCTGTCTGACAGCTAAAGCTTGGCCAATATTGGGACATGCAACAGGACAATGATCCCAAGCACACCAGCAAATCTACAACAGAATGGCTGAAAAAGAAAAGAATCAAGGTTTTGCAATGGCCCAGTCAAAGTCCAGACCTCAACCCGATTGAAATGCTGTGGCTGGACCTTAAGAGAGCTGTGCATAAACAAATGCCCACAAACCTCAATGAACTGAAGCAACGTTGTAAAGAAAAGTGGGCCAAAATTCCTCCACAATGATGTGAAAGACTGATAAAGTCATACAGAAAACGATTACTTCAAGTTATTGCTGCTAAAGGTGGTTCTACAAGCTATTGAATCATAAGGTGTACTTGGTTTTTCACACATGGCATCTCCATTTTGGCTTTATTTTTGTTAAATAAATCATGACACGGTGTAATATGTCATGTGCTGTTGTTCATCTGAGGTTGTATTTACCTAATTTTAAGACCTGCTAAGGAACAGATTGTTATTATGTCCTGATATGTGAAACCATAGAATTCAAAGAGGGTGTACTTTCTTTTTCACAAGACTGTATATATATATATATATATATATAGTATTATGGTTGGCCCATCCTTTAGCTTCTTTGCATACCCAGTTAATCAACCCCACACTGATGAGACCCATTAAGGTCGAAACAGCTGTCTGTGGGTGATTTTCTGGGTATGCACCTTAACCCTGGCTGTGCTCAAAGCTGTGACCATGCAGCAAGCTTAAGCCTATAGGGAACCATGTTAAAAATGTTTTTTGAAGCAAAAAGTGGCACTGTGTGCTCATTTGCATGTCATTTCCCAGAATCCCTTGCTGCAGTGGAAGTGCTGTGTGCTGGGTGATAATGGGGAAAGGCGGGGTTGCAGACCTGCCTAAGACATGCAGATGAGCATACAGTTGTATTTACATTTGCATATATATATATATATATATATATATATATACAAATGTAAATATTTATGTATATATATATATTTGATCACGGCAATAAAAAATATTTTATTGTTAACCCCAAGTGTGCTTGATCTTCCTTCTGCATTGCTATACAGCAGGGCCCCACTTCTCGGTGATCCGCCGAGAAGGGGGCCGCTATGTCTGCGTATGTGCAGAAGGGGGAAATCCGAGGCCGCGCATGCACAGAACGGGGGGTGCCGAGGTTGCGCACGCGTAGAACGGAGGTTGCGCACGCATAGAACGGAGGTCGTGCATGCGTAAAAGGGAGAATTGCAGGTCTGTGCATGTGCACATGCCACAAAACTCTGGTTCCGCTTTCCGACGATTTTCGCTTTGCGGTGGGCCCTTAGAACGGAACCCGCCGCATGCCTGGGGCCCTCTAGTATGTATATATATATATATATATATATATATATATATATATATTTATATATATAGAAACCCTGTCTTCCCATAAGAGAAGGCACAAAAGCAGCAACACTCAGATATAGCAAAAAGACATGTATTAGCAGTGACAAAACAACACACTATAAACTTTTTTTTACCCACCATAACCTTAATAAGTGTGGTATATATATATATATATAAAATATAAAATGGAAATTAAATGAAAAGCGTAACAAAAATACTATTATTATGCAACAATATTATAAAAAATATTGTGCACGAATAGGACAAAGTAAAGTCCTTATAAAATCTAAACTATCCCTGTCAATGCTGCCAAAAGGTCCTCAACCCCACAAATGTAAAAAAAATCAGATGCAGGATAAAAAAAATAGAAGAGGAAAAAAGAGAGAAAATAAGAAAATAGGATAATACGTTCTCTCACTCCAATTGTAAGAAATCTATTCACATTTTGTTTTCTTTGTCTCCACAGCGATGGTAAACTGGAACTTATGACTTTGAACAGGAACCAGTATGGCATGGAGTCATGGTTTCCTTTGCAGATTTTCTATACTCCTCTCAAGAAAACAAGAGTGTACATAGTATAGGTCTTCTTTTTAATTTTAGTAGTGAAAAGTAATGCATTTACAACCATTTAAAGATTTTCACGCTCCGAGTTACAAACTGAACTCGTGTGTAACGCTCCAGATGCCAGTCCCCCCCCTCCCCCTCCCCCATGTCCCGTTGACTCTGCCATCGCGATGATGTCATCACATTCCCGGATGAGTTGTGATGCTGCTCCAAGACATGCAACTCTAAACACCTTGCACAGGGGATCGGAATCTCTGTGGGACCTCTCTTTCATTTCCCTCAATGTAGGTGAACAGTTTGAATTCGCTATTTTTATTCAGAATAAAATATTGAAACATTTTATTTGACTTCTTCCTTTATGTACCCGTGAGGAGGATCATTTCTTCAAGGACAGTGTTTATGGCAGGAAGGAGGAGGAAATTAAAAATGGGAACTTGCTACAGATTCAGGCCAAGCAGTGGATTACTCACCGATATAAAAAGGAAAGTTAGAAAGCAGTACATGATCACCGAAGTAGTCATAGTACCGGCAATGGCCAGACAAAATAGGGCTAAATAGTGCTTATTATCCAATAAAACACATTATAACCCAGCGTTTCGCCCCCCAGAGAGTCCTTCAGAAATAACCAGCGTTGTAAGGCACTTGCAGCCAAAGTGTCACGGACAGAGTAGATATCCAAACACTATAAGAAGTTCAGCACACTTGGATCATGCCAAATTATATTGCTTTTACAGTACTTGTGACGTTTCAGTCACCATTGGGACTTTTATCAAGATAACAGTGAGGTGAGAAAAGGAAAAGGCATTAAAAAAAATCATGTGATGTCAGTGATTTACATAATATGTGGTAACATTAACAAATTACCTTAAATATAACACAAACTTCTACAACAAAAAGAAAGAAATACAAAATACAGAGAATACAATATACACATAAAATCTCTACAATAAGCTAATTGCTATATTAGATAATGGTTCTTAAAGGTATTTGTATAGTAGCAAACTTCTGTCAGAAACATCTGGCTAAGAACTGCTGTCATTTTGAAACACAATTACACTTTGCCAGACCTAATATGGTCATCTGTGTCTCAAGAGCATTACGATAATCAGTGACTAACATACACTGAAAATGCAAAGCACAAAAATGGAGGTAAGCTGAAGAACAACCCTAAAAAATGGCAAACGGCCGCCAGGAACATGAAGTTAGGGGCACAAATTGGATAATTACATAAATATATATTAAATAAGGTATAATTTTATAATAATATAAAAGGTATAAAGCCTTCATGAACAATGTGAGGTAAAATTAAAAAAGCAAAATAAAAAATAGCAAATGTGTGGTAAATTCCCACATTTTTACAAAAAGTATAGCACAGGAGTGGATACATGTAAGCTACAGTTAAAAAAAAAAAACCATTGTACTAGGTATAAAATAAAGTAATGAATAGCGTAAACCAGGGGCGCGCAAACTTATTATGCTGCGCTCCCCCCCCGCCTTGCTCCCTCTGTTCCTGCGCCCCCCCTTACCTCGCGTGGCGTCAATGATGCCACGAGTTGTGTGACGTCACATGACCCGCGGCGTCATTTGATGCTGCGTTACCAAGGCAACCGTGACGTCACATGACGTCGCGTTGCCATGTCCGCGCGTCCTGAAGCCGGCTGAACCTCGTTAAGTAGAAGTTGCAGAGGCCTCGCACGGCCCCCCGGCATTTAATTTAAATGACTCGGGGAAGAGCGCGGGACCTCTGCAACCGCCCGCAACCCTCAAAAAAAATCTCGCGCCCCCCAGTTTGCGCACCGCTGGCGTAAACAATGAAAATGCCACTCTACAGCCAACTAAGGCATCTTCACTTGATATCTGTACAAGGTATACAGTTTAATGGTTATAGATGCACCACTGGAATACAACCTTCTTAACATACATTAGCAAACAATGTAACTACCCATGCAGCACAAAAGTTCTATGAATATCATATGTGCGCAGAAGGTAGATTGCAAATTCCAACAGTGAGTGATAATATATCATAGCAGTTGAGGGAAAGAAAGTACGTAATTGAAAATAAATAATAAGGAAAAAGGCAGTACATATTTTGAGGAGCTATGAGTCCATATCTAGCATATACTTATGTTAGTTTTCTTTTTAATTAATTGTTGCAAAATACCTGGAAGTAAAATTTTTAATTCATTGTTGCAAAATACCTGGAAGTAAATCATTACAGTGCAACTCTATTTGGCCATATTATAAGGGTCACGGAGCAGTATGTATTGATAGCAGTATTTTATACAGCTTTCATAACAATGAAATCATGTTTATGTTTGGCCAAGAACAAAAAACCCCAGATTTCAGAAACAAAGGATTGCCAATACACCGGGGATGATTTGTTAAAAATTTGAGTCAATCCCTGGTTACTATCAGCTACGGCTTCATGTCGTAATGCAAACTAGCAATGCGATGTCAAATGGGATAGAAGGTATACAGCAGGGCAGCTGATTCATCATTTATATCTACTTGTCACTGTAACCAGAGCTGCAAATCATCACAGAAGGGAGGTGCAACAAAAGCAGCCAAGAAATAAGGTCAAGAAGGATCTAAAAGGAAGGAGCCCAAGCTAAGGGTTGTGAAAACCGAATACAGTTTTAAAAGGAGCAATTGATATGACTGTTTTTAACATAGGTGTGAAGAAGGGGGTCTCCGGATCTGAACCCCATTAATTTCAGCTACGGGGGACCCCTGCTTCCCGAGATACAGAGATTCAGAGCCCTGCTTCCCTGTTACAGAGATTTGCTGTATCTCGGCAAAGTTTAAAGTTCCTGTGTCACACGGGCATCATGACATCACGGCTTCCTATTGGCTCGCAGGACGCAGGAGCTTTGAAACTCTTCCACTATGTCAGGCCTGCACAACTCCAGTCCTCGAGGGCCGCAACCAGGCCAGGTTTTCAGGATATCCCTAAATCAGCACAGCTGGCTCAATTAGTGGCTCAGTCATAGTAACCTTTCTCGGGTGCTGACCTTTGAAGGAGATCCTCTACCAGAAGTCCCGCCTATCTCTCACTCATTGGTTCCTCCATGATGGTGTAATGACCAATTGAGGAGCATGGTGAGGTGAGTGGCAGTGCTGGCGGTGAATGGAGCTCTTCTATTGTCTATACACCCTAAAGCTAAAATACAAACATTGAAAAAAACTTAGAAAAAACTTTATCAAGCAAAAAACTTTATGAAACGGAAAACTTTATCAAACAACAACAAACATTAAATCAAACAGGTCGCTGTCATCCACTCAACACATATAGATACGAGTTTAAAATATATGTATAAACAATGTATAACATAAATAACTATATATGTCAATGAGGACAACAATCTGCTTGAGAATAATTAAAAACTATGTTAAAAAAAGATGATATTTTAATAAAGACATATAAATCTATGGACATATTAAATTAATCTCCCATTCAATGGAAAATATTTAATACGTAATGATAATGTTGTAGTGAATAACTTTATATATAGTAAATTGATTTTAAGTCATAAACCATAGTAAAGAAAAATCATGTATTCATGAATAGGGGAATATAACCTATGAATTGTCTTTGAAATGTATGGAATTAATGTGCAGATCAATGAGTTAATTATCAGATAATTAATAAAAATCATTCATTCATAATTCATAGCAATTGTGTCCATATTATTCCTAATTGATTGTTTGCATACCGACATATCATGAATCACAATCATCATAATAATCATGTGTTTAGAATATAAGACTGATTGAATAAAAATATGTTATAAAGTCTCAAAATTAACAGTCAATATATATCAAATAATACAACAAGATGGTAAGTACAAGATGAATATACATAGGAAGGTAGAAATTAATGTCTGGAATCTATATCAAAAAATGCTTCAATTCCCAGTCGGTATTTATACCTTCTGGGTATAAAGCATTTAATGTAAAGATCCAGTACATTTCTCTTTTATTAAGAGTATTTCACCTATTACCTTTTCTAGGATGTATTGGGATAAATTCCAGACCACTAAATGAAAAAGAGTCTATGTTGCCTTTTGGGCATTCCATAAAATGTCTGGATACTGGGAGTCTTGGGTCACTTTTTTTGATGGATCTTAAATGTTCCATAACTCGAGTTTTTAAAGGTCTAATAGTCCTCCCAATATATATTTTCCCGCACCCACATTTTAAAGAATAAATCACGTGATCAGTATTACATGTGATCAGATGATTTATCCTATATGTGTCTTTGGTGACTTTAGATGTAATTGATTTATTAGGTTTGGCATATTTACATACAGAACAGTAACCACATTTTTGAAAACCTCTAGGGGGAAGAAAGCCTTTCGTATGTACCGAGGGAGGAACGAACAAATTCGGAGAGAGTTGTGTAGATAAAGTATTAGCTTTCCTAAATATAAATTTCGGTCGATTCTGGACTAATGGTTTTAGGGCCGTATCTAATTGCAAAATGTGCCAATGTTTATTTATGATAGATTTTATATCTTCAGATTGGCGACTAAATTTGGTAATAAAGAACAGCCCTTCTCCATCAAATTGAGCTTTATCACTATGATGTGATGGATTAGATTTAAGAGCAGGTTGCAATAGTTTATCTCTAGAAGTGGAGAATGCATAATTGAAAGCGTTTTGAATGCAATTACGATCATAGCCTCTCTGTTCAAATCTTAAAGCTAGATCTTTAGATTGTTCTATGAACATTTCTAGACTGGAACAAATTCTTCTAAGTCTTAAAAATTGACCTTTGGGTATTCCACGAATTAGAGCCCTCGGGTGACTACTTGTTGCTTGTAAGAGAACATTCCTTGAGTTTTCTTTGCGATATATGTCGCTTTGTATTGTGTTATTAACATCAATAAACAGAAGAATATCTAAATAAGTAATCTGTACTGTATGTGCGATGTAAGTAAAATGTAAATTATAAATGTTGTCATTTATGGTGTCCACAAATCTACTCAACAGTTCAGCGCCACCCTCCCAAATCATAATCAGATCATCGATGTATCTACGATAAAATGTAATATTGTGTCTATATATGTTGGTGTCACTGTAAATGAAATGTTGTTCCCAAAATCCCATAAAAAGATTAGCATAAGAGGGTGCAAAAGATATGCCCATAGCAGTGCCCCGTTGTTGAAGATAATAAGATTTGTTAAACAAGAAATAGTTATGTGTTAAAAGAAATAGAATAGATTCAATAATAAAAGTGCTCTGTGCAGGTGACATGCAAGAAAAATCTAAAAAGTGTTGGATGGCTTTAATGCCGTGCTGGTGATCAATGATAGTGTAAAGAGAGGTGATGTCTAAAGTAACCCATGTGTAAGAATGTGACCAAGAAAATGTTTTAAGTGTATTGAGTAGATCCGTGGAGTCCCTCAGATAAGATGGTAACTGGTGTACCAGAGGCTGTAAAAAACAGTCGACATATCTTGAAAGACCATCTCCCAAAGATCCAATGCTCGAAATGATCGGCCTGCCTGGAGGGCAGGCAAGAGACTTGTGGATCTTCGGGAGATGGTGAAAGATAGGAACAACTGGATCGTCTGTATACAAAAATGATCTTTCTTTATCATTAGTACCCAAATCCAGAAATTTTTTCAACTGTGATAGATATACATTGGTTGGATCTATAGATAACTTGAAATAAGAATCTTTGTCAGAGAGCTGACAAAGGGCTTAATTTCTATAGTCATTAATGTCTAATATAACTGTTGCTCCGCCCTTGTCAGCCCTCTTAACAATAATATTCTTATTACTTTTCAAAGTTTTTAATTTTGAAATTTCATCGTTAGTCATATTGTTATGTGTATGTGATGTGAATTTGAATCCCTGTGCCAATAACAATAAATCTTTTTCTACCAGTTGTTCGAATGTTCTGACGTGGGGACCTATAACATATGTTGGATTAAATATAGATTTTCTCTTTAGTCCAGAATCGACGGAACCTGTTAGGAAAGAAGAAGGGGAGAAACAGTCATCAATTAATGTATGTTCAACATTGTTATGATCATATAATTCATTCATATCTTGTAAAAGACAAAAATCTGCAAAGCTAGAAAGTTTATAGACTCCGGATATATCTCGTGGAGGTGGAAGAGGTTCATCCTCCAAAGAGGAGCTCACGCTTTCAATCTCCAGAGATTCCGCAGGTACTACTTCTGCTTGCTGTTTAGTATTTAAATTGAAAAACTTTTTCAGAACAATTTTTCTTACAAATTTTTGAAAGTCAATAGTAGTCTCAAATAATTGAAAATTTTCTGTTGGGGCGAATTTAAGGCCCTTGTTGAGAAAAACTATTTCACCTTCTGAAAGTTGTACTTTAGATAAGTTGATAACATTATTATTTATTGAATCTTCTTTCTTTTGTTGGTTTGATTTTCTCCTTTTGGAGCGCCTTGTCCTTTGTAGTTTTTTGCCTCTCGTTGCAAAAAAAGTGAAGGAGGAAGAATCTTTTCTTTGGAAGATTGGCGTCCTAGGGAGTCTTCCCGTTCATTTTCCTTCCAGTTCTCTCGTCTCTCTGTTGGTTCGTCACTAGAGAAGGAAACACCCATTCCTCTATTATCACTATCCGAAGCCTCCGAGGTGCTTGAGGCATTTTTGTGATTCTTCTTTTTCTTTAGGATAGATCTACGGGGTGTAGAACTTTGATAATTTCCTGCTTGTGTGTCTTTATTATCTCTCTGGTGCTGGTTAGGTGTCCTCTGCTTACGATTTGGTCTCTGCCATATATAAATTTGATTACGCAAATAGTCCATTTTATCTCGTTCAAACTTTGTTTGTTTTTGTGCCATAATGTCTTTCTCCATAGAAGTAATGTGGTCTAAAAGTTTCTTGTCACTAATAATAAATTCTTGTGTAGTATGAAATTTGTGTAATTCATCTTGTAAATTTTTAATTGTATTTTGGAGTGATGATTTTTCTGCTACCTTAGAATCAATAATCAATTGAATTAATCTGAAGGAACAATCATTGAGTATTTGTATCCATTGGGTTTCAAAATCTTTCGATTGAAATCCAAAGGAAGGCTGTTTTTTTATCCTTAACCCTCTAGGGGTTCTTTTTACTCGTTGATAGTTTTCTAAGGTAACTATATCCCACCATAGACGAATGTTGAGACCTAGATTCTGTTCAAGTTTAGAAAAATATAAGGGTAGATCTGCATGTTCAGATATAGGTAAATCTTTGTTATCTTCAAAAACAAAGAAAGCTCTTTTTTCTCATATTGAATCATCTACACATGTAGAAACATAAGTATCTGTTGGTAATAATATATCTGGGATTTGTTAGATCAGAGTCACTGATGTCATCCATTATTTAAAAACTTGAAAGATATCAACGGTATGCAGACAAAACGGAATGGTAATAATCCATAGAAAAAAAACAAGTGTCAATTGCTGTTCAAAGTGTCTAATATTCCAGCAGTAAATTCATTTTCATACACAGTCCATTATATCTTCCAAATATTGCACTGAGCTACTGGTAGGTAATGTAGTATAGGGATAGATAGAGAAGAGTCTTCTCTGCCAGTGCTCAAAGTGGAATAAATTGCTTCTCTTAGGAAATGGTTAAATAGCTATATAGCCTAAATATTCGTTTCAAATGCACCATTTGTTGTTGGAGGAGGATCCAGGAAATGTATAGAGAGTAAAACTGTATTAAGGTCAAATATGCTCAAAATTGGGGGGGGGGGTGGGTAACACATAGAAAAGGGATGTCAAGGGAACCTAAATAAACTGCCTTATTCCTACATGCGCTCATCCTCGCCTGCCAATGGCATCCTCTACTCCTTCTGGTGTCAACCCCTCCAACCTCACACCCATCCCCTGCCACCCTCCCTCCTCTCTCCCTTTCTCCTGTGCCCTTTGGAATGCTCGCTCCCTCTCTAACAAGTTCCTCTCTGTACATGACTTCTTTCTCTCTCACTCCCTGCTTCTCTTTGCTATAACTGAGACCTGGCTCACTCAGACTGACTCTGCTCTGGAAGCTGCCCTCTCCTATGGTGGCCTTTCCTTCTCCCACACTCCGCGCCCTGATGGCAGGGGTGGAGGCGTGGGGCTCTTGCTCTCCTCTCTCTGCCGTTACCGCACCCTTCCTATTCCCCCCTCTCTTGCTTTTCCCTCCTTTGAGGCTCACACTGTCCAGATCTTTTCTCCTCTCCCTGTCCATGTGGCGGTTATCTATCGCCCACCTACCTCTACTCATCCCCCTTCTGCCTTTCTCTCTCACTTTGAATCCTGGCTCTCTTTCTTTCTCTCCTCAGAATCCCCTGTTCTTCTCCTTGGGGACTTCAATTGCCACATTGATGACCCCTCTCTTCCTTGGGCTTCCCGCTTTCTTTCTCTAACCTCTTCTTTTGGCCTTAAACAGTGGCCTGCAGCCAGCACCCACAAGGATGGCCACTACTTAGACCTGGTTTTCACTAAAAACTTCTCTCTCTCTGATTTCTCCATTTCCCCTTTTCCTCTCTCTGACCATCACCTCATCTCATTCTCTCTAACTCGCTTCTCCCCTTCTCCACCTCCATCTACCCCCCGGTTCTGCAGAAACCTGCGCTCTATTCACTTACCTGACTTTGAGTCCACTTTACGCTCCTCCCTCTCCTCTCCTCCCTCTCCTCTCTCAGCTCTGCTACAGACCCTGACAACCTGGTCAGGAACTACAACTCTGCCTTGTCCTCCTCTCTTGATCTACATGCCCCGCTTTCTCTCTGCCGCACTCGCCCTTCTAACCCTAGACCCTGGCTAAATTCCCACACGCGCATGCTGCGTTCCTCCACTCGTTCCTCTGAACGCCTCTGGAGGAAGTCTCACACTCTCGCAGACTTCCTTCACTACAAATTTATGCTATCCTGTTTCAACTCTGCCCTCTCGCAAGCTAAACAAGCCTACTTTTCTTCACTAATCAACATGCACAAGTCTAACCCACGCCAACTGTTCTCTATCTTTGATACTCTACTCAAACCACCCTCAGCTGCCTCTCCTTCCTCCATCTCCGCTCAGGACTTTGCTGACTATTTTAAGGAAAAGGTGGAATCCATACGGCAGAATATCCCCTCTGTTTCTTCCTCCCATCCTACACCTCTTCCTAACTCTCCTCCTGCCTTCCTTGACTCTTTTTCCACTGTCTCAGAGGAGGATGTGTCGCTGTTGATCGCCTCTTCTCCCTCTACCACTTGCCCTCTTGACCCCATTCCCTCCCATCTTCTAAAACCTCTTGCTCCTACTATAATCCCTACGCTCACACACATTTTTAACTCCTCCCTCTGCTCTGGAACCTTTCCATCCTCCTTCAAACATGCAACAGTCATACCATTACTCAAAAACAGCAAGCTTGACCCTACCTGTCTTTCTAACTATCGACCTGTCTGTCAGGATTGCCTAGACCTCCTGCCTAGCCATAGCTTCCTTGTCCACTGGGTGTGCTGCTGTCTTCTGTTGGCTCTGGGTTCCTCTGTCTGTCTGTCTTCTTGTTGCTCCTGTCTCTGTCCTTTATAGCTTGCTTCCTGTCTGTTGCTTTTGCCTTTGCTTGCTAGTCAGACTCCTACAGTATGCTCATGCCTGTCTTTGATCCTGACCTGTTTCCTGTACCTGTACCTGTATTTGAGTCTGCTCATAGTAAAAGCCCTTGCTAGTAATCTGGCTTGTCCCTGGTTATTCCTGCTCCCCGGTCTCAGTCCCTGCTCCCCGGTCTCAGTCCCTGCTCCCTGTTCTTAGTCCCTGTCCTGCCCCGCCTGTCCTGTTCCAGTCTCCTCGTTGCCGACCTCTGCTTGTACCTAACTTCGCTACCTGCCGCCTGCCTCGGACCCCTGCTTGTTATCTGACGTAGCTACCTGCCGCCTGCCTCGGACCCCTGCTTGTGACCCCTACTACGCTCGTGCTGTTCCGGCCACCGAGATCCTACCCGCCACAGGAGTCTCCCGTGACAGAAAGCAAAGGCCACTTCTGGATCTCGCTGGAACAGATTCTTCTTCTGCCTGCACCCTTTCCTGCCTGCTGCAGCAGACCACATCCGCATGGTTGAAGATAAGTACTTTCGTTTCTTTTTTGGAAATCCAAGTTGGGATTTTGAAAGGTTTTTTTTTGTTGCTGCTAAGTGTTCTGCAAGAATTATTGCGTTCATAACGAAAAAACATTTTTTCTGAGACTAGAACTGTTGCTACCGACTATTGCAGCTTTCTTTGAGATGTTTATTTTTGCAAAGGTTTCTGCAGGGTTTTTTGTGCCACTTTCTCCCTGAGAAGAATTCCCTTTTAACAAAAAAAAAAAAAAAAACCCTCCCTGCAGTACCTGTTTTTGCCATTTTCAGACTTTCATTACCTGGACAAGAATTGTCTCTGCATTGTGGGTGGGCCACTGCAGATTTTCAGACTCACATTTCTATTTAAGACGGTTACCTTGATTTACTGCTGTTCACAGGGTCTTCATTTCAAAAGACAAAAGTGCTCCCATTATTTTGTTGCTACATGCTTTGATTTTCTTGCATCTATAGTTTTTCATATGATTGGTTCTAAGGTTTCAGGTTTACCTGCAAGTTCCCCTAAAGTTTGTTTCTCTGCAACTTATGATATCCCTACGCCTGATATCAAAGGTTTCAGATTTGACTGCAGGGTTCTCTGTCTGATATTCCTATGTCAAAAGTTTCAGATCTAACTACAAGTTTTCTCTGGATTAGTTTCCTGCTGTCTATGATATTTTTATGCCTGATATCAAAAGTTTCAGATTCAACTGCAGGTTTTCTTTGTCTATATGATATCCCTACGCCTGACGCATAAAGATTTAGATGTAACTGCAGGTTTTCTTTGTCTATATGATATCCCTACGCCTGACGCATAAAGATTTAGATGTAACTGCAGGTTTTCTTTGTCTATATGATATCCCTACGCCTGATGCATAAAGATTTAGATGTAACTGCAGGTTTTCTCTGTCTGTATGATATCCCTACGCCTTATGCCTAAAAGATTCAGATATAACTGCAGGTTTCTCTGTCTATGTTTTTTCCTTGCATTTATAATCTCGGTGACTGATGTTAAAGTCTCAAAGGGTCAGCTCTCCTATCTTGTGTCTCTCTGTGTCTAATATTCCTGTTGTTCATTCTAATGCTTCTGCTTTAAAAACACATTTCCTCTTTACTGGTGTCTTAGGAAGTGTGGTTTAATTATGGCTCCCACTCAAACAGTCTTGAGCAGTAAATGTGAACACAGTACCACTGATTCTTCAGAACTTCTCAAAGCAAGGAAGAAGAAAAAGAAGGGAGGCATTACTGTGGAAGTTGCAGAAGGAATTAAGAATGAAAATTTAACCTCAGAGTCTGCATTTGATGAAAGAGATATGCTGCAGCTTAAGGCAACTCACAGACGTATCCCAAGAATAGTGGAAGAAAAGAAAGATGCCCCTACTCAGACGCTGCAAGCTGCACAGAAAGCGATTGATTGTCTTTATGAACGTTTAGATAAGGAGCAAGAGGCCAAGACTGCACTACAAAGCTGTCTATCTTCAGCAATTGCTAAGTGTGTTCTCCAGGAGAAAGAAAGAGAGCAGTTGGAGAGGGACAGGGTAATCCTGTCAAGTAAGCTGGAGAAGGCCTATGCTGATAATGCGCAGTACCAGAGTTTCATGGCTCAAGTTGGCACAAAATTGGAAGCCTCTGAGGAGAAGAATTGCCACTTCAACACAGAACTACGTTCTTTGAGAGAGATCTTCGAAGGGTTAAATAGCAGTTTTGAAATGGTAACCCAGGAGTGCAAGAATCTCTATGTCCAAGTCAGTGAAGGAGATAAGAAGTTCCATGAATTAGGAGAGGAGAAGAAACAGTTGGCCCAGGAAAAGTTAGACGTGCAGACAGCACTGCAGAATGCAGAGAGAGTGCTGCAAGAAGAACGTGTCTCCCTGGAGCGGCGCACACAAGCAGAAAATATGCTGCAGAGTCAGCTGCGAGAACTGCGTACACATCTGCGGGACACCAAAGAGAAATGGGTAAATGCTGAAGAAAAGCAGCGAGTTCTGCAGGAAGAAAGTTTCCAGACTGCCTACAAAATAAGTATGATGCAAGATTATTTGAGTACCCAGTGTGTCCCCAAAGAACAGCATGAGGAGCTGAAGGCCACACTGAGCATAACCAGAGCCTCGCTGGAGGAAGAGCTAAAGCTAGCAGCTGAACACACATCTCAGCAGCTCACAGCGCTGCAGGCGCAGATCGCTGAGCTCAAGACACAGCTTGCCAAAAAGGAGGAGAGAGAGAAGGTTTCCGTCTGTCAAGTGGCTGGCCTGACACAGCGCTATGAGGTCAAAATGGCCGATGCCTGCAAATTATTGGACCACACAGCCCGTGATAAGGTCCGGCTGCAGCTGGAGCTGGACAATGCCCGGAAGGAGTACCGGCAGCTGCAGATCAGAAATGAAGAAGATGAAACATATTTAAGCTTTACTCTGAGTCAGCTGGGAGATATGGAGTCGCGACTCAACTTCAAAGAAGCCGAACTGACAACTGCATTGAGTGGGAAAAGAAGTGCAGAAGGACAGCTTCAAGAGCTGAAAAATCAAATAGCTGGTCTTAATGAGACTTTAGGTGATACCACAAAACGGCAGTCACAAAAGGAGACCATGGAGCGTGAATTCTATGTTCCCACTTACACATGTGAAAAGTCTGCACCCGTCATTGATGCCCACATTCCTGATGTCCATGCCTCTGCAATGGAGTTGAACGTATCCATTGGGAAGTTCCAGATTCCAAAACTAAAAGAGATATATTGGTCACAAAAAGAGACCACGGAAAGTGAATATGTCCCCTCTGCCGCATGTGAAGAGCCTGATGTATCTGTGTCCGATGCCCCTGCTATGACGTTAGACGGATCCCTGGTGAAGTTCCTTGCTATGCCTAATATTCTTGATGCTGATGCCAACGCTCTTGCGATAAGGATAAATGCACCTCTCACAGATTTCCCATCAGCACTTGACGTACACATTAAGTTGGCCTTCCATCAAGATTTCCCTGAAGAGCCTGGAAGGTTGTCCGGAGTTGTTGCTGATCCCTATGTTCCTGCAAAACTTGGAGTGTTGTTCGAAGGCCATCGTGAGTCGGCCTTCCATCAGGGACACCTTGCTAAACCTGGAGGGTTGTCAGGAGGATCTACTGGCTTCTCTGCCCCTGCTTTTGGGTTGAACGCACCCATTTGGAGGTTCCTTGCTGCACCAAATGTACCTGTGGAGTACCCTCTGCCCACTGACAAGCCACCAGAGGTGGGTCACCTTGAGTCGCCATTTCATCAAGGCCTCCGGGAAGAGCCTGGAGGATCGTCCGGAGAACGCTCTTGAGAGGGGGGAGTAATGTCAGGATTGCCTAGACCTCCTGCCTAGCCATAGCTTCCTTGTCCACTGGGTGTGCTGCTGTCTTCTGTTGGCTCTGGGTTCCTCTGTCTGTCTGTCTTCTTGTTGCTCCTGTCTCTGTCCTTTATAGCTTGCTTCCTGTCTGTTGCTTTTGCCTTTGCTTGCTAGTCAGACTCCTACAGTATGCTCATGCCTGTCTTTGATCCTGACCTGTTTCCTGTACCTGTACCTGTATTTGAGTCTGCTCATAGTAAAAGCCCTTGCTAGTAATCTGGCTTGTCCCTGGTTATTCCTGCTCCCCGGTCTCAGTCCCTGCTCCCCGGTCTCAGTCCCTGCTCCCTGTTCTTAGTCCCTGTCCTGCCCCGCCTGTCCTGTTCCAGTCTCCTCGTTGCCGACCTCTGCTTGTACCTAACTTCGCTACCTGCCGCCTGCCTCGGACCCCTGCTTGTTATCTGACGTAGCTACCTGCCGCCTGCCTCGGACCCCTGCTTGTGACCCCTACTACGCTCGTGCTGTTCCGGCCACCGAGATCCTACCCACCACAGGAGTCTCCCGTGACACTGTCACTCCTGCCTTTTGCCTCTAAACTGCTTGAATGTCTTTTATTCTCTCGCTTGCTCCATTTTCTCAACACCTATTCTCTCCTAGACCCTCTACAATCTGGCTTCCGCACTGCTCACTCCACCGAAACAGCCCTCACTAAAATAACTGACGACCTCCATGCTGCCAAAGACAGAGGTCATTACACTCTGCTCATATTACTCGACCTCTCTGCAGCATTTGACACAGTGGACCACCCTCTTCTCCTCCACATTCTCCATACTCTAGGTATTCGGAACAAAGCTCTATCCTGGATCTCATCCTACCTCTCCCATCGTACTTTCAGTGTCTCTTCTGCTAACACCTCCTCCTCCTCTATTGATCTCTCTGTGGGGTTACCCCAGGGCTCTGTCTTGGGACCTCTTCTCTTTTCTCTATACACACTCTCTCTAGGTGACCTAATAACATCTTTTGGGTTTAATTATCACCTCTATGCCGACGACACACAAATATACTTTTCAACACCTGACCTTACACCTGCTGTACAAACCAAAGTTTCTGAATGTCTCTCTGCTATATCATCCTGGATGGCCCTCCGACGCCTTAAACTCAACATGGCTAAAACAGAGCTCCTCATACTTCCTCCCAAACCTGGCCCTACTACCTCCTTCCACATTACTGTTGGAACTACCATCATTCACCCAGTAGCCCAAGCACGCTGCCTAGGGGTCACACTCGACTCCTCTCTCACATTCGCCCCTCACATTCAAAACATTTCTAAAACTTGTCGCTTTTTCCTCCGCAATATAACAAAGATACGCCCTTTCCTCTGTTGCTCGACTGCTAAAACGCTGACTCAGGCCCTCATTCTCTCCCGTCTTGATTACTGTAACCTCCTGCTATCCGGCCTTCCTGCCTCTCACCTGTCTCCCCTACAATCTATCCTAAATGCTGCTGCCAGAATCACTCTACTCTTTCCTAGATCTGTCTCAGCATCTCCCCTCATGAAATCCCTCTCCTGGCTTCCGATCAATTCCCGCATCTCACACTCTTCTTCTCCTCACTTTTAAAGCTTTACATTCTTCTGCCCCTCCTTACATCTCATCCCTAATTTCTCATTATGCACCATCCAGACTCTTGCGTTCTTCTCAAGGATGTCTTCTTTCTACCCCTTTTGTATCTAAAGCCCTCTCCCGCCTTAAACCTTTTTCACTGACTGCCCCACACCTCTGGAATGCCCTTCCCCTCAGTACCCGACTAGCACCCTCTCTATCCACCTTTAAGACCCACCTTAAGACACACTTGCTTAAAGAAGCATATGAATAGCACTGTGGATATTCTGAACACATGATACATAAAGCTTGGCCCCCTGCAGACGCACTTACCAGAACTCCCTCCTACTGTCTCTGTACGTTCTACCTACCTACCAATTAGATTGTAAGCTCCTCGGGGCAGGGACTCCTCTTCCAAAATGTTACTTTTATGTCTAAAACACTTATTCCCATGATCTGTTATTTATATTATCTGTTATTTATTTGATTACCACACGTATTACTACTGTGAAGCGCTATGTACATTAATGGCGCTATATAAATAAAGACATACGATACGATACGATACGACCCTGACCCCTATCTAACAGCCCTTAGAGATAGACCATAAGAATAAAATACAGTGTCAAAGAAAAGTACTCACGACCCTTGTACATACGGTCCTTCTGGTTCTAGCGTGCTCTCAGCCCGACATATGTGAAGTAGAAAATCACCCTGGATAGAGGGAAAGATGGCGGTGCACAGCGTACCAACAGGTGCCTCGTGCGTTCCGGAAGCAGGAAGTAAAGCGGAAGCTGGATGGCGATTTTCAGTGCAAAAATGTAATGTACAACAATGAATAGCAAAGACATATTATTAAAAAGAAAAGATCATGAGGCGCATGCGCGAAGGACACGGGAATGGTAGCTTAAGTGTCTAGCTCCGTGCCGCGCTTACTGCAAATTACATTAAAAACACCCGAAAAGTGAAAGATCCACTTCACAAAATTAAGGCTTCCTACATAAACATCTCAGGATGGCTCTGAAAAAAACAGGCACCCAAAAGAAGCCAAAATCAGCCGATGTCAGGGCTTATTTCGGAGGAGCTGGCGCGAGTGAGGGCACAGAGGAAATGGCGCCGTCTTCAAACCCAGATACAGATACTGAACTGGAGGGAGAGGAGGAAGGCCTCAGCAGTCAGGCACTACTGCCCGTTAGGCGATGTGACTTTGAAAGACTGTAAAATTATTTAAAGACACTTCTGCAGGCCGAAATAAGAGAGGTGAAAAGGGACGTCGCGAAGCTAGGTTCATGAACAGATGACTTGGAGAAGAAAGTTGACCAAACTATTAAAGTCGTCAAGAAAACGGATAAAAAAACAGGGGACCTACAACGACACATTGACGAGCTGCGGGAGAGGCAGGAGGACGCAGAGAATCGCGATAGACGGAACAATATTCGAATCCGGGGGGTCTCTGAAGAGGTCGGGGACTGTGCAGAGTTTATCACAAAGTGGCTGGAGTCCCTGCTCCCCGACTACAGCAAGGAAGCTCTGGCCATGGATCGGTGCCACAGAGCCCTCCGATCACGCCCGGTACAGAATGAGCAGCCACGCGATATTATAATAAGGCTGCACTACTTCACCACCAAGGAAGCTATACTGCGGCAAACGCGGCCTCTACCAGCGGTGGAATTTGAGGGCAGTAGAATGCTCATCTTCCAAGACCTTTCCCCTGCCACGTTGCTCAGACGCCGCAACTTGTTCCCCATAACGAAGGCCCTACGCGACCAAAATGTGCGATACAGATGGACCTTCCCGTTCGGGTTGTTGGTAGTGAGGAACGGGAGGGCCATCACAATGAGGGATCCCACAGAAGGGCCTGATTTCCTGGCTAAGCTGGGCCTGAGGGAAGCTTCCGCACAAGTGGTGGAGGAGGCTGAAGCTCTGGAGCCGGAATGGAGCGGAAGGAATGGCTCACCCAAAACCAAAGGAAAAAGGCGCTGACAAGTTATATTTTAGTGTTTACAGAGGCGCACTGTTGCGCTCAGAAGAAGTTACACTGGTTGATGTGTGGTTTTAAAATGTCTGCCCGTCGTGCTGGGGAGCCCCCCAAGAAAAAGTACTGAGCCTTCTACACCATTGCCGCCTGCAGAACTGTCCGTTAAAAAAGCCCCCAAGCAAGCTGCGGTGGACCCCCGTATAGCCAAGAGCGCCTGCAGAAAGATAAGAGCGGGACTTACCTTCACCTCCAGGATAGGACCCCTGAAGAAGATGGCGGCGGTAAGGGAGAGCGGTGGGAGCCAGCTTGAAGCGCAGAACCCGGCGCGCTCCATCCTCCTTGTGGCAGGGTGGAATCCAAAATGGCGGCCGCCGGAAACCAGAAACCGGATATCGTCATCAGGCTGAGCCGCAGATAGAGACGCCATCTTGGAGGGGGCAGCCGGGACAATTGAGGCGGATGATGATCTCATCAGGTGGCACCACAAAGCGCCGGAGGGCACCAGATGGACAGCGCCGATCCCACGAGGCATACACGCAGCGGACGGTAGCGGAGGGGGGCGGCAATTACAGGGGGGTGGCCAAAAGGGGGAGGGGGAAGGAGACGAGAAGGGTCTTTGCAGGGCCAGGGGAAGTGAGAGGTGAGATTAAAGAGGGGGAGGTGTAAAGGAGGGGTAAGGTGAGCAAGGTGAGAAGCAGCTGGAAGGAGGTGGAGGAGGTTGAGGGTGAGGAGAAAGGCGCGAGGATACGAAAGGACGAACACGGACGAGGGGGAACGGAAGTAGCCGAGGGAGGGGGGAGGTAGCTGAGGGAAAGAGAGGAGGACGAGGAGATGGAGATGTAAGCTGCGATAGGAAGCGGAGGAGGAAGGGAAAGTTAGGTAGAAGGGGAAGATAAGTGAGAGGAAGGCGGAGGACGTTAAGGGAGGGGAACAAGAGTGAGGGGGGAAGGGGGAGGGGAGTGGAGGAGATAAGAGCTAAGAAGACAAGGGAGGATGGATGTGGCTGAGGGTGAGAGGAAGTAGCTGAAGGAGGGGGGATGTAGTTGAGGGTAGCGGAGGTGGATGACAAGAAGGGGATGCAGATCGGGAGGAGAAGATGAGGTGGTTGAGAAGGAGAGACAGGAAGGGGTGGTAAATGTGCGGTAGCCTGACAGGCCTAGTAAGAGGTTGAGACAAGAGACAGAACGAGGGAGGTGGATGGCGAGAGGGGGAAGATGGGAGAGGGAGAGGGAGCAGCCGCCACTGTGTTATCACAGTGGAATAGACAGAAGAACACAGGGGGCACTGTATTTTTTATAAGGTCAAGCAGGCAGCAAAAGGTAACGACAGGCTAGAGAGCAGGCGGGCTCACAGACGGTTCTAAATTCAAGTTGTGGGTCTGAAATAGTTAATAAGGAGGGGTGTTTATAGAGCACGGACACGGGGTGGTAGCCGAGCGGATTACCCCGGGGTCGGCATGAGTCTCAACTGGGCCGGGGAGGGGGTGGGGGGCCAGAACCGGATGAAGTCCTTTGGGAGATGGGTATGGGGCGCGGAAGGGGATCCGCAAGAACCTTCATCCCAAAGGCACTGGACTTGGCTATGGGACAGGGAGGTCCTGGAGCCGACGACATAGTGTTTTCTGGTTATATGTATTCATGCTGTTTTTTCTTTGTTGTCTTCCCCCGTGTACATCCCTTATGTGTCACTCCCCCCCACCCCATGACCACCCCCCCCGGCGGTGCAAGAGTGGAAGGTAATAACAATGCGGGAGAGGCTGAAGGCGGGACCGCCACGCCGTCCGGCGGAGACAGAATGGCCCAGGAGGACACCGACGGAATCTGGTCACGATTAAAGCAAAATGAGTAACGAGGTCCGGTGTATTTCTCATAATGTCAAGGGCTTCAATAGTCCCGCGAAGCGTAAATTGGCCCTCAGGGACTACAAAAGACATAAAGCTGACTTTCTCTTTCTCCAAGAGACCCACTTCTCCAGAGATAGCTACCCAAAGTTTATAGATAAAGAATTTCAAACAGTACATTTAGCGTCCGCTCAGGTGAAAAAGAGGGGAGTGGCCGTAGCAATCCACAACAGGATATCTTTCACTGTAGAGAAAAAAGTAGCAGACAGAGAGGGTAGATTTCTTATCTTAGTGGGATCTATTCAGGGTAAGCCTCTCACATTGGCATCAATATACGCACCTTGCGAACCAGCAGCAGACTTATTTTCCGTTTTCTTCCGGAAATTGCACAAGGAAGCCAAGGGAAATATGATTGTAGCGGGGGACCTTAACAGGACATTAAACCCCAAGATGGATTGGTGCACTGCATCTAGTCTCCCCCCTAAGCTAGACGTTCAACAAATCACTCATGGTTTATGAGATTGCCAGTTGGTAGATATCTGGAGGGAGCAGCAACCTCAGAGAAGAGATTACACCTTTTTCTCCCACCCGCACAACCGCTATAGTCGGTTGGACTACTTCCTGGTATCCAATAGACTGGTCCCAGTGGTCTCCCACATGGGGATACACGACATTTCGTGGTCAGACCACGCACCCATTCAGCTGCAGTGCACACTAAATTTACTAGACAGGCCGGGAGCAAATTGGAGATTAAACGAATTGTTGCTAAAAATCCCAGACATTAAGAGAGAAATTGGAGAGAGGATCGTGGAATTTTTCTCTGAGAACGAGGGCAGTGTATCATCACACACCACACTGTGGGAGGCCCATAAGGCTACCCTCAGGGGTTCTCTCATGTGCCTAGCAGCTAGGTGCAGGAGAGAACAGGAACGTCAAATAAAAATCTTGCAGGAGAAATTGGCTGCCCAAACGGAGGCCCACAAAAAATCCAAAAACGACGACACCTTGAGAGAACTCTTAGATACTAAACAGCAGTTAAACGTTCGACTGGCCTCCCAGGTGGAAAAGGAGATGAGCTGGTCTAAGCGCAGGTACTTTGAGAAGGCGAACAAGCTGGACACCCTTTTAGCTAATAGACTCCGAAACAAAATTCCAAACTATCACATACAAGCCATCCGCACGCAGGGGGAGATCTTACTTCAAATCCTAAGCGGATCGTAGCAGAATTCAAAAGCTACTACGAGACGCTCTACGACAGAGGTAAGGTCATACACAATCAAAACACGAGGGTCAATCTCAGGGAATTTTTAAGGGAAGCAAAACTGCCGACATTGAGCCGGACGGAGGGGGAAGCGTTACAGACGGACTTTTCTTTAGAAGAGTTAACGGAAGTTGTAAAGTCGCTTAAGCCTGCCAAGGCGCCCGGCCCAGATGGCTTCTCCAACCTATACTATAAAAAATATTTGAAAATTCTAGCCCCGCATCTATTAAAACTATTTAATTCGGTCATGCAAGGGGCCTCGTTTCCAGCCCAGATGCTTCAGGCGTCCATCTCCCTGATCCATAAATCGGGTAAGGACCCGGCAGACTGTAAGAGCTACCGGCCCATCTCGTTGATAAACACGGATATTAAAATTTTCTCCAAACTCTTAGCCAATCGAGTGGGTACCGTTCTTCCCAGATTGGTTCATCCAGATCAGGTAGGGTTCATTGGGGGAAGGCAAGCGGCAGACAATACCAGACGAATAGTCGATTTGGTTGAGTTGGCACAAAAGCAGAATATCCCGTCTATGGTACTGAGTCTGGACGCCGAAAAAGCCTTTGATAGGATCGATCGGCCCTATCTGAGAGGGACGCTGGAAGCATTTGGTTTTAAGGGACGTCTCTTGGGGGCCATTATGGCTTTATACGAGGGGCAAATGGCAAGGGTACGGCATCAAGGGTTCCCATCAGATCAATTTCAGATTCGGAGTGGCACACGACAAGGCTGCCCGCTGTCTCCCTTGCTGTTCGCCCTATGCGTAGAACCCTTGGCGGCACATTTGAGAAACAACCCGGATATTACGGGAATATCTGAAAAAGAACAGTCACACAAAGTGGCGCTATACGCGGATGATGTGATCCTGACATTATCAAATCCCTTTACCTCCCTGCCCAATGTCTTTTCAATTCTGGGGACCTTTAAACAAATCTCAGGGTTCAAAATTAATCAGGCCAAATCAGAAGCCCTCAATACAAATTTACCTAAGCCGGTAGAAAAACTAATTGGACTAAATTTCAACTTCAAGTGGCAACCCTCTATGATCAAATACCTAGGGGTATATATCACTAAGGAGTACAAAGCTTTATATAAAGCAAATTATTCCAGGTTGTTTCGGACTTTGCGAGAAGATCTCAGGAGATGGGCGGAGTGTGGCATCTCGTGGATAGGTCGCATTCATAGTGTGAAAACGAATCTCCTCCCACGAGTGCTGTACCTTTTCCAGGCCCTCCTGATGCCCCTAGTAAAAGACGACATCCTCGCGCTACAGTCCATAATAAAAAAGTTTATCTGGAATAAAAAGGGCCCGCGAATTAAAAAAGAAATCTTGAGGAGGCCGACCTCGAGAGGAGGGTTGGGGGTGCCATGCTTGTTCGCCTACTATGAAGCAGCCCAGCTGAGCCAGATTATACAATGGCATACAGACCCGAGCCTTCGGAGGTGGGTATCATTAGAGAAAGAATGCTGCGCACCGATAGAAATACAGAATCTAATTTGGTTGCCCAAAAGGAGTCGGTCCGCTATGCGGACACCGCTGCAGGCGATGGTCAGTTCCCTGAAAACTTGGGAGGCGGTCAAATTCAAATGTTTTCTCACATCCCCGAACTCTCTGATGACCCCCATTTGGGGGAATCCAGACTTTGCTCCCGGAATGGATAGCTCTAATTTTTCAAATTGGATTTGAGCAGGGTATCTTCGTCTAAACGATCTGGAGGGTAGACAATATATCAAAACCTTTGATCATATCAAAGAGGAGCAGGATATTCCTAACGCAGAATTCTTTAGATACCTCCAGATCAGAGCTTTTTATAACGAAGCTCCTATTCGGCCCCGAAGAACAAATTTCGAGCAGCTCTGTTCAAGAGACACGGACTCAAGGGGACTAACCTCTAGTATGTACAGGGAAGTAGTCTGCCCAGAGATGGATGACAAACCCAGACTTAGTTACATGAGACAGTGGGAAGATGACCTAGGGGAGACGTTAGAAGACGACGACTGGGACAGGATCCTACAGGCAGCAGCCAAAAGCTCTATCTGTACCACGTTAAAGGAGAACGCATTTAAAGTCCTGATGCGGTGGTACTATACCCCCACTAAACTATCCAAATTTGTCAAAGGCTACTCTCCGCTCTGCCCCAAGCAGTGCGGAGACAGAGCGGACTTATGCCACATGCTGTGGTCTTGCGCGAGGGTGGCCCCGATTTGGGCGGAAATTAGGGAATGGCTCCAACGATTGCTTGAGGTGAAGATCCCCCTGGACCCGTGGCTGTTCCTATTGGGCAGGCGGGTCAAGGGGATCTCGAACGCTTCACACAAGTTGATCACACATTTGGCAACTGCCACCAGGTGCGAGATCGCAGCATTATGGAAACAACCAGATATCCCAATTATTCCCAAGATCAGGAACAGAATTTGTTATGTCTGCCGGATGGAACAGTTAACAAGTATGGTTAACGACACCGGTACAAATTTTCTAAAAGTCTGGGCGCCTTGGCTGGCACAGACGGACATCCCGGGACTAGATAGTACCACAATATTACAATGATAGTTAAAAATGCGTTCTCCGGTGACAAAACGGATCCATGACCATATAGAGACAGAGGGACTGGGGGGTGGGTGGGATCCCTGCAGACGTGGGACGTCCCAAGAGGGAGAGTTAAAGAAGTAAGGAGGTTCACAGACCCTAGGAGAAAAGTACACACACATATAATCATCCTGAGACTCCAAAGAGGAGACCAGTCGGCTGGACGGCAGGGAGCCAGAGTGTCGGCCCCCCCTACCAAGGATACGGATCCCTCCACGCACCCCCCTCCCCCCCTCTCTCCTTCCCTTTCTTACCCTTTGGTCATGTCTCCCTGTCTGTCCTGTGAGTCCGGTGTGTCAATTCTATGGATTAACGTTAAAAAAGAGGTGATGATACTGAAGACATTGGGTTGTGTTACCATGTATGTAATATTTCACCTAATAAAATCAAAGTTATAAAAAAAAAAAAAAAAAGATTATCTTGAGAAAGAACTCTGAGAGCTATTTCTAGATACTGAAAGAGATTCCTTAATTTCCACGATTCCAAAAAATTCCAGACCTGTTGATAGATCAGATGTTCCTTTCTTTATCACAAGTTATAGCGACCAGGCCCTTGCTATCAAATCTATCATTAATAAATATTGGGGTACCTTGACACTAGATCCCCTGATATCTAAAATCGTTAGTACAGGTCCACGAGTTGTGTTTCCGCAAGGCTCCCACATTGGGTAACAAACTGTCACCAAGTGTGTTAAAACCCATTAAGTCCGCTAGGTCGTTCTTTCCCAAATTAATGGGTTCACATAAATGTGGAAGATGTAAAGTTTGTCCTAACATGCTGCAAGCCACATATTTCTCTAATTCAGATGGGACACGTAGATTTAAGATTCAATCTTTCATCTCATGTCGATCAGATTTCATGATATATCTATTGACTTGCCGTTGTACTAAACAGTACGTCGACTTAACAAGTCGTATCCTCAAGATTAGGATCTTAGAGCATCTTAGATTGATCCGTAATCCTGACATGTTACATCCTGTGTCCAGACATCTTAATTCATGTCCATTGGGTTCTGCAGCGTCACTTCAGTGTGTGGCAATAGAACAAATTGCTTTACCTATACGGGGTGGAGATAGGATTACAATCCTCCATCAAAGAGAAGCACACTGATTTTTACGCTTAATACACTGCAGCCCAATGGACTGAATGTTGATTGGGACCTAAGATGTTTTCTATGATTGCATATATCCTAGTTTATATACATACTGTGTATCCATGTACAATATGCAGTTTATTATGATCATGAGTTCTTCTGCTCTCTCTGGCCCCCCCACCTCCCTTCCCCCCCCCCTTCCCCCCCTTCCCCTTCCCCCTTCTCCCTCCCCCCCTTCCCCTCCCACTCTCCCTCCCTCCCTTCCCAGGGTTTCGTGATTCTTTAGGAGTCTTGTGCAATATAATACCATACAATTTTCAGAGTACAATCAATCAAAAACTATTTTTCACGTGACCCTTCAATGTTGCAACGTTTATTAACTCTTTATATGTTTTTCAGCAATCAGTACCATCCAGAGATTTCCAACATATGTTCTTTGAATTTAACATATGTAAAAATAGAATAACATTTGTTTTGTGTAGTTTAGCCATATGTGGTCAATATATGCCAATTATGTGATCACTGAGACACACTGGTTTTCTCTGGAGGTCCACAGCTGAAATAGTTTTAATTAAGTCCCTGTTCGCGGGGTTTGTACTTTAAATGTTGGTCTTGCAGTCACTCTCCTCACTCCCAGACGAAGCGCCAGCAGAGCGTGAAACGCGTAGGCTGCGGTCCCAGTCACTGCCACAGCGCAATGCTTGGTGTGCGCTGTGCAATCAAGCCCCGCCCCCCCAGTACGGCCGGTCACAGTCCCTACCTTGTCACACACCGCTGGGGAAAGGTTTTCAGGGAGGCAGGAGAATTTGAACTCAACATCTGCGACGGAGGCGTGGCCACGCCCCCGCCGGCGGTTCAGCCAATAAGGGCGAACCACCCACGGGACGTCATGGTCACGCCCCCACAAAACCACAGCCACGCCCCCTCCCATCGCAAACCTTCCCTCTCCCCCCAGACAGCAGATCGCGGTGTAGCGCTGTGCTTGCGCCGCCCCCCCGCCGGGTGCGCGTGCCACAGTGAAGACTGGGGACTCAGCCGTAGAGGAGGAGGCTGTGCTGCAGCCTGCTGTTTTTACCTGTGTGTGTCCATACCAATAAAGCTACTGCATTCAACTTTGAATCTGACGTCATTTGGCTGTTTGCTGTCGCACCGGATCTTTCCTCTTCATTTGCTCACACTCACCTTGCCGGATGCACGCTGCGGGACGGGCTACCGAGGCGCTACAGGACCCAGGACGGATGAGCTGACAGGGGTAAGATTGCTTTCTTTGCCCCTGAGCCCCGACCTCCCCAGTGGCCCCATGATGCTCCATATGCCTTACCTTCAGCCCACTCACACTCATTAAGTGTGTTCATCATTCAGCGCAAGCCAGAACGCATGACAGCAATTCACTCCTGGATATCCTAAAAACCTGGCCTGTTTGCGGCCCTCGAGGATTGGAGTTGTGCAGGCCTGCACTATGTGATCCCCGCTAGCGAAGCTGCTACCGGCACCCGCTCGGTGGTCTGTATCTCCAGAAGCTGGGGATCACCAGAAATGAAATGAATGGGGTTCAGCTCTGGAGACCCCTCGCACCAATCCAATGTTAAAATAACATTTGCAAAACAGCTTGCCAGTTTATTTATTTATTTATAAAATATTTTACCAGGAAGTAATACATTGAGAGTTACCTCTCGTTTTCAAGTATGTCCTGGGCACAGAGTAAAACAAAATAATACATGTTTACAAATACAGCTACATAAATGAACAGGGTATACATTATATACAAGACATTGCGTGCACAGTTAAAGAAAATATATATTATGAGCGTATGAAACAGTTACAGATTAAAGTGTGAGACAGCCTTAGATTTGAAAGAATTTAAGCTGGTGGTGGATATTGGATTGCCTCTTGAAGGATTAGCATAATTAAATGACTACACAGTATTAGAAATTACTTCAGTATTTTTATTTTTATTTTGATCCTAAACTGCAGCCATGTTATTGCAAATCCACCAACCATGTGAAAATATTATTGTATACTAAAATTGGATAAAGTTTTCAAATATATTTCAAAATCACTTTCATAATCACTCTGTTCTTACTTTGAGCTTTGAATGGCTTGACTTCATCTGTTTACATTATTAAAATTAGCTCCCTTTTTCGTGTTGAACTTCCAAGCATTAGTTCATTTACATTCAAGAGGGACCTGCGAAACGATGCCGAGTGGCAGCATATATGTTTCGCAGAACGGGAAAGTGAAATGTCACATAGCCGGAAGTATGCAACATTTTGCAAAAACCGAACTATATATGGGTCATGTGATCTGCTGCATTTGCTTCTGAGTCTTACGGGTTAGTGTGTGCAAAAGCCGGAGGGTGAAGAGAGAGATCTTTCTATGATACTATTTGTAACCCTTCTACTACCAGAGCAGCCAATTGCAGCCCTGTAGAAGTGAAAGCGTTAAATCTCTCTATCTGTGCTCAGAATTACTTTGCCTACATTCCAATGTGAATGTGAATGTCAATGTGAATGGAAGAATGGAAGCCATCTGGACCTTGTCACACAATGCAGTGTTTCTACCATTCCAGAGGGACAATGACAACAATTTGATATCAATGAGTGAAAAACATTTCACATTTGATAGAAATGTATTGAGATATTGATGCATACTGGACACCTAACAAGCTCCTATTGAACCCCCAAAATGACCACAACATATATATAAGCATATGAGTGTCACAGAGGAGTGCTACTGAGCATGGCAATATATATTTTAAAACCAGAGACAGAACAAAAAACACAGACAAAGCTCAGTTTTTAGCACATCCAGTGAGACTCATACACGGTACAGTGCCTAAATATATATGTATAAATATCTAATAAGTAAAATGGTCTTTTAGTTTGACATTTTTGGCCAAAATTGTTGTAAGCCCCTGAGCCAGCGCCAAGGCAGACCACATATCAGGGGTCCCTAACGCTAATATAAATTCTTAATAACCTGTGTAATAACAGGAAGAATGATACTATAAATCATTCTTCCTGTTATTACACAGGTTATTAAGAATTTATATTAGCGTTAGGGACCCCTGATATGTGGTCTGCCTTGGCGCTGGCTCAGGGGCTTACAACAATTTTGGCCAAAAATGTCAAACTAAAAGACCATTTTACTTATTAGATATTTATACATATATATTTAGGCACTGTACCGTGTATGAGTCTCACTGGATGTGCTAAAAACTGAGCTTTGTCTGTGTTTTATGTTCTGTCTCTGGTTTTAAAATATGAGATATTGATGCAGACACATATACTGCAATTGTGTCTACGCTCAACTTATACAGACGGGACAGCAAGATCACTGACATATGAAATCAAAGTGGTTACACTAGTGCTTGTAAACCACTGAAATAAGCATAATCAGGACAGTGTCACTAAGGTCAAAGTTTGAGAAGTTTAATCAATCCAACATTTATTTCTATTCAACAGCATTATGGGGAATACTGGAGTTAAGATTAACTTTAAGTTGAAAAGAAATACCTTATTTTATCAGTTATTATAGTGTGTTAATGTTGACACAATATTTTTTATACAATGAGAAAAAAATAACTATCCTGGAAACATAATTTGGTTTCAGAAATCTGTTCTTTTTCTAGTAGTTAGAATGGCCCCAGAGAAAAGAAGACGATGTCACATGATGTGATGACTTTTTTAGTGGACAAACACATTCATCTTCATTTCAGGAATTTCCAAGAATTTACAGTTTGTGCTGTTTACAACAGATGACTTGAATGTGATTAAATAATGGTTATATACTGTATATACACATACTTACACACACACACACACACACACACACACACACACACACACACACACACACACACACACACACACACACACACACACACACACACACACACACACACACACACACACACCATGGTTTCCATATGAAAGCACCAAATTAATGTTAACCCCTTCGCTGCCAGATGTGTCCTTTCATGTGAAATAATGCTGTTGCTTCATAATATTGAAATGTGCAAAATATGAGTAGCGTTGTATGAGGGGCTTGCAAAGAGGTTCAGTACTTCGTTTTCTCAAAAGCTATTGGAACTATAAACATACTGAACAACTTCCCCGCATTAATGATGTTGTTTCAAGTTCTAGCAGCCATATTGGTCCTAGAGAAAAGCAGATTTGGTGGAGGTTGTGATAACCTTTAGCAGACCAACCTTAACGCAGTGCCGTCTTTATGCATGGGCACGCTTGGCAGTTGCCCGAGGGCCACACGAGCATAGGGGCCCCATGCTAATCTACGCACAGACCAGAATTTAACACTAATTTTCCGATCACCCGCCTCAACATTCAAATCTCCAGCTAACTCGGTAGAAGGAGAAAAATTACGACTGTAGCGGAGAGTTGGCATGTCTGCATTGCATTTCTGGAGGTACCAATAAATATAAGTTTATTTTATCGATAATTTACATTTTTATTCCTGTGAGTGGTTGTGTAGGCAGGGCCCAGTGCACTGCTGTGCCCGGGGGCCTATAATGCTGTTAAGAAGACCCTGCCTTAACGTTCTTCACGGATTAAATGATAGTGTACAGAGCTTTCGAAACCTCACAGTACACTTGAAGAAAAAATGCTATGATATTTCAAAAACAAAAGCAAGTAAGACCAAAGGGATGTTTAATTAATGTGTCAACTCTGCAAATAAATGGAAGATAGCTAGAAGTCAAAGAATAGGTATATGACTATGTACTTTGGCCAGCAAGTATCAATGGATGGGAAACTTTCAAATGAAATCAATAGCAGAATAAAATGGGATGGTGCACATTTGGAAGAAACAAGATCATCTTGAATCATGGACCGTGCATAAGCCACCCTGCCTCAAAAGAAATGTGTTCCACCAGTGTATCTTGCCTGTGCTCATATATGGATGTGAAACTTGGACCTTAAATGCTAAAACAATTCAGAAGATTCGGACAACTGAAAAAGGTATGGAGTCTGTACATATCGATGTATGCTGGGTATTACCCCAAGAGACAGGAAAAAGAATGAATGAGTTTGAAAGCAAACCAAAGTCTGTGACAGCATCTCAAGGGTAAAGAAATTAAAATACCAGTGGTCCGGACATATCGCAAGAAGGAATTACCATCTCGACTGGATTCCAAGGGATATCAAAATACCAAGACGACGACCAAAAGGAAGATGGGAGGATAAAATCAGAAAAATTGTAGGAGAGGGGCTTGCAAACGCAGTACCTAGAAAATCATTTGGGAGGCCTTCATCCAGCAGTAGATCGACAAGGGCTGAAGATGATTATATATATATAGCCAGTGGTCGACAAATCACCAAAAAATCTACTCGCCGAACAAAAAAATCTACTCGCCACCTAGTACCACACGTGTGCTGCTTGGGCCAATAGGAGCTCGCCACGATGTTAAATCCACTCGCCCGGGGCGTGCAAATGTATATGTTTGTCGAACACTGTATATAGCTACTGTAATTCCAATGCGTAACAACACATCACAGAATTTTAGGGAACAAAAGTACTATTTCAGTAACAAGCAGTATAAATTGATAACAGCATTTCATACATCTTTTGGCAATGAAGTCATGGGTTATGTTTGACCAAGAACAAAAATCCCTGATTTCAAACACAGGATTTCCAATACACCAGGGATGATTTTTTCATTATTTTCAAGTCCTAGTCACTACCAGCTAAAGACGTGATGTATACTGGCAACGGGATATAAAATGGGATAGAAGGTATACTGCAGCGCAATGTAATTGATATCTACTTGTAACTATAGCCAGAGCATCACAGAAGAGAGGAGGAACAAAAGCAGACAAGAAATAAGGTAGGAAGGAGCCCAGTCTGAGGGTTATGAGAGCTGAGAGTACAGTCTAAGGCCTCGTCCATAGTGAGATCGCGACCACGCGCATGACGGAGTGCGCAGTGCGAACAAGAGATGGCTCCTCTGAGGCCATCCATAGTTCATTGTCTTTTGGCGCAGCGGCCGAGCAACGGCCGCGTTACTTGGGTGGTTCAGCCAACGAGGGCGAACCGGCCTTGTGACGTCACAGCCACGCCTCCCCGTCACTCGCATCATAGCAATGCCCAGGCCACGGATCACCTCTGCAGCAGGCGCGTGCGCCAGCACTAAAGACTTAGCTTAAAGAGTTAGTCTTAGAAATTAAGACTGGATTGCTTTTCTTATAATACTACAACCATGTATAATATTATTTTAAACTATAGGTGGAGAAAGTTGGAGAAAGTTGTACAAATATACCTTTTATAATTTTTCAACCCTATATTCAATCTGTATTTTTTATTTTTTTGCCTTGAATAGTTCCTGTCACGGGAGACCAGGACAATTACACCAGGGATCAATACACTAGACAGAACTGCAGATTTGAACAAAAGTACATTTATTGGAAAAAGTTTCCACAAACTCCCAGTACGTAAAACACACACACAAACTCACCCAACTGGAGTAACTGGGGGGGAACAACCAGTCCCTAGGTGCGGGGACCGCCATCTGGAAACTTGCCCCGATACGCATTCCCAACTTGAGCAACCGCCCTTGGTTGTATAGGCAGCACTGCCGTGCTCTCTGCTAGCTAGAAGTTTTCCATGGAGGGGGGGGGGGGGGGGTAGGGGGTTATATGTATTTGGGGGATATATGTATTTGGGGGATATATGTATTTGGGGGATATATGTATTTGGGGGTGTGGGGGGTTATATGTATTTGGGGGTGTTATTTTTATATGTATTTGGGGTTGGAAGAAAAGAGGGTGTAAGAGTGAGAAGGAGGGGAGAGAAATTCATGCAGGGGGGAAAGTAGTGAGTGAGAGTGGGGTAATTGATGGAGGGGGTGAGAGGACAGGAGAGAGGTGGTGAGTGAGGAAGAGGGGAGAGAAATACATAGGAAGAGGGGGGAATAGAGGGGGCTCATGAGGTGTGAAATGGGGGGGGGGGGGCTCGCAAGATCGCCGACATGGGGGGGCTCCAGTCGTAACTTTAGTCCTGGGACCTGGGAAAATCTGTCTTCGCCCCTTACTCCACCCAATGTTGTAGAAACAGGTTCCTTTGAGTTCTGGCAGAGGGCCTCGGCGTGAGTCCTGTCAATGTGTAGATATGTATTTTTAGAGTGTCCTGTCCCTGTTTATTGTTTTCAGTTAAACGTCCCCTATATAGTTAGCGCCTATAGTGATGGCCCAAGATTGTTCTCATTCGGGAAGAGGAGTAAGCATGTGCTCTGCAGGAGTTCTCAGAGTTGTAACTCCAAAGCATAATCGGATCAGCCTCACCGACAGGTCCTTAGTAAACTTCTGATCCAATATGCATGGACGAAGTATACAGTACACAGAAAGGGGATACAGTGACAGGGCTTTTCCCATGTTTAAAAGGCTTCAAAAATAAAGCCAGTCTTTAGCTGATGAGTCCAGCAAGGAGCTGGTAAATTTCAGCAGGAGTTAATTGACCAGTCTCCACCTGGCTCATCAAGCCTGCTTTAAAGCCTGCTGCAGACTGCAGGAAATCTCTAGCACAGAGAGAGCATATGCTGCTAAAGAGATCCCAGGGGGAGATAGACTCTGTTCCAGACAGCAACGGTCCCTGTAACCTGCCAGAGGGATCAGCCCACAGACACCACCAAAGACCCTGTACTTTGGTGAAAAGCCCCCTGCCTACAGGTACCTCTCTTTGGACTTGTGTCAAAGGTTGGTAAGAGGCCTAGCCTTCCAGCTTTCAGAGAGGGACTGCTGAAGTGTTAGACAGTCCCCTACATAGGGTTAGGCCTGGTTGTTATTTTCTGCTCTAATTTTTCTGATATGAAGCTGTTTTCTCTTTAAAGCTGCTGGCTAATAAGGCCTCTGTTTATTTTCTCTTAAAAACGTCTCCGGTGTTTTACACTCTGCGCTCATCTCCTACCGGGCCCACTTGAGATGGGGCACTATTGATGCTATGCAGGAGATTGCCAGTCTAACCAATACTATGGGAAACATGCAGAAATACCTCCCCAGCGTAGGAGTAAGAGCTACTAGGGGAAGAAGCACAGAGTAACTTTATGATTTGCCACCAGTTAGTATGTCCAACGTGAAGTGAGTCCGTGTATGGCGAGCCCTATAAAGGGATGTGAATAAAGCTCTTTTTGTACTATAAAAGTTCCTAACGCCCATCCTTATTCTGTCTGCATTCCCACGCCAAGCCTTCACCGACCGAGCACCCTGAACAGGTATGAGAGAGACCGAGCACTGCCATGTATATAGTTCAACTCTATGTCAATTCCTTTAGAGCCGGGTAAGGAGGGTTACACTTGTAAATCTATTGCGACTAGAATGAAGCATGAATTACGTCTACAAAGCTTTCACATGCTCTCAGCATAGGAAGTATAGGATAAATTTAGTCACACACTTAGGCCGTTTGATATCATAATGAAGTCTTTATCTGTAACATATTGTTGAGAGCTGTTCTTGTCCCTTAATGGACTACTTTAAAATGTCTCATTCTTAGGACATTGGAGGGACACTGAAATGCTACCAAATGACAGCACTATATCTAAAATCAAGCTCCCCACACTTCTGTCTTATCAATATATGTCTTTTGGAGCTCGTGTAATTATGTTACTCTCATTGCCAGTTTCACTATTGCCTGTTTTACTTTACTACATAACATAAACGTCAACCATGCACAATTTGGGTCCATTTTGATCAGAAAATTATCATTTTAGTCTCCAATAACACTATGGGCCTCATGCAGAGAGCATCGTTATTTCAAAACTCGCCATTTTTTGTTCAATTTCGCGCAGAAAACGGCAGAAAATGGCGAGTTACGAAAAACGCGCCAATTTTTTTTTCCTATGTCTAAAACTCGCCTCGCGGCTGGCGAGAACCTCCATCTCGCCATTTTTAAAACTCTCCGAATGCAGAGAGGTGCGAACGGCATGTAGCGGCTGTTCGCGCCAAAAAATGGCGCGATTCTCGCATTTTTGCCGCGCCAGGAAAAGATGGCAAGATGGCGCTCGCCGCCTATAGTAAAGGGGGAAAAAAAGGCGCGAATTTGTTTTTACACGTTTCTGAAGCGCGCATCTCTCCAATTTAAACTCGCCACACGCATCCATGTTAAACATAACAGAATTCGCACTTATCTGCATATGGAGAATAAAACTCTCCAAAAAAGCTACTTTTTATGAAATTCGCCACTTTTAAAATTCTATGCTCTCTGCATGAGGCCCTATGTCTGAACATGGGTAACTGACCTCTTTTGTCTTTTCACTGTTACTCTACCAACTAAAAAACATATTACTGGCAGTTGAATGCTAAAACTGAATTGCGAGAAAATATAAAAAAAAAAAATATAGGCATTTAATAAAATCTCCAGTCTTTTACAATTGATCTCACAAACAGAAATAAAGAAGATAAAGGATTTTATAACACAAATACAAAAATATATGTTTTTTTGTAAAATATTTATGACATAAGGCCATGCTACCAGCCAAATAATTTTAGAAACGTACAATGACGATTTTCCGGCATGAAACAAGGATCCTGGTTTTTAATGATGTATGATGACCACCTAAACATCCAGAGGGTTCCTATTTGCTTCCATTAGAATGGTCATCTTTCATATTTGATCAGATATCCATGATCAGCCGTTGCTATGGACTGTTGCTCACTATATTTCCATTGTATTGTTTTATATGGCCTCTGTTCATGCAGTTTTATTGATGATTTCCATCGATAACAAAGTTGTCGTTGGTGGATTTTCGTCTCTCTGCAGTGTGCAAGATGGTGCCAGGCGATTCAGTTAGTGTCCCAACTTTAAAGCCAGGATTCACTAAGCTCTGCCATTAACTAGCTGTCAGTAAACACATTATCAAGCTCTGACACCCCTTATCAGAGCTTTGTAACTCTCCCCCAAAGTGAGCATTGTGTAGGAAAAAATATGTAAAATGTGTGTAACGGGTCTTCCCTATGACTACCGCCGCTACTACGTGCTGTGCAACCTGTGTGGCTCTCAGGAGCCTAAGCCTCCGCTTGGGGAACCTGGGGTACATCTTTATCATACATCTCTAGGTGCAACGCCTCCACCTGGGAGGGATCCCAACGGAGTGGGAGGAGGCCCTCACAGGAACAACCACACAACACTACCGAATATAAAACAGGACGGGCTTTACTGCATGGAAACACACAAATCACGTAACAGCATAACATCAAAACAGCATAACAGCATCATGCGCCACGGCGGACGCTAACCACACTATGCGTCACGGCGGACGCTACCACCTTTAGGCGTCACGGCGGACGCTATCACCTCTAGGCGTCACGGCGGACGCTATCCACCCACAATGTGACCCCACCCTGTGTCCAGTAACCCCCACCCAAATGTCTCGTGTCCTCGAAGTCAAATACCACTGTACATGTGTGTGTGTGACTGCGCAGCCACTATGTTTGGTGATAGGCCTGGTTGGTGCACGTGAGATGCAGGTTACCTGCCCGGGCTCCAGCCACGGGTACCGCGATATAAATCCACACGATCCGACGGGGTCCTCCACACCGCGTGGGTTGAAAGTCCAGCGCGACAATGTCACTCCTTGTCGCAGGGTCTTGGGTGGTGTTCTGAGCCCAGAACCCACCTCACAGGGCCGCACGGCTTCAACACTGTGTCCCTGTCTATTCAACCAATAAATGGGGCAGTGTCCCTATCTAGGGCCTGTCCCTAAGCTCCACAAGCTAATAGATGGCTCAGGACCTAACTGGGACCTTGGGGGCTGCTGGCCTAATGCAGAGGGTCACTCACCCCTGCATCCACCTCCTACCCCTAGCTGGTCCGGATCCTGAATGCCTGCGTGGCTGCAAAACCCCGCGAAATGTAGCAATCTCTCCCCAGGCAAATCCCTCAGCCCTATTGGTTCCCTGGCGTCAGGTGTCTCTGCCCCTATGCACCCTGGGGGCTGGCATGCTCATCTCGCGCATGCGCGAACTATCTGGTCCTCCCGCGCTGGGTTGGGGCACTGCGCATGCGCAACAGCCCTAACATGGCGGCGCCCTGCTTCCCGAGCCGCCGGGCCGGTAGCAACACGATCGCGGCCTTAGCGACGGCCCGATCGTGTCCCCGGCAACCGGCCTGCTCGCCGCTCGCGTCCCTAGCTACCAGGGATCGCTCCTTCGCGCGCGCGGCCCCCCCTCACTCCCTCGCACACAGCGTCTGCCGAAAGGGAGGAGGGGGTCAGCCATGACAGGGGGGAACCTGGCTACATCCTCCCCCTGGTGAGAACTCCAACGTCCTCGCTTGAACCACATAACCTTCCAACAGTGTACAAAAATTATATAATAAAAATGCAGTGTTAAAGTACAACTTAACGATTTACTCTAAACGAGATTGTACAGTTCAACAAACATATTTATAACTGAGGCTAGCTTGGCTTTAGCTTGCTGCTGAGACTCATAGTGAGGTGCCCCTAATGAATCATAAGCCACTCTAGTGGGAGGGCGTCTCACTCTCTGACTCCTGCGAGTCTCAGTCTCCATTTCTTCCTCTTGAGACAGACCATCGTAGGCTTGAGGCCTAGACTCTCTGGCAGAGGGTGAACCAGTTTGAGGAAAGTCTCTTTGCAACTGAACATTGTCTCTTTGAGGCACAAAACTCGGAGTGGTAGGATCTAGTGATTGATTACTTGGTGAAAATTCCAATGGAGGTACTTTGTCAGCTGGCCCCTTACTTGTTGCGCCTTCGGGAGGTGCCCACCAGTCCCTGTTGGATGTTCCCTCCAAAGGATCCTGAATGGTCTCATCTATGGGGCCGGGATTCGCAATACCCTCTTCAGGCTCACTGTCGTTCATTACTGTTTCTGTTTCAGGTTCACTCTCTCCCAGTTGGGAGATAGGTAACAAGTGGTTTCGGTGCCAAACTTTTACTTTGCCATTCACATCACGTATGCGATAAACAGGGAGGCCCGGCATTTGGGACTCTACTTGAAAAGGCCCCTCCCTCCAGCGATCAGCTAACTTGTGCTTGCCTGGAATCCCTAAGTTGCGTAGGAGAACTGCGTCTCCTGGTTGGAGCGCTCTATAGCGTACTTTGTGGTCGTACCGTCTTTTATTATTGGCATTCAGTCGAGCGGTGGCTCTTTCAGCTAACTGATAGGCACGGTGCAGACTGTCCTGGAGTCTCTGCACATATCGATAATGAGCCATGTTGGGTATCCCGTCGGTAGATACCCGTAGGCGGATGTCGATTGGCAGTCTGGCTTCTCTCCCGAACATCATGAAGTATGGGGTGTATCCGGTGGACTCGTGCCTAGTGCAATTGTAGGCATGCACCAAGGCCTCAACATGTTTACTCCATTCTCCTTTTTGGGAATTTTTCAGAGTGCCTAGCATGTCCAGCAATGTCCGATTAAATCTTTCAGGGAGCGCATCTCCCTCCGGGTGGTAGGGAGTAGTCCTGGACTTTTGAATGTTCAACAGTGTTAGCAACTCTTTGATCAGCTTGCTCTCAAAATCCCGTCCCTGGTCAGAGTGCATCCTGCTGGGCAGACCATAATGCACAAAATACTTCTCCCACAGCACTTTAGCCACTGTGGTAGCCTTCTGGTCCTTCGTGGGGAAGGCTTGAGCGTATCGAGTGTAGTGATCTGTCACTACTAGCACATTTCCTATACCCTTTGAATCTGGCTCTATGCACAAAAAGTCCATACAAACTAAATCCATAGGCCCAGCACTTTTGAGATGGCCCATTGGAGCAGCACGGGTGGGAAGGGTCTTCCTATGAATGCACCGTAGACATTTTCTGCAGTGTTGTTCAATTGACTCCCGCATCCTAGGCCAGAGAACCGGTCTCGCACTAAACCCAAGGTCTTATCCACCCCCAAATGTCCATGATCATCATGTAGTGATCTTAAAACGAGACCTTGCATACGCCGAGGTAGAAATAGTTGTCGACGGTCAGGATGATTGTGGAATTGAACAACCCTATAGAGTAGGCCGTTATCCATCTCAAACTTATCCCATTCTCTCATGAGAAGACCCACATCCTCGCGAGGAGCCCGTTTCACCAGTGCAGAGTCATTTTTGTGAAGGGCCTCTCGGACAGCCTTAGCCGCAGGATCATGTGTCTGTGCTAGTACCAGTTCCTTCACCGTGAAGATGACGTCTTGTGTTAGACCCATGCCATCAGGGTGGCAGTAAGCTTCTGGAAGGGCTTGAGGTCGACACCCTAAAGAATCCACTACTCGTAGCTCGGAGAATGCCACTCGGTCGTTTACAATAGCAGCAGTGGAACACATAGCTCTCATTCCTGGTCCTGGAATTTCTTCCCAAGGGCCATCGTCGGCGGTCTCGCCCAGTCCCGATCTCCTAGATAGAGCATCGGCTCCTATATTGAGAGGTCCAGGCTTATATTTCATAGAAAACTGGTAATTGGCGAGGGTGGCCAACCATCTGTGACCGGTCGCATCTAACTTGGCCGTGGTTTGTACATAGGTCAGCGGATTGTTGTCTGTTCGGACCTCGAAGGTGACCCCATATAGGTAATCATGTAGTTTGTCAGATATGGCCCATTTGAGGGCGAGGAACTCCAATTTGTGAACTGGATAATTCTTTTCACTGGGAGTCAAACTTCTACTTGCATATGCCACAGGACGAAGTCCCGTGGGGTACTTCTGGTGTAGCACAGCTCCCAATCCGTTGAGGCTGGCATCCACGTGCAGAATGTAAGGCTTCTCCGGGTCAGCATATGCTAGAACGGGAGCCTCTGTTAAACTATTCTTCAGCCTCTTAAATGCTTCCTCACAAGCCGGCGTCCACCGATCCCCGAAGGGGGTCCTTGGGGGGGTCCTCTTCTGCTTGGGTTCCTCTGGATAGACCTTCAGCAGATCGTTCAGCACAGCTGCCTTCTTGGAGTATCCATCCACGAATCTTCTATAATATCCACAGAACCCGAGAAATGACCTCAGCTCCATCACATTCTCGGGTCTTGGCCAATTCACCACCGCCTCCACCTTGGCCGGGTCGGTGGCCACTCCGTCTGCGGACACGATATGACCCACATAAGTGACCGATGTTCGACAGAAACGGCACTTATCCAATGAGAGCTTCAGGCCTTCTTTCCCTAAGTGATCCAATACTTTCATCAGCCTAGTTTCGTGTTCTTCAAGGGTGGCTCCGAACACGATTATGTCGTCTAGATAGACCAAACACTCACGCGGACACATATCTCCAATCGTCTTTTCCATAAGCCGTTGGAAAGTGGCTGGAGCGCCACAGATACCTTGGGGCATCCGAGTGAACTGATAAAATCCCAGGGGACAGACGAACGCCGTCTTTTCTTGATCAGTAGGGCTCATCGGAACCTGGTAATACCCAGATCGAAGGTCCAACACGCTAAACCACTGGCTTCCGGACAGTGCGCTGAGAATCTCCTCTATTCGGGGTAGCGTGTATTGGTCAGGCACAGTACGTCTGTTCAATGTTCTGTAGTCCACGCACAATCGAACAGACCCATTCTTCTTTCGTACCACCACAATCGGTGAGGCATAGGGACTTCGAGATCCGGTCACTATGCCGGCCGTTTCCATCTCGTTCAGGACACCCCGCACATCCTCCACATCTCTGGGAGCTAAGCGGCGCGACCTTTCCCTAAATGGCGTGTCATCATTCAGACGAATCGTGTGCTGAGCGCTTCTGCTGCATCCCACGTCCATCTCACTAGTAGAGAACACATCTCGTCTCTCTCTCAACTGAGCACATAGCTTCTCTTTCCATGCTTCTTCCAGGGGAGACTCTCCGAAGTCGAATTGTAGTGCCTCGGCCTCTTCTCCCACACTGGCAGTGTGAACGGTCACTGGGTCGTCTACAGGATCCACAGGATAAATTCTACCCAACCTTTGTCCTACTTCTAGCGGCACAGTATGGAGAGACATGTTCTGGATAGACACAGTAATCTTCCTGGGGACGGTAGATGGCCAATCCCGTACTTCAGGTATCATTCGGTATCCCCACTGATTCTCAGACTCGGGGAGGGTCTCTAGCGAGAAGTATCGGTCGTGTTCGTGCCGACTGGGGTACTTGATCAGCGCTGTCACGTGCCTCACTCCCCCTGGTGGAATCTGCAATAACCCTCGCTCTTGATTAAAGATTTCACCATACTGTTCCTCATACGCCACCCTATAGCATTCTTCCCGCAGGCAAGGGGCTATATTCAGGGATGACAACGGTAGCTCACCGGCTTCTTGTAGGAATGAGCGAATCACCGACCTCACAATATCGGCATTCGTGCCTAGTATGATGGGGGCACTGGGATGTTCTCGAGCCTCTGGACAGACCAAAGCTTCCACCAGCATGGGATGCGACTTGTTAGTGTTCAACTGCAAGATATCCAGCTTGACCGCTACTATTCCGTCTATGGGATAATCATCTTTACTCAGTCCCCATAACTTCATCTTTTCGGCTGACTGCAAGGGAAGATGGCTGAGGTGCTGGTCGTAGAATGGACGGTAGATGATGGTCACTTGTGATCCAGTGTCCAGAAGTGCTGAAGAGTATATCCCCTCCACGACGACTCTTATTACAGCGGTGGGCCCTACTCGGCAGTAAGCATCGGCCGGGGGCGTCTCCTCCGTGGAAGGCCTCCCCGACTCCTCGGCAACATCTTCGGGTATGGTTGATAGGGACGAGCTTGCCTTCCGCACGGTCACGGTGTAGGTCTGGGCCTTAGTGGGGTTTGAACAGTTCCTTGCAACATGGCCCTGCTCGCCACAGTTGAAGCAACGGAAGTCTGGGCGGGGACCCGGACCGTCAAGTGACCTAGGAGCGGACCTAGGCACCTCCGGGGTGGCCGTATCCTTACCGCTCTTGCTCCCCTTTGCTTTGGGCACTGTTGCTTCCTTGGTCTCATCCTTGCGCGGGTCTTTGGCCTTCTTGGGCGTATGTAACCTAGTATAGGCCTCATGACCCTTCACCTCATCCAGTAGGTCTTCTAGAGTAGGGGGGTCTCCCTTCTGTAGCGTGCATCTGAGCATTATCACGATATGGTGCGTGGGTATGGCTCCCCGCAGGAATTGAGTGCGCCTATACTCATTTACTTCTGAGGCCTTGATGACTTGGCGGGAACGTAGCTCCCACAAGAGCAATTGGATCCGTTGTATGAACTCGGATAGGTCTTCCACCTCTTTCTGGCGGAGATTGTAATACTTAGTCCATAGCTCACTCACATCATCTTCCTTACCATATGCCCGGGTAAGCGACTCCATCATCTGATGTGCGGTAACCTCAGTATGCTGATCTTTATACATCTTGATGGTAGTGGACGCAGGCGGGCGCAGGCACTCCATGATTCGTTGTCTTTTCACCTCATCAGGACAGGTCCACTCTTCCAGTACCTGTGAAGCATATTCCTTCCAAACATCAAAAGCATCTTCACCAGTGGGAGTAGGGTTTACCCCTGAAAAGAGCTTTAACTTGCGGTATGGCTGAGGGGAAGGGGATTCGTGCTTGGGCCTACCCAGTTGTTGGATGGCCTGGGCTAGTAATTGGATTTCTCCCATTCTACTGGGGCTGGAGCTCCGTCTGCTTGAGCGACAATTAGCACAGGATAATACACTGGCCTCATCCCCGCATACACTTTCTGGTGGGGACAGGGACATGCGCATACTAGTCTCTAGCAGGTCTGTTCTGGGGCTACAGGGTTCGGGTTTTATCGGCATTTCAGGATATATAACAGGACACCCTGAGCTGAGGGCCCCGTGGAAATGCAAGTTGGATGGGCCTTGCTGTGGCGACAAGTCACATCCCCCAGTGATTAATACGGTGCACCATGACCCGTCGGGGTCGGAGCTGCGACCCAAGATTCTGGCATCTTCTAAGCCTGGGTACTGCATTAGGATTAAACATAGTTCATAGGATGAGGCATTGGCGGGAACTTGTCCTACAGCAAGGGTTTGTGAGGGCGGGACTTGCCTTTTTACCGCCCACGTGTACACCTCTTGGCGGGAAGGTAACGTGTAACCTAACGACATTTTTACTGAGTTCGGGCACCCCAGGTCTCAATCTCAGCAGCGCCTCCAAATGTAACGGGTCTTCCCTATGACTACCGCCGCTACTACGTGCTGTGCAACCTGTGTGGCTCTCAGGAGCCTAAGCCTCCGCTTGGGGAACCTGGGGTACATCTTTATCATACATCTCTAGGTGCAACGCCTTCACCTGGGAGGGATCCCAACGGAGTGGGAGGAGGCCCTCACAGGAACAACCACACAACACTACCGAATATAAAACAGGACGGGCTTTACTGCATGGAAACACACAAATCACGTAACAGCATAACATCAAAACAGCATAACAGCATCATGCGCCACGGCGGACGCTAACCACACTATGCGTCACGGCGGACGCTACCACCTTTAGGCGTCACGGCGGACGCTATCACCTCTAGGCGTCACGGCGGACGCTATCCACCCACAATGTGACCCCACCCTGTGTCCAGTAACCCCCACCCAAATGTCTCGTGTCCTCGAAGTCAAATACCACTGTACATGTGTGTGTGTGACTGCGCAGCCACTATGTTTGGTGATAGGCCTGGTTGGTGCACGTGAGATGCAGGTTACCTGCCCGGGCTCCAGCCACGGGTACCGCGATATAAATCCACACGATCCGACGGGGTCCTCCACACCGCGTGGGTTGAAAGTCCAGCGCGACAATGTCACTCCTTGTCGCAGGGTCTTGGGTGGTGTTCTGAGCCCAGAACCCACCTCACAGGGCCGCACGGCTTCAACACTGTGTCCCTGTCTATTCAACCAATAAATGGGGCAGTGTCCCTATCTAGGGCCTGTCCCTAAGCTCCACAAGCTAATAGATGGCTCAGGACCTAACTGGGACCTTGGGGGCTGCTGGCCTAATGCAGAGGGTCACTCACCCCTGCATCCACCTCCTACCCCTAGCTGGTCCGGATCCTGAATGCCTGCGTGGCTGCAAAACCCCGCGAAATGTAGCAATCTCTCCCCAGGCAAATCCCTCAGCCCTATTGGTTCCCTGGCATCAGGTGTCTCTGCCCCTATGCACCCTGGGGGCTGGCATGCTCATCTCGCGCATGCGCGAACTATTTGGTCCTCCCGCGCTGGGTTGGGGCACTGCGCATGCGCAACAGCCCTAACATGGCGGCGCCCTGCTTCCCGAGCCGCCGGGCCGGTAGCAACGCGATCGCGGCCTTAGCGACGGCCCGATCGTGTCCCCGGCAACCGGCCTGCTCGCCGCTCGCGTCCCTAGCTACCAGGGATCGCTCCTTCGCGCGCGCGGCCCCCCCTCACTCCCTCGCACACAGCGTCTGCCGAAAGGGAGGAGGGGGTCAGCCATGACAGGGGGGAACCTGGCTACATCTGTTACACATACATAAAAAACAGATGTACACAAATGTGTCAGGTAGAAAAGCAGTAGCCTAGATACCATATCCATTTAGTAAATAATGTTTCCTACAAAAGGTCACACTAAAGTGTGTGTAAATAATATTCAGTAATGGAGTTGTAGGGTACTTGTTTTGGGTTACTTTTCAAAAGTAAATGCAGTAACTAGGTCAGTGGTTTTCAACCTTTTTTTATGTTAAGAAACCCTATAATTATATTGTGAAATTCTAACGAACACTCTCTAATAGCGTGTCTGAGATCACATGCATTGTAAGGAACCCCATCCCTCTCTAACAGCGTGTCTGTGATCAGATGCATTGTAAGGAACCCCAACCCTCTCTAATAGTGCGTCTGAGATCAGATACATTGTAAGGTACCCCAACCCTCCCTAATAGCGCGTCTGTGATCAGATGCATTGTAAGGAACCCCAACCCTCTTTAATAGCGCGTTTGAGATCAGATACATTGTAAGGAACCCCAACCCTCCCTAATAGCGCGTCTGTGATCAGATGCATAGTAAGGAATCCCAACCCTCTCTAATAGCACGTCTCAGATCAGATGTATTGTAAACGCTTCTGTATTAGGTAAAAAATTTAAATGACCTGCAGCAAATGAAAATATCACTAACGAGCAAATTCACATGTCTCAGACAGGTCTGTAGCCCTTCTTTTCACCATAATCTCCTACCATACAGTGCTACCACTGCAGCAAGGGATTCTGGGAAATGACATGTAAATGAGCACAGTGTCACCAAGGGCCAGATTACCCAGTAGGCACATGCCTAGGGGCTGCCAATAGGGGGAGCACCAGGGGAACTGTCCTTGGCCGAAGGCAGGTCGTTATGCTAATGGCTTCCTTAGACTACGGCCCCAGTGAGCATGTGCATCTACTCACTGACTTCTGCGATGGGACGCGAGACGAGGGGGGCGTGGCCATGATGTCACATCCTCTTCTGCACTCTCATTGGTTACAGGAAATCACGTGATGCCGTCGTCGCATGAAAAGACAAAATTCTTATCTTTTAAAAAATGTGGTCGTGCATTGCACTTTCTGCAGTCGCACGCAGGTACCTGCTGGGCCCGGCCCCATAGAAGGCTAGTTCTTGTGCGTGACACGCACTCAGTAGCGCGTGCAGCCACGAACAGTGGGGACGAGGCCTTACAGCGGGCTCTGCGTTTTCAGGTCCCCGCTACATGTGCAGGGGATTCTGGGAGTTGAAGTCCAGCTCTAGATCCAATGTTTGAACAGCGTAAGACAGCAGGACCACAAATCCCACAATCCCTTGTGTAACCCCCAGAAAGAAGAGATCACATGACAGGCACCAGCCAGTCAGCACAGAGGCTCCCAGAGATGTACTAGTTCTTATAGGGAGGAAGGGCCTTTACCCCCTGCCCTCCTCTCTCCTGCACACCCTACCTTCCTCCTGCACTCACTGCTTCCCTCTCTCTCCCCCTCCTGCCCACCTTACTTCCCCTGTTTCTTCCTCCTGTATCCGCTTCCTCACTCTCCCTCCTTCCTTCACCCACTGCCCCTCTGTCTAACTCTCCGACACACACTTTTTGCAGGAACAATGTAGATTCTACAGTGCAGGAGACACAATCATTTAAAAATATATATATATCTAGCTCAAAGTTTAAAAAAAAAAAAGCGTGTAAACTGTGAGAGCAGGGTCTCTCATATTGATAAATCTTCCCATTAGGGGTCTCTTACCTTCTGCGGCACGTCCCTCCTCCTGAAGCGTCGCCTTGTCATAGTGCTGCGATGCTGCAGTAGAGGGCCCCCAAAGTCTTGATGCATACGGGCCCCAGAGGGTATTAATCTGGCACTAGTGTCATCGTTTGCTGCAAATCCCTTTTGACATGGAAATGACCTAAAAATTGCAGGGACCCCTTTAGGGATGCCCGTTGGACCATCGGTTTCCTGGGAACCCCTGTTGAAAAAGACTGAACTAGGTTGTGCCTCTTGCCAGAGGCCAATAGAACCATGCCGTGCCCATGCCGTGCCCATGCCCAAGGTGGATCCTATGCAAAGAACGGCAGCCATTGTAACAAAACTGAAAGCCTAAAACAAAACATCCAAACAATAACCGTAAAATGGAAAATGGGAGAGGATTTATTACACGTGACAATATAAGGTGACCAATAGCTCTCACACATACAGCCTCATTAATAACACGTCCCTCAATATAAGCGTAGATGTTCAACCATATTTCATAATGGATGTCAAAGTTTGATGTAAAAAAAAAAAAATATGATTAATGTATCTAGGAGTTTGTCTCTTGCTGGTTACCAGTGGTAATGGTCACTCACTAAATAACATGGCACACATCTTTACTAGGTGCAAAATATTTAGCTTATAATCATATACAGAATATTATTTGTTTGGTTATAGAGATAATACTCTATGTCTATGATATACTAATTTGTGAATGAGCCTTGTAATAGAGTTCCTTGTATGTAGGTTGTCTATAATTATTTAATCTCAGAACAGTCATTTCATTAACAAAGTGTGCTTGTAATACATAATGAGCACATTGTCTAAGCCTCTGGTCAAGTATGCTCACAGCTGTGGTCAGTGGGAGCTGTGCCTGGTTTTTTTTTTGGCATGGAGAATCATTAACCCTCTGCTCTCAGGGGACAAGAGTGGAAAAATAAAATATGCACACCTTCTACAATTTTATTAGCCTCCATATCTTCATGAAAAGATTAAATTGTGAAGCCAAAATAGTTTGGCATCCTTTTGACATTGTGCGATAATAGGCTGATTTAGAAGTGAGTAAAACAAGGCATGTAGTATTAAAAGCCTGCTGGTTTAACAGTGGAGATTAGGAAGTGAAAATACAATGTGACAAAGAAAGCTAAGTTCATATATATGCCTAGAAAACTACTTGACTAATGGAGGTCAGTTTTGATAAAAGCTTTAGTGCCATTTCAATGGCCATAATTGAATGCTATCAGAAAGCAATATTAAAATGATAAAGAATACTTAAGAGCAGTCTCAGGCAGGTCACCAAAACTGTTTACAGTGTATGGCTAAGTCCATAGTGACTTTAGCCGTGCAGAGGCGCGCTGAGGCTGATGGCCTTAGTTTGCGCGCCGTCCGGGGGCGTGTCGGGGGCGAGCCAGTGACGTCACGGAGCTGATTCGCCCTCATTGGCGACCGGCCCTGCGCTCCCGTGAACGCCGAAACTAAAATTGACTTGTCTGCTACGTTTCCGCACGCCTGCGGAAGCGTGCGCGAGCCCCTGCTAAAGCCACTCTCATTGCGGCTGCAGGGGCTCACTGGCGAGCGTGAGCGCAGCTCAGCACGGGTCAGCACCTAAGCGCTGACCATGCCCGCGGCCTATAAGGTATCTCCCTCTCTCTCTATGTGCTGATCTATCTCCCCCCTCTCTCTCTGTGCTGATATCATTCCACCTCTCTATCTGTATGTTGATCTCCACCTCACCTCTCACACTCCCTGTTATTCCCTGCTCTGTTTGTAGCTCTGCCCCTGTGCGCTCCCGCTACAGCTACACGATGAAATGAGGAAGGATGGAAGGGACTGGGGAGAGAGAATGTTGAGGGCTACAGGGAAAGTCCCTGCTACCGCATGCAGCCGTGAGTTATTTGTTGATTAAAGTTCCTTTATGGGCGGCTGAGGGGCATTTACTACATTCCAGTATGTATTGCAACAGGCTACTCCAACAGTAAACAGATTAATGGGCTTTTTTTTTTTACTGTTAATGGAATAAACTGTTTCCTTATTATTTATTATCTTCAATTTAAAGGAAAACGTCATTACTGGCAGGTGTTTTGCTTGCCATTTTTGTTTCATTACTAACTTTCATCATGTTTTTATATTAATTACTTATTTTACAGTCAGAACATTATAAATTAGGATTGCATAATTCATTCTAATGCTACCATTGCTGACATAACATTGCTAAGGTAGTCCTCCTGCCTGTTCATTGTAGTGTGAAGCTGCTGACAGCACTGCCGCTGCTGACACATATGTGCTAACTTCCACTTACTTGAAATAAAGTTACTACATGGTTAATTATATGCATTAGTGGCTTCCACCCATGTTGAATAGTGGCCTGTTTCTTGCTGGATACGTCCTGTTTTAAACAGACATTATTTTCGTTTAGAATTGTAGCCCCCCTTTTAGGGACTACTAAATGTTAAGGGCATGAAATGGTTAACTGTTAATGTATTTGTAACCATGTATTATTTGTCATCATAACTCTATGCCCAGGTCATACTTGAAAATAAGAGGTAACTCTCAATGTATTACTTCTTGGTAAAACATTTTATAAATAAATAAACTCTGTAGTTAAGTGTAACTCCCCTCTCCCATCACATTGTACAGGGTGATTAGGCAGAAACCTACGGTGGTGTGAAAAAGAAAGTACACCCTCTTTGAATTGTATAGTTTTACATATCAGGACATAATAACAATCATCTCTGTTCCTTAACAAGTCTAAAAATTAGGTAAATACAACCTCAGATAAACAAAAACACATGACATATTACACCGTGTCGTGATTTATTTAACAAAAATAAAGCCAAAATGGAGAAGCCATGTTTGAAAAACTAAGCACACCTTATGATTCAATAGCTTGTAGAACCACCTTTAGCTGCAATAACTTGAAGTAATCGTTTTCTGTATGACTTTATCAGTCTCTCACATCGTTGTGGAGGAATTTTGGCCCACTCTTCTTTACAACGTTGCTTCAGTTCATTGAGGTTTGTGGGCATTTGTTTATGCACAGCTCTCTTAAGGTCCAGCCACAGCATTTCAGTCAGACAGATGGCCTCACATTTGACTCTAGAATACTTTGGTATACAGCGGAGTTCATGTTTGACTCAATGACTGCAAGGTTGCCAGGTCCTGTAAGGTTAAAAATAAATAGTTCTGCGTACATCAAATAGGAAATAAACAAGCAGTTGGTATATTGGTTTACCACACCAGGAGTAGACACTGTGCGACACCCTCAGATGGATCGCAGCATGCACTGGGTCTGCAGTCGTCTCATCAGTCTCTTCCAGCGTCCTCTGTTAGGGGATGGTAGATGGATGGGTCCTTTGTAGAGAGAGCCCCACAGCATACAGCTCACAGGTAGGTAAAGAAGCCGTAGGATTCAGCATCCATGGAACACTGCAGCATTTGCCGCCACTCCTTGTTGGGCGCTCAGCAGTGACGTCACTAGTCGCACCTCAACTTCCGCAATGCTTCTCATGGAACGCACGGCGTGCGTGTCAGTCCAGAGTTGTAAGGCAGCGGGGAGAGATGTTTCGCCAGGCAAATGACTAATAAACAGTGTCCAAACAGTGTCCAGATTCACAAAGGATGGGGGGAGAAGAGCATAGACACCTCTAATCCAACGCGTTTCGTAACACTAGGTTACTTCTTCAGGGAATGAATGCATAGTGAAGGGGCATGTACATATATATACTACACTTCACCCAATCACAAATGCGGTGTCTAATTGCCACATCATTAATTACAGGTGCAGCATATAGCTCTTGATTTGTGTTACTCTGTCTCACAGAACATATTAACAAACATTGTATAAAATTCATTTAGTCTAAAACAGATTTAATTCAAGTACATAATCGGCGCATGAAAAGTAGAGCTTCTGGAAAAGAAAAAGCCATAATTAGATACAAAGCAATAGCAATCTATAAAAAGGAATGGATGTTATTTTAAACACACAGATATTACAGAGACTAATAAAGTGACCAGATATCAATGTCCTCATTTAACCCCTTAGGGCTCAATGAATTCATCTTATATATCCAAAAAGTCTCTTGTTATGAGAGACTTTTAATCCTGTCACCTCCCCTTCTTTCTTTGGGGACCACTTTTACTCCCTTAAATTGCAAACTAGAGGGATCTTTATTATGATAAAGTGCATAGTGACGGGAAAGACTATGTTTGTTATAACCTATTTTAATATTCCTGATGTGTTCCTGGATTCTAAGTTTCAGGCATCGTTTTGTGCGGCCAATATATTGCAGACCGCAATCACAATTTATCATGTATACCACATGTGTGGAATTGCAATTGATAAAAGTATCAATCACGAAACTCTCACCGGTGACAAATGATTTGAATGTTTTTCTCTCTGGATGGAGAAATTTGCATATGGAACATTTCCCACACTGATAGTTACCTATGGGTTTATCTCCGAGCCAAGTTAGTGGCTTTGCATGGGTATGACCCACATCACTGGGGGCTAATGTATTTTTGAGATTTTTGGCCCTTCTGTATATAAACTTAGGAACTTTTGTAATTTGGTCATTTAAAATCGGGTCAGTGCATAAAATTGCCCAGTGCCGTTGTACAATTCGTTCAATTTTTTTATTCATTGAATTGTAGGTTGTAATAAAGGGCACTTCAATTAGGTTATCTTGGGAATGACTTACTTCTTTTTTAACTTTTGGTTTTAACATAAGTTGCCTATCCATATTTCGGACTATATTGAGGTCTCTAGTCAGATTTGCATTTGAATATCCCCTCTCAAGGAACTTATCAAAAAGTATTTTTGATTGTGTCTCAAAATCATTGTCTCCACTACAGTTTCTTTTGATGCGAATAAATTGGCCTTTGGGAATGTTCGCAATCCACGATTTTTTGTGGTTGCTGCTTGCCATTAATAGATTGTTGGCATCAATTTCTTTGAAAAAGACCTTGGTGGAAACATTCCCATTGTCCAATGCAGTCAATTGTAGATCTAAAAAGTTGATACTAAGTGGATTAGACACAAGTGTAAAGATTAAGTTCCTATCGTTGGAATTCAAATATGTCAGGAAGGTACAAATGGAAGAATCATCCCCCTCCCATACACATAGTATATCGTCGATATAGCGACGCCAGACGATTACTTGTCTGTTGAAGGGGTTGTTGTTCCAGATGTTCTGATCCTCCCACTGACCCATATACAGGTTTGCGAAGCTGGGGGCGAATCTTGTTCCCATTGCAGTTCCGCAAACCTGTAAAAAGAATTGAGATAAAAACAAAAAATAATTATGGGTCAGTATAAACTCAATTGATTTCAAAATAAATTCAATATTGAGGTGATGCAATGTGTTATCTGACTCTAAATAGTATTGAATTGCTTGTAGACCTTTATCATGTGGAATGTGAGTGTATAATGCTTGCACATCACATGTAATCCATTTGTAAGTACTTTTCCATTCAAAATCCTGAAACGTCAGGAGAACGGAAGAAGTATCTTTCAAATAGGATGGCAATTGGCTTACATATGTTTGCAAGAAGAAATCTACGTATTGCAAAAGATTCGCAGTAAGGGAATCTATTCCCGAAATAATGGGACGACCTGGTGGGTTAGTTCTGTTCTTATGAACTTTGGGCAAATGATAAAAAAATTGGGATTTTAGGGGAATCTCTGTATAAAAAATCAAATTCAGCTTTAGTTATAGCAGTATTATTACAGGCTTCATCCAACAACCTTTTTAAAGGGTGATATACTCATTTGTAGGATATTTATCCAATATTTTATAAAAGGATAAATCATAAAGGAGGCGGTGGGCCTCCTTTTCGTAATCGTTACGATTTTGGAGGACCACTCCGTCTCCCTTATCAGCCTGTCTGATTATCAGATCTTTATTGTTTTTTAAACATTTCAAAGCTAAGTTCTCTTTTGAATTCAAATTATGTTTGAGATCTCCCATATTAAAATCTTTTACCAATCTATAAAAATCATTATGCACCATATTGAAAAAAGTGTCAATGTGGTGCCCTTTAGATTGTGCAGAGTAAAATTTTGACCTTGTCTTAAAGGTGGTGTGTTTACAAACCAGACTTTCATTTTCTATATCATTTGGAGCTGGTGTACACTCAGTTACATTTGTCACTTGTGGAGTTTCGTTTTTGTTTTTAATAAAATGCCGTTTCAGGGTCATATTTCTCACAAATTTGTGTAGGTCAGTGTATAGTTGGAAACCATTAGGACCACTTGACCTGGAGAAATTAAGGCCCCTATTCAGCACAGTTTTCTGATCTTTTGTCAGAATTACTGTAGATAAATTGAAAATGCCTTTGTCTAAGGAGATCCCAGGTCTACATTTGAGTCCCTTCTCTTTGACCTTGGATCCTGCTCTCGTTCCTCGTCTGGTAGTGATCTTTTTACTTTGTTTTTTTTCGTTGGACTTATTAGTTGTTCCTGTTTCTTCTCCTTCTTTTTCTCTTTCAGCGGGGAGAATCTGCTCTTCAGTAATTCTAAAAAACGAGAACCTGAGGGGGACTCATTAGTAGGCTTATTGGTCATTACTTTATCATGTTTCTTTGGTTCTGATCTGTCTCTGGGGGAAAGAGGTATAGGATTCTGTTCCCTATATTTTTCTGTATTACTTTGTCTGCCATAGGTGTTATGGTTGGCATATTTTTGATCATCTTTTCTGTCTCTAGATCTATTTTGATGATGATCTTGTTTCCTATAATTGGACCAACCACGGTGTCTGGGGGGGCCTCTCCTACCGGAGCCTCTATTACCAGATGTATGTTGGTCCTTCCTGGCACCGTGATTAGGGATATAGATTTTATCTATTACTCTACCTCTTTCACCTTTTTTGGCCCAGTCTCTTTCTCTCCCATTGTCATAATCAGCTTTATCTCTTAGAAATTTCTCGTGTTTATTTTTGACTATCTCTTCTCCTGTGCTTTCTAATTTGGCAAGAAGTTCTACTTCAATTTTAGAACAATCCTTGTCAATCACTATTGGTTCTAAGGTTTTTATCTCTTTGAGTATTTCTTTTTCGATGAGTGTAATGGACTTTGTGCGTTCAAAAATAATTAAACGCATCAGGTCTATAGAACACTCATCTAATATACGGTTCCACTCTTTCATGAAATGCTCATTCTCCTTCCCAAACGTAGGTGGCTTTTGAACACGTAACCCCCTGGGTATTCTTTTACAGTCAATATATTTCTGCAAAGTGGTTTTTTCTAACCAAAGCTTGTTATCCTTCAGCAGAAGGTTTTCTAGGATTTTAAAGTGCCCTTCTAATGACAAATTATCATCCTCCTCCTCTGAATGGTCTTTAGGTCTCTCTGAGAATAAGCAATCAAATTGTTCTTGTCGCTTGTCTCTGAGATTTAAAAGACCCCACACCATTATAATAGATGATTGACAGAACAATACTTAAAATAAGTAAATTGTGAAGTGTACCAGTATAAAATTTGATCGCTTATATCGCGGAAGGACCGCAGACCTTTAACGGCTTCAAAACAGTATCTACCACTATGGGGAAGGGCTTGTTTATTAATTTGTCATGAATGAACACAACTGTGGCAGACTGGCGGTTTGGATAGGGTGACCAAATTTTCAAAATGAAAAACCGGGACACATTAAAAAATTATTTATAAAACAAATTACATCACGTGACGCCCCCCCCCCCCCCCGCTTGCCATGACAATGTGGCATCACGTGATGCCTCGGCGCCATAATGCGTCCCGTTGTCATGACCCACACACCCAGAGCCACTGACCCACACACAGAGCCACTGACCCGCACACAGAGCTACACACACAAAGAGCCATTGACCCCCCCACACACACACAGAGCCACACACACACAGAGCCACACACACGCACACAGAGCCACGCACACACACACAGAGCCACACACACGCACACAGAGCCACGCACACACAGAGCCACACGCACACACAGAGACACACACAGAGACACACACACAGAGACACACACACACAGAGCCACACACACGCACACAGAGCCACACACACAGAGCCATTGACCCCCACACACACACAGAGTCACACACACAAAGAGCCACACACACACAGAGCCACACACACGCACACAGAGCCACGCGCACACACACAGAGCCACACACACGCACACAGAGCCACGCACACACAGAGCCACACGCACACACAGAGACACACACACAGACACACACACAGAGACACACACACACAGAGCCACACACACGCACACAGAGCCACACACACAGAGCCATTGACCCCCACACACACACAGAGTCACACACACAAAGAGCCACACACACACAGAGCCACACACACGCACACAGAGCCACGCGCACACAGAGCCACACGCACACACAGAGACACACACAGAGCCACACACACAGAGACACACACACACAGAGAGACACACACACACAGAGTCACACACACACACACACACACACAGAGCCACACACACACACACACACAGAGCCACACACACACACACACACAGAGCCACACACACACAGAGCCACACACACACACACAGAGCCACACACACACACACGCACACACACACACACACACAAAGCCACACACAGAGCCACACACAGAGCCACACACACACACACACACACAGAGCCACACACACAGAGCCATTGACCCCCACACACAGAGTCACACACACAAAGAGCCACACACACACAGAGCCACACACACGCACACAGAGCCACGCGCACACAGAGCCACGCGCACACACAGAGACACACACAGAGCCACACACACAGAGACACACACACACAGAGAGACACACACACACAGAGACACACACACACAGAGAGACACACACACACAGAGTCACACACACACACACACACACACACAGAGCCACACACACACACACACACACACACACACACACACAGAGCCACACACACACAGAGCCACACACACACACACAGAGCCACACACACACACACGCACACACACACACACACACACAAAGCCACACACAGAGCCACACACAGAGCCACACACACAGAGACACACACACACACACAGAGCCACACACACACACACACACACAAAGCCACACACAGAGCCACACACACACAGAGCCACACACACACACACAGTCACACACACATAACCACACACACAGAGCCACACACACAGAACCACACACACAGAGCCACACACAGCCACACACAGCCACACACACACACACACAGCCACACACACAGAGCCACACACACACACACACACACACACAGAGCCACACACACACAGAGCCACACACACACACAGAGCCACACACAGAGCCACACACACACACAGAGCCACACACACACAGAGCCACACACACATGGCCACACACACACACACACACAGAGTCACACACACACACACACACACGCACACACACACACACACACACGCGCACACACACACAGAGCCACACACAGAGCCACACACACACAGAGCCACCCCCCCCCCCACACACACACACACAGAGCCACACACACACAGAGCCACACACACAGAGACACATACACACAGAGACACACACACAGAGCCACACACACAGACACACACACAGAGTCACACACACACACACACACACATGCACACACACACACACACGCACACACACACAGAGCCACACACAGAGCCACACACACACAGAGCCACACACACACACAGAGCCACACACACAGAGCCACACCCACACACACAGCCACACACACACACAGAGCCACACACACAGAGCCACACACACAGAGCCACACACACACAGAGCCACACACACACACACAGAGCCACACCCACACACACACACACACACACAGAGCCACACACACACAGAGCCACACACACAGAGCCACACACACACACACACACACACAAAGAGCCACACACACACACACACACACACACACACAGAGCCACACACACAGAGCCACACACACAGAGCCACACACACACAGAGCCACACACACACAGCCACACACACACACACAGCCACACACACACAGCCACACACACACACCTCTACCTGCTCTGAGAAGGAAGCAGCTCAGTGTGCTCTGTCCTCAAACCAGTCCCCTGCGGCCCGGCATCCTGCAAAGCCCTGCCCCGGCTTCCTCCATCCTCCAACCAATCCCCTGCGGCCCGGCATCCTACAAAGACCCGCCCCGGCATCCTTCTACCAATCCCCTGTGGCCCAGCCGGCATTCTCCAAAAGTCCAACCCCCCGGCATTCTGCAAATCCTCACATGCTACCGCATGTTTTCCTCACCGCCCGTGCATTGCCCCCGCCGCATCGCGCAGCGCCCCCTCATCGCGCGCCACTGCATCCTGCTACAAGAACCGGAACCAGGGCCAAAAACCAGGACGGACCGGCAACCGGGACAGGAATGAAAAACGGGACTATCCCGGCAAAACCGGGACGAATGGTCACCCCAAGTTTGGAAGAAGTGATATGTGAACCCGTTGCCAGTTCAAAATATTTACAAAATGTTCACACTTATCTCTCAATCACAAATTAAAAAGCAGATGCATTGCTTTTTTTTTCTCCAGGATAACTGAAAATGTATTTAAAATTAAATAGAATAACATTAATTTATATTATAGTCTGTAACAGTTTAGCACTCATCCTCATGTTTTTTTAATGAATTTGGATGCAGGGGAAATTTAGCTAATTTCTTTCCAAATTAAAAAAAACCCATATGATTCAAGCTTGCAAGTGAATGTTTTCAACCTTTTTTGGTTGAGGAACTCTAGAATGAAATTCTGGGGAACCTCCATCTTCTTTTCCCCTGTCTCATTCCCCCCCCCCCTTTTTTTCCCCCGGTGTCATTCTCCCCCTCCCCCCCCCGCCTGTCTCTCTCTTCCCCTCTTACACTGTATCTCTTCTCCTCGTACACCAAAAACAATACTACTTTGGGGCTAGGAGGCATCTGGTGCTGCGCCGGTCCACAGCTCCCTCCTCTGGTCTGGCGAAAGTTGGACCTGACTTCCAGCGCCGACCAGGAGGGAGGGGATTGCAGTGAATGCTGGGACATTCTCCTGCCATGGGCCGCCGCCGCCACCGCTGGGCAGCCGCTGGGCCAACGCTTGGCCAGGGACAGTTGTCCCAGCTTTCCCCCCCCCTGTCTGCCACGGAATCCTTGAGGGATACCCGCAGAACCCGGTTTAAAATCACTAGTCTAGAGGAATCCATATTTTGGGGCTGCAGTTCTTTAAATAAATAAAAATATATATTTATTTATGGCCGAAACAGACCATTTGCACAATACGCAGTAGGTGTCTTCTAGGGTGCATACCGTCCATGCATTGTAACATACACAATCAACTAACAGAAGGACAGGCACTGCAAAATTCAAACAGCTGATATTTAATACTAGTTTCATCTCCCAATGGAGTCTTTTTCAAGAAACGTTCAGTATTAAACATGGCCTTTTTGAATTTGGGAGTGCCTGTCCTGTTCCTTGTGTATATAGATTATATAGTAGCGAGAGAACGAGAGATACACTGAGAAAGTGAGAGCAAGAACAAGATAAGCGCACTGGAGGTAAATATCAAGAAGGTGTATTCACAATAACAAAAGATATCAAACACTTCATAATCATCATCATTTATTTTTTGAGTAAAAAGACGCCTACATTTAAGGGGGCATCGCAATACTTTACAGTTAAACAAATTAAAATGATATAAAATTGTTTTGTTAGGAAAAGCCAGAAGGACAAAGTAAGTCTTACACCGAGCCCAAAACAGTGGTAAAGTAGATATACAACTGAGCAAGTCCCAGACCTCTGAAGCTGTACACAGGAAGGCTCGCCCACACAGTGTAGGGTGCAATACCCTTGGCATGGAGAGGCAGATTCCCCCTGATGACCTAAGATCAAAGCCAGTATCCCTCATCGGCTTCAAACGAGACTGCAGATAGGCAGGCTCTTGACCTTGCAAGGGTTTAAATGCCATTACAGACAACTTGAACCGCACCCGGAAGCCAGTGCAGATCACATGAGATAGGAGTGATATACTCAAAGCAAGAAATATCTCAGCATCCGAGCTGCAGCGTTTTACGCAAGCTGGAGCCTTCATATCAGGCACACCGGTTGTCTTGCATGTAAGGCATTCCCATAGTCCAACTGCGTAGACCCAAAGGCATCGACCAGTGACTCAAGGTCCACATATTACAGGACTGGACGCATGCTCGGAAGCAGCCTCAGATAAACAACACAGATAACAATTGAGGTCACTTGGGCTCGTATGTTTAGAGTCTGGTCAAAGAGGATGCCAAGGTTACGAACCTGGTACATGGGCAGCGGCTGTAGACCATTGATTAGGGGAAGCTCGCACACACCCTGTCCCATACTCCAGGCGTCTTTCCAAACCCATAAGCATTATTTCAGTTTTGCCAGGATTGAGCTTCAGCCAATTCATCTCCATCCATGCTGCCACCTCATCTAGACGTGCCATCAGTGTAGCAGCAGCCATCCATGGGCAGCCCTGGAAAGAAACAGATCTAGGTGTTACCAGCATACTTCAGACCATGCTTCTGGATAATATTGCCCAGCGGTCTTACATACATGTTCAACAGGAGCGTTGACAACACCAATCTTTGAGGGACCTCAAAAGGGACAGGTCCCACCAGTGGCACATGGGACCCCATAGCCACCTGCTGAGTCCGGCCCTGCAGGAATGAGGCAATCCGTTGCAATGCGGGCCCACTGACATCAGCTAGGTCCCTCAGGCAGTGCAGCAGCACCCCATGATCAATTGTCAAAGGCCACTTAAAGGTCCAACATGACAAGGGCAGAAATACAGCCCTTGTCCTTGGCCATCAATAACTCATCGGCCACACAGACCATGGTTGACTCCGTTCCATGACCGGCTCTAAAGCCAGACTGCGTGGGGTGAAGAAGCCAGCCCTTTCCAGACAATCTTCCAGCTGGGTAAAAACTACCCTCTCCAAAATCTTCCCTACCATGGGAAGGTTGGAGATTGGATGATAGTTGGTGAGAACATCAACATCTAGGGCGATTTCCAGATAGACCAGTGCACCATAAGGACTCAACAGCTGCTGCAGCCCCCTGCATCTTCTCCTGCAACGGAGAGTCAGCCCGGCAAACCCGGAAGTGAATAGCCACGTGCACATGATACAGCGAGCAGCTGGAGTGTGAGGGGACTCATCCAGGAAGACAGGCAGTGGAGAACAAGAGAGACAGACATCCAAATTGTGGTGCAAATACTGGGTCCATGTGCTTATTGAAAGCACCCAATAATATGAGAGGGAATGTTTTCAGTTTTTACTTTTAACTATTAAAATAAAATAATCTGCACCATCAAAGGAGTGTGTGCTCTTCTAACCTACTGCAGTACACTATCAACATCTAGACCCACTTTCTTCAACGGGGACTGACCAGCACCCTTTTCAAGGCCACGGCACCTCCCTCACAGTGAAGGATCTATTGAATATCTCCACCAACCACAGAGCCACTGCATCAATAGTCTCAATCAGGACTCATGATGGGCAGGGATCCAGGTCACAAGTGGTCCAGTTAATCCCAGTCATGATTGAAGGGAAATTCGAGATTGAGATAATCCTGAACTCTTCCAAGACAAGCTTTGCCTGTGGGGTGGGGCAGACCACTGGGTTCATCTGGGGATGAATAGCAGCACGGATGCGTGCGATCTTATCAAAGAATCAATTCAATTCACCACATTGCTCCTCACTTGGACAAACCACAATGGAGGAACAGTCTGAATAAACTAGGGGGCTCACCATCCTGAAGAGTTCTGCTGGATGATTCCTCGTGGAGTAGTTCCTCAGGGCGACGCAGGCTTTCTTTGCCCTGAAGAGCGCATGCTTAATCCCCTGTTGACATACTTACAATCAGGTAAGTGCAGGAAAACATTTTGCATGGTGTTGCAGTGGGTTAGATCATCCGTGATGGAAACACAGCGAGTGATGATCGTTCGGGGGAAATGACTGAGCCATCCTCTTCTCTGTTTCCATCAGGGATGATCTAATCCACTGCCACACCACTGATGATGTTTTACTTTACTTACTTGATTATAAGTGTTTGATATATTTTGTTAATGTGAATACACCTTCTTGATATGTACCTCCGATGCGCTTATCTTGTTTTCTCTACCCAAGTCCCAGTTGGATATCATGCCTTTGGGCTTGCAGTCACCCATAAAAATGAATCTGCAAAGAAGAAATCATGGACAACAAACACACCTTCTACAATAGTCCCTGCTGCACAAGGGGGTTCTTTTTTCTTCTTCTCTGATATATATATATATCATATAGATGGCGACACTCCAGCTGAAGATATAATTTGCCCGGGTGCAACTGTCAATCGGGATACAACAAGGAACAGGTTAGAGGTGCAAAATACGTTTTTTTAATTTTTTTTTAAATTATTGATTATCTATTTATTATATATGAGTAGAATAGGATACAAAAGCAAAGTCAATAGACACTATCTGTAAAGCAGCATGTCGCAAACCAATCTTCAGCACTTGTAAAACCCCTACTTTACACCCTTAACAAGGGCATCTCCTAAATTCCAGATAAAGCTGAAATCTTCTTCTAAAGCTAATACTGAGCATTGATTTATGCCTTCTTAACTTTAATTTGCAGGGTGTACTGAACATCTTGTCTGCCATTGCTCATAGACAATGCTATATGTAATCCACTTTATTCAGAAGTATCATCCATTTTCTAGCAAGTGATTTATATACCTAATCCCGGACGTGTTGTTTAAATCGAATACATTTCTGGTGAGTCACTGAATTTTGGAACATCTGAAATCAATGTGGATACAGTAGATCCATACAATAAATATATGACCAATGGCAATTAGATGTTGTCACGATAAAGCCATGCAAGGGTTAAAGAATGGGAGAAGTCCAACAGCAAAGAAATTACCTTTTCTTTTAAAAAAAACATTTTTTCTGTTTCTGGGGGGGTTCACCAAGGGAATTTCATGGGTCCATGATTTAGACGGCAGGAAAGCCATGCTTACATTAATATGACACGTGACAGTTTACAGATATACCACAGATATTATTCTGCCAGGGCAAGGTCCAAGGGGCATCGTAAATTCCAGAGACCTTCCCTGACTAGCAAATCCAGAGGTGACAGAAGGGACACTCTATTAGTTTAGAGTTGCCACATTTAAGTTTTTATAATACAGGTCGCCAAAATCCAGTGTAACACCCCTTCCCTCCTCCTCAGGGAGATATGCTTGTTACGGGTGTATTGATGCTACCTATTAGGCTCACAAGAGGCCTGAGCCTCTGTGCTTGGGGGTGCCTGGGGTGGCTGGTGCAGCTCCTCCACCCGTGACGATACCTGCATTGGCGGGATAGCCCCTCACGGGAACCGGTATACTTCCAATAACCACAATCACAACAAAGTATATACAACCTATTTACTATGATCCCACAGTCTCATCAATACAGTTTACACAATCACAATAACTGTCCCCCAAAGTACTGAGGGTGCCCTGAGCACCTTAAGCCCAATGGTCCGTCCAAACAGTCCCACTCAGATATATGTGAGGGCAGCGCTACCCTCCCAGTGTGGTGTCGGTGCACGTGGTGGTACCTTCCTGGCTACGTGAGTACACCAGGGGATTTGTAGTCATGTGACAAGCGTGGTCCCACGATGCAGGGCCTCCAACACAATCCCCTTCTCACCTTACGTCCGGTAGCACAGCGCGAGCGATTCCGCCAGGTTTGGGGAATCCTCCGCTGTGGTTCCGTCTGCTCCGCAGAGTCGTCGATATACTAAGTCCCTTACTATGGCCGGCCCTACAATACATCCACTACCGTGTAGGGGAAACTACCTGGAGCCTATGGGGAATGGGCCTGGCCTAGACCAGGAAGCTTGACTATTTCTTTGGACACTACCTCCCCCTTTGCCAGCTCCATCAGGACTGACCACACCGTCTCTAGCTGGCGGAGGAAATCCTGAACGACAGGACCTCTTCTTCTGGCTGGACCAGATGGACCAGCCTCTTCTTCTGGCTGGACCAGCCTCTTCTTCTGGCTGGACCGGCAAGATGGTCGCTGCCTTACACACAGTCTATATACATGCGACTGTGCCAACCACAACATGGCCAACACAGCCACTAAACCCTCCCGCGTGACGGGACCACTGCCAGGGAGGAGGCAAGGGTGGGTACCCTGCTCCAACAGTATGAAACGGATGTCCGAATGAGTGATGAATGATGTGGAAATGCTTCGAGCTGAATGGTATCTCCTGCTTGAGCACTATATTCTTTGGTTTTTATCATTTCTGCACTTGGCAGGACGCTCACTGAGCAAACAGGTAGTGGTAGGAGAAAGAGCAACAGCTATAGGCGTGGATGCCATGGTATTATGAGATGACCAGACAGTGTCCTATCTTTATTATTTTAATAATTAACTAAGGTAACATCTATTGGAAAATGTAACTATTACACTCAAGTACAAATATTATGTTTTTAGGACTGATTTCATTAAAGTAATTTTAAGTTCAGACATTTCACCTCAAGGCACTAAAATACAGGACAATTATGCGACAATCCCATATATACAGGACATCTGGCAACCCTATATTAGTTATCATTACAGATTCACATTATGTAAGATTACTCATATCTTGTACAAACCATAATAATACCAAGTAAAAATGTGAAATGACCAAAAGTACAAGGTGATCATAATATAAAATGTGAAAAGCTATCAGTATTACAAATATAACAATTAATTCCCTCTCACGACTAAAAGTGGCACTGTCACCAGTGATGTCTATTTATGTGTCAAACTTCTCTGAATATGTGTGGGTATCATTACTCTGATGGGAAAGAGAAATGCGTAGGGTTGCCAGGTGTCCGGTATTGAACCGAACTGTCTTGTATTTGGACACTCTGTCCAGTAAAAGAGACGTAATACATGTATATGCCCAGTGTTACTTCTCTGGAGATAATAACCTGACCGGCTTGAGGGGCCGCGGGATTTCCCTTAATAGGGAGAGAGTTGCTATGACTGGGCAGTTTCCTCCATCCTGGTTGGCGACTGCTGGGTAATGCAGCCAATCAAGGGGAGGAGGTGTCAGATCCTGGGGGTGGGGCCAAGGTGGTGAAATAGTGTGGAGCAGAGGTGTGGCTGAGTGTGTGTGTGTGTGTGTGTGTGTGTGTGTGTGTGTGTGTGTGTGTGTGTGTGTGTGTGTGTGTGTGTGTGTGTGTGTGTGTGTGTGTGTGTGTGTGTGTACAAGTCTGTGTAGTTGTTGTGTGTGTGTGGTTCTGTGGGAGGGGAGAGAAAATGAAAGGGATGGGGGGAGAAAAAATGAGGGATGGGGTTTGGGTGAGAGAAAATTAGAGGGAGAGAAGGGTGGTGAGAGGATGATCGGATAGGGGGTGACAGAGTATGGGGGGGGGGGTGACAGAGGGTGAGAGTATGACTGCAGGTATGTTATTTATAAATGATCTGACCGTTATGTAATTTTTTCTAAATTTCTCTCCACACACAACAACCCAGACAGCAATGAGGAAATTGTGGCTAGGAGCCCCCGTGCTGTGACTGACATGCAGGAAAGTAGCAACCCGGAGCAGTTGACTGTACCTGTTTCCAAAGCACACCTGAGGCACCACGGAGGCAAAGACGCATCGGTATCAATGTCTGTGGAGATCCAACAGATGATTTCCCACTTTCAATAATACCAGGGGAAACTTTGCAAAGCAATGTTTCATACAGCAAGGGACAGGCAAGTCGATTTGCCCAGCTAATCTTCCAACACCATGTGACGTTTGAACATTATGCCCAGTGGGCCAAACATTAACTTTGACAGCTCTTGGGGTAAAAAGGCTAATCCTAACAATTTGAAGAGAGCTATTTTAGATGAACTTTGGAAGCAGTATAAATGCACTACTTCAGAATTGAAGACCGTGATAGACACAATCAATGGACTTTTACAGCATCAGTGGACTGTGGGCTGGACTAATTAGTGAATGAAAGTGATGACTAAAACATGCCATTTTTTAATGTATACAGTTTTTTTAATACAGAAATTCACTTTTTTGTCATTGTTTAATCCTTGTCTATCCTTTTTAGCAGATTCGGCAGGCTGATCAATGTCAATACCTTGTTTGTGTAGGAAACACATCCAGCCATAGTGGCTAATTAAGGTAATGTACACGTTCCATTCAATTGGTTATACAGTACCTGTACTGCGCATGCGCACAAATGAACCGCGTATACGTTCCATTCAATTCACATACCGGTAGTATGCGCATGCGCACAAATTAAAATCAAAGAACACAGTGTAATTCATGCATCTATTTCTTCTCGGTTATTAATGAATAACAATCTCACAATTATTTTACAGGTGAAACTGTACAAGAGATAGTCAGAATAAGATGTTGGTTGAAGAAGATTGTATTATTGTAATAAGATTGTATTATTTCACAAAGTCTTTCTTATTTATCTCTAAACTCTAATTTAGTCTAATAAAAATGTCATACTTTAAAAATACCTAATTTGTCCTTTTTTATGGGAATAAGTGGTGGGTAACATTGTATTTAGATTAATGACATACGGTACAGTTCTAGCACAGCCTATCATTACTGCAGAGTTCTAGGGTCGCCACAAAACTCAATTTTTGCATCGGTGGCGCGGTCGCGCGAACCACAACATGCCAATAAATGCCTGGGATTTACATTTGGTTTTGGACAGCACGGAAAACAGTAAGTCTGGCTACATTTGTAATAATTCATTCCACTTTAGTATAATATTTATGTAATAATTTTTTTCACTTCACATTTTTATTATGAGTTATACAGTTATGTGGGGTTGTTAGAGGGTAAACATAGGAATAGGGAAAACATGTCAACAATATGGTAACAGGAAAAAAAAGTTAAACTGAATGTCATATGGAGGGCATGTTGTTATGTAATAATTTTTATATAAATTCTGATTTATAATCGTGTGACTTTTAAGACTTTTTGGTGTAAAATTGACACATTATTACCCTGGCCTATTTAAATCTCGATGCTATATTATGTGTTGATTCAAACATTTCAAAGTATACTGGCCACATAATTCCCTGCTCCGTGCTAATTATTATGGTAAATGACTAAAATATACACGGCACCATTCAGACTTTCTGACACATCGGTTAGAGTGGTGCTCATTGCTCTGGTGAATTATTAAAGTAAAGTATCAAGACATTACCCCCTCCTCTTATAAAGCCAATGTTGCAGTCTTGTTTTAATTTCTACATCATGCATGCGTTGCACCCTTGTGGGATCCTCACTTATCTAAGGGGTTAAAAAAAGTGTTAAATACTAGTAATGGCCATTAGATAGTATGTTGCAATTATGTTGTGAAGTGATCAGGCAGGTGCCTGGCAACTCCTTGCTTCTAGAATGTGCTGGATGGGTCACCTGATCTAGGGTTACTCAGAATAGGTTTAGTAGAAGGAGTAGAATAGGTTTAGCCCGCCCTTCTTCTACCCAGAGACAGGGGTAGTAGGGAAAGATCATAAGTAGGCGGGGATAACAACTCCACCTTCAGATCACAGGAGGAACCAGAGGAGGGGTCACAACCAATTCTAGAATCAACCTATTTGACCCTCAGGCACATCCTACCCACAAAAGGGGATGGCAAGGTTCTCCATCATAGGTTCCTTAGTGATAGGGCCTTAGAAAATCACCCCATAGCTGCCAGAGGGATAGATTTCAAGCTGTCCTCAAAAGAGGGGAGCACTAAGCTATGTTAGGGGGATAAGCTGTTTAGACTCAGGCATGAGGTCACCCTGCCAATGGGTTCCATTTGAGGTGGGAGCGGCTATTCACAAAGGCAAATGTATTGCCACGAAGTGACAGCAAAGGAAAGATTGTGCCTCCTTGGGAATGTTGTCTTTACCTTACATTAATTGCTCACCACATCAGCCTGCACGGATGCCAACCCCTGAGAGAATAAGGTAACAACAGCCTCTGAGCATCTCTGGTGCTTTAATACACCCCCATACAGACATTGGAAGACTTTGGTGTGGCCCCTCTTCTGTTGGCCGGGGGAAGAGGTGTTACACGTGTGCTCAGCATTATACACGAGCAATGTATGAGTGGATATATGTGCTGAGTAATTTGAGTGAGTTATTGGTAAATTACTTAATGACAACATCTGTGCACACAACGGCAGATTTGAAAATCTGCCGCCCCATGGCACTTACATGTGGTGGCCACCACCTTCCTGTCGCCACCCTCCTCCTTCTGAACCGCAGCTTGAAATGACGGTCACACTGCATCACGTTGCCATGGTAATGCGACGTTGTCATTGGACGCTGCTACGCCGCGTTGCCATGGCAACGAGACGCCGTGTGACATTACGTTGGTGACGTCCACTGCGTCATTTGATGCTGCAGTTCAGAAGGAGGAGGGCAGCAGGTAAGGAGGCGGCCACAACAGCTAAGTGATTTCTCATCAGGCCCGATAGGCCCCATAGCACGGCAAAAGTATAAAGGGGTGAAGATTTTTCCTGCCGCCAAATTTTGCCGCCCTAGGCCTGGGCCTAACAGGAAATGTGCCACTGTGTGCACATTCATAGCTTAGTTGTATGTATGTCTTTATATATTGCCATTAATGTACATAGCGCTTCACAGCTGTAATACAAGTGACAATCACATAAATAACAAATAAAACAAATAACAGATCATGGGATTAAGTGCTTCCGACATAAAAGTAACATTTAAGAAAAGGAGTCCCTGCTCTGAAGAGCTTACAATCTAATTGGTGGGGAGAACGTACAGAGACAGTAGGAGGGCTTTCCGGTAACTGCATCTGCAAGGGGCCAAGCTTTATGTATCAGGTGTATAGTATAAGCCACAGAGCTAGTCATATGCTTCGTTAAGCAGGTGGGTCTTAAAGGTGGATAGAGAGGGTGCTAGTCAGGTATTGAGGGGAAGGGCATTCCAGAGGTGTGCGGCAGTCAGTGAAAAAAGTTTAAGGCGGGAGAGGGCTTTAGCTAGAAAGGGGGTAGAGAGATGACATCCTTGAATGGAAAGCAAGTGTCGGGATGGTGTATAGTGAGAAATTAGGGCTGAGATATAAGGAGGGGCAGAAGAGTGTAGCTTTAAGAGTGAGGAGGAGAATTGAATGTGTGATACGGGATTTGAGAGGGATTTCAGCAGGGGAGCCAGTGAGACAGATATAGGAAAGAGTAGAGTGATTCTGAGAGGCAAGAAGGCCGAACTGCAGGAGGTTACAGTAATCGAGACGGGAGAGAATGAGGGCCCGAGTCAGAATTTTAGCAGTCGAGCAACAGAGGAAAGGGCTTATCTTTGTGATATTGTGCAGGAAAAGGCAACAGGTTTTAGATACGTTTTGAATGTTAGAGGAGAAAGTGAGAGAGGAGTCGAGTGCGATGCCTAGGCATTGTGCTTGCGCTACTGGGTTTATGACAGTACTTCCAACAGTAATGTGGAAGGAGGTAGTGGGGCCAGGTTTGGGAGGAAGTATGAGGAGCTCTGTTTTTGCCATGTTAAGTTTAAGTCGGCGGAGGGCCATCCAGGATAATATAGCAGAGAGACATTCAGAAACTTGGTATGTACAGCATGTGTAAGGTCAGTGATCGAAAAGTAAATGTGTGTGTCATCAGCATAGAGGTGATATTTGAACCCAATAGATGTGATTAGGTCACCTAGAGAGAGTGTGTACAGAGAAAAGAGAAGAGGTCCCAGGACAGAGCCCTGGGGTACCCCCACAGAGAGGTCGATAGAGGAAGAGGAGGTGTTAGGAAGTCTTTGTCTCTTGGAGAAAACTCCCACTGGGACGTCAATAATGTTAACAAAAACTGTTTTGTGAACAAATGGTCCACATAGACTTAAAAGCACTGAGAAAACTTCCCATCCACTTAATATAAAACATGTGATATTATTATAGTTGTCACATGTTGTTCTGCCTACAAAAGAGCGTCAGTACAATGATTTACTTCACCACTGATTGAAATCCAGTACAAGACTCATTAATAAAGAACACATTGAAATTCAATGAAGCTTCTGTTGCAGCGTTTTTTTGTTGTTTTGTTTTGATGACTAAATGATAATCTTAATAATCACAAGTAACAAAAGCAAAGTTCTGGTGAAAGAAGAATTAAAAATGCACAGTCTCTTCAGGAAAGAGAACATGCTTGCCAAGGCGTTTGGAAAATATATTCAAACATTAGCAAACAAAATGTATAATACCCAGGCAAAAATGGCAGTACAGTACTTTCTGTCTATGTTTGCCTTTTATAATCCAATATATAAGTAAAACACTCATAGCATTTATTCATCAGACAACTGCTCCTGGTAGGCCACACAGTTGTTTCACTATTTTAAGACCCTTAGTGAGTTAGCTGTCCTGGGACTGATGCAACACACGACAAAAATCCCTATTGACTTCAATGGGACTTTCCGTGTGATAGTGCCGTATCGGCACTATAACAGCTTGGTGAATAGGGGCCTATGTTCTTTACTAAGTATGTCTTCATGGTAGTCCACCAACAATATAAACATCCTTGCTACCACCTACACCAAGCTTTCAGAAGCATTACACCAATTTGTAAACCTACTATTATATAAGTGCAATCTGTGCTAAGAGTGTGTACCATACACTTCCAGAATGCCAAGTATGAAACGCCTATTATAATGCACGGTAAGAGTTAGATCTCACTGATCCAATTAACCAATTACCATGTGTATTTGACATTCATATTTGGGAGTTGAACTGTATTGTATATACAGTTAGGTCCGAAAATAATTGGACACTGACACAATTTTCATAATATTGCCTCTGCATGCCACCACAATGGATTTGAAATGAAACAACTGAGATGCAATAGAAGTGCAGACTTTCAGCTTTAATTCAAGGGGTTGAACAAAAATATTGTATGAACCGTAAAGGAATTGCAACCATTTTCATACACAGTCCCCTTATTTCAGGGGCTCAAATGTAATTGGACAAATTAACACAATCATAAATAAAATGTTCATTTTTAATACTTTGTCGAGAATCCTTTGCAGGCAATGACTGCTTGAAGTCTGGAACGCATGGACATCACCAAACGTTGGGTTTCCTCCTTTGTGATACTTTGCCAGGACTTTACTGCAGCTGTCTTCAGTTGTTGTTTGTTCGTGTGTCTTTCTGCCTTAAGTTTTGTCTTCAGCAAGGGAATTGACTCAGACATTGCAGAATATTCCACTTCTTTAATTAAAGCTGCAGTTCAGTCAATATCCTGCATGTGTGTTTTTTTTAATAAATCAGTTCTGTAGTAAGAAAAAATACTTTTAGCATTTTCTGTTTTTAAAAAAACAACTTTGAAAGACCAATTTTCTTGTATTCTATTTTAACAGCCATTTGCTAAGGCACTGCCCCTTCATGTCCTGTCACAAGCCCTGGCACACCCCTTTGTCAGCCCTGCCCTCCCTCTAGCACATTTCAGTGCAGGAGTGCTCATGAATATTCATGAGCTTCCACTGAGAGACAGAAGCAGAAGAAAAACAGATCCCTTCACTAATTATGTCACCAAATTTTGCCTATCAATACATGGAGAACGAATTGACCTGCAGCTATACAGTTCTTTAGGTAATTAGAGATTGCACACATGAAACTATTGAAGTAAAAAAATAAATAAAAAAATAAAAAAAAAGACTGAACTGCAGCTTTAAAAAACTCCTGTGTTGCTTTCACGGTATGTTTTGGGTCATTGTCCATCTGTAAAGTGAAGCACCATCCAATCAACTTTGCTGATTTTGTCTGAATCTAAGCATACAATATATCCCTATACACTTCAGAATTCATCCGGCTGTTTCTGTCTTCTGTCACATCCTCCATAAACACTAGTGACCCAGTGCCATTGTAAGCCATGCATGCCCCTGCCATCACACTGCCTCCACCGTGTTTTACAGATGATGTGGTATGCTTCGGATCATGAGCCGTTGCAAGCCTTCTCCACACTTTTTTCTTCCCATCATTCTGGTACAGGTTGATCTCAGTTTCATCTGTCCAAAGAATGCTGTTCCAGAACTGGGCTGACTTTTTTAGATATTGTTTGGCAAAGTCTAATCTGGCCTTTCTATTCTTGAGGCTTATGAATGGTTTGCACCTTGTGGTGAACCCTCTGTATTTGCTCTCGTGAAGTCTTCTCTTTATGGTAGACTTGGATAATGATATGCCTACCTCCTGGAGAGTGTTCTTCACTTGGCTGGATGTTGTGAAGGGTTTTTTCTTCACCATGGAAATGATCCTATGGTCATCAACCACTGTTGTCTTCCGTGGACGTCCAGGCCTTTTTGTGTTGCAGAGCTCATCAGTGCATTCTTGTTTTCTCAGAATGTACCAAACTGTTGATTTGGCCACTCCTAATGTTCCTGCTATCTCTCTGATGGATTTTGTTTTTCTTTTTGCAGCCTAAGGATGCCCTGTTTCACTTGCATTGAGAGCTCCTTTGACTGCATTTTGTGGGTTCACAGCAACAGCTTCCAAATGTGAATGCCACACTGGAATCAACTCCAGACCTTTTACCTACTTAATTGATGATGAAATAATGAAGGAATAGCCCACACCTGTCCATGAAACAGCTTTTGAGTCAATTGTCCAATTACTTTTGGTCCCTTGAAAAAGAGGGGCTACATATTAAAGAGATGTATTTCCTAAACCCTTCCTCCAATTTGGATTGAATAACCTCAAATGAAAGCTGACAGACTTCACTTTAAGAGCATATTCATTATTTAACTCTAACTTGAAAGTATTTTGGTACACAGCCGAAATAACAAAACTTGTATCCGTGTCCAATTATTTCCGGACCTAACTGTACATTACAAATAAATGGAACTTTCTAAAGAGCAGTTTTGACAGGTGATTGACATGAGGTTAGTGTATTTATAACAACAACCTAAACCAATCAGACTGCTTCATATACATGCTGAGACTACACTAGAGATTAGACAAGATTGATCTTTGACAAAATTAATTATTCTGATTTGCTAATCTTGCAACCTCACATCTGATTTTGCACTCAGTCAGTTGTCTTTTACTCTACAAAATATTGCATTACTTTATCAATATAAAACATTTTGAAACATCAGGAAAAAACTCTTGGATATTTAGTAATACATTTTTTGGTGACAGTCTTTTTAGGTCCATAACACTGCAACATCTTAGCCCACTTGGTAGGACGTTTGGCATAGAAAACATACTTATCAATTTTTTAATTAATACTTTTAGAAGGAGTAAACAACAAATAAGTCAAGACTGAATCAAAATGAGCAGGATGGTGGTTCCTTAATAAATGCACAGTATGATCTAGAATAGGGGGGCATGACATTTTCTGCTATTAAGGTAGCTTCGATATGCACATCACACATTAAACACGTATATTTTGATTCCACCACCTAAATGGTGGTGAGATCGAGTTCGCAATATGCATAGAAAGGAGTATATTTTATTATTACTACATAGGATTGAAGCCAGGGGTCTCCGGAGCTAGCCCGCATTCATTTAAGCTCCGGAGACTCCCTGCTTTAATCGTAAATGTAATAAAAAATAAAATGACCGCCTGGCTTCATTACCTTAGCAGCAAACCGCTAAGGCAATGAAGGGATTAAATAGCAGTAACTGGTTTGTTGGTGATAGAGGGGGTGGGTTAAGCTTGTAGGGCGGGCAGTGGTTGCCAAAGTGGTTATCTATGCCCCAGTGAAAACTATAGTCCTTGGCCCCAGGAAAGCTGTCTGTGTGGCCCTGGTATGTCATTTTTGTACCAAATGGTATTTACCAAGGGATATATCTTACTGAATACCGTTTTTTCACAAAATTCATACAGTTCGGTAGGAACATGCCAACACGTAAGATGTTGCAGTGATAACATCCAAGACACCTGAATAGGCCCCATAGAAGCAACGGAAATGGTACAGTACCTATATTGATTTCCCAAAACGCTTTGTGGCTTTACACGCTGCACAGTGGAATGTCTTTCATATCATTTTATATTTTCTTGTGTAGTAAGTATTGAGCTCATCTATTTGTGGTGAAACAGTGGATCTCAAACTTAGGTTCCCAAATACATTAGTGGCAATCCTCGTAGTGTATCAAAGTTACAGTATCTTCAGGCAACTCCCTCTTGCAACTGAAGAGAACCCTGAGCAGCTGGGGAGGCATAACATGGCCGTTGGCCAGGGTGGCCCTGGAGAGAGAGGGCAGGAGTGAGGGGAAGAAGAGGAGGGAACGAGGTAGGTTGCCTCGTGGTCTACCTATTCCTCTTCTCTTCCTGCTCACCTCCAAAAAGGTTCCTGCCCACCTCCAAAAAGGTTCCTGCCCACCCACAACGTTTGAAGGGTACAGGATTATGGCATCAAGAGTTGTATTCTATTTGTTGCATTTTGTTAACAAATTATATGCACATGTAAAAAAAGCTGAAGTAGTTCACATTAAAGTTTAAGGACTCCTGGACGACAGGGTATCATAATCCACCTGTAGTAGTCCCTCATGGGCTACGATTTGGAAGGATATGGACTGCCTGAATTTCAATTCCGCTGTGTTCATTTGCTGCCCATATTTGCTCATGTTTGAGGAGTTAAGCTCTCACACCTTGACTAGAGTATATTCCCTACTGTGGAACTTGTTCATAAAAGTATAGGTTCCTTTTTTTTTTTTTTTTTAGAACTAAGGGCAATTTAAGAATTAGTGAACATGAAGTGCAGGATTTTTAGAGCATGTATGTACCCTGTAATACAGAATTTAAAATAAGAAGAAATTAATGATAATGGATTGCAGATTGTATGCATCATCCCATGAAAGAACATAGTGTGCTCCCAAAGGATGGGTGCAGGTTTTGTTTTCTTTTGCTAGTACATGGTCACACCCTAACAGCACTTCTTTAAAAAGTAGGACATTTGGCATGTCCATTTAGTTTACCAAAAACGTTGATACTGATGTAGCCAGGTACCCCCTTCGGTCTCCCCCGGCTCCGTTTTTCCCCCTCCTTACCCTCAGACATGTGGGGATGTGCGGTAGGGTGACAGAGTCACTGGGGGTTCCCTCCGTAGGGCGCTGCCATGTTGGGTGTATGCGTGCGCACACGCGAGAGTTGCGCATGCGTGGGAACGGCGAGGACCTACCAGAGTTGCTGGGAGGTTGCGCATAGCAGGGCAATGTTGCGGCGGCCATGAAAGTTGCACATGCTCAGTGCCCTATGCGCACACGGTCCCAATGTTAATCAGGCAGCTCAGAGACTACAACTCCCATGATGCTTAGGGAGAAAGCTGCCTGGTGACACACGAGAGCCAATGGGATGGCTGGATTGCTTCTAAAGGAAGGAAAGACTACTGCCTGCTGGGAGAGGAAGTGAGGAGTCAAGACCAGGAACCTGAAGGTGCAGGTTAGGTCCACGGAGCAGTGCTCCAGGGACTAGGCCAGAGGTAAATCCCCAGGGCCCAGTTAGTCCCCTGAGACACTGTAAATTATTGCTGTATGGTATAGGGAACTGCCTTAAGACAGGGACTCCTTCACTATGCTCATAGAGAGAGAGATGCTGCAGGACACTGCATGAATGCCAGTGCAGCTTGATAGCTGAAAGGATATCTGACTCTATAGCAGAGACTATTCTTAAAGGATCATCCGGCTGGGGATCCCTCCCCTGGGGAGTCAGATGGTGTATCCATTCCTGCAGGGAGCAGCGCGTCGCACCGTGGGATCACGTTGCAGAGCTGCTTATCTTCCAAGGATTATCTTGGTTAGGACAATAACCAGGGAGGTAGTATAAGTGCACCAACGGGCCCCAACACAGGGAAGCGCTATCTATCCCTCACATTCACCTTATAGCTAGTGGACACTCAGAGGTTAAGTGCACTGGCACCATAGTACACCAAGGACAAAGGGTGAAGTACTGATGGACATGTGGGTTGGTGGGACGGTACGCATTAAGGGTGATGCAATGTTATGCAATGATGTGTTGATGATATGCCATGGTTATTAAGATGCTTAGTAAATACTGTTTTATCCAAGTGTGTGAATTACTGTATGATTGTTCTTGTGAGGGCCCACTCCCACCACGCTGGGATCCCTCATCAGTGGAGGTGCTGCACCGTATGTAAGGGTAGCCATGGTCCCTCCGGTCCCCCTGTCTGCCGGTTCCTTTACCCCTTTAGTGTGTGTTGCTGCGCTGGTGAGCGCGTCGCCGGGGGTTCCCAGCAACATCAGCAACAGGGCGCCACCATCTTGTGCGCGTTCCCACAGGTGCAGAGGCTCACACATGCGCAGAACGTTAGCGGCAGCCATTTTAGGAGCGCAGGATCTGCCCACAGTTGCGCCGGCTCAGTGGAGAGTATTGGCGGTCATTACAGGGAGTGAGAAGAGGCGCTCCGTAGTCAGGGACATCCCCCAGTTCACACATGCGCAGTTAGCAGTGGTGCCTGTCATTACACAGCGCGCACGCAGCCCCAATGTTAAAGAGGGCCATAACGGACTATAGCTCCCAGCAGCCTCTGGGGACTGCCCTATGATCCCTGTCACATGCAGACAGACAGCCAGTAGAGTTTTGCAGCTTCTCCTGCTGGAGAAGGATACATTGTTGCGCACAGACCATGCGAGTCAGTTGGATCCAGGAAGAGATTGGGGAAGGTAGTGTACACAGAGCAGGGCTCTGCTGTACTAGGCCTCAGAAAACCCCTAGGCCCCAGGTAGGCACCACTTCCCACTAGGTTAGTGGGTAAGTTCATAGGGACGGCCCCTTAGGTAGGGACCCTGCCCTTAGCTGAGTGTGAGTTTAGTCAGTGACACAGCTGCAGTGCTTTGTGCTCTGAGCAAAGAAAGGTCAGTGTTGCTGTGAATCATTCTCTGCAGAGCAGAGACAAAAACTGTCTGAGCGGTGAGCTTGCTCAGAAGAGACCCCCATCGCTGAGGCTTCGGCGCTGGACACAGACGGGTCCTCTTCCACAGTTCTGCGGTACCCAGTTGCAGGAGAGACGGGCAGGTATTATTCAAGTCACCAAGTGCACCATCTATACATTTCATCTTAGTGGGCAGCGCTGTCCCACACGTGGGTGGGGTTGCGGGACTCTTGGGACTTTTGGATACAAGGACTTTGGGAATACAGTGTGGATCATATGGGTGATGCATACAGGCTGATGACAGCATTTACGCGGCACAGGAATACTGACCAGGGTCCCGGGTTCTTGAGCGATGGGGGGGCCTAAGTAACTACAATTCCACCGGCGGGATAGATCTCTGGCCCTGCAGAGTGGACCGAGGTGAGCCGGCAGAGGGGAGCGGGCCCACCCAAGCATTGGAAGGAGGCGGAAACACACGGGTGCTGAAGGGAGGCGTGCCCACCCCTGGTACCAGAGATGAGTGAGCCCACCTGCTCGCTGGAGGGAGGTGGCCCCACACAGGTTTCGGGGGGGAGCAGGATAACCCAGGCGTCGGAGGTGAAAGGGGCGTCACACAGGGTCGTGGGGACGTTTGCGGAAGTTATGCCTGACTTCCACTCTGGCCCAACTTCCTGTCTAGGCCATCTGGGCCCCCCCCCCCTCCCCCAGAGCCACCAGGCCCAGGACTCTTCTCCAAGCTCTCTCCCCTGTCTGTATATTCCAGTATTGAAAAAAATATTGGAACTCAAATCCCTTTTGAAAATGAATTGCATTATTGTTCTGGAGATGTTACGTATTAATAATATGCATTTAAGCAAAAAAATGTATTTACTTTATGAGAGAAAAGGCAGACTTTTACACATTGCTTAGAATGTAAGTTCTTCAGGGAGTCATTCTTTTTTATTTCATGTATACAGGATTGATACTTGATACCATACCTCCCTGTATTCCAACGTCTGTTCTGTGAATGCCCTTTGTTCCTGTTGAGCATGATAAAAATTAAAAATATGCATACACACGTGTACAGTTTCAAAAAACATATAAAACACATGCAGATATCTCTGGTGTGTTATAGCATAACAATAAAGGAAAGAATCCCTGTGGAAGCATAAAATATCTTAAGTGCTACAGCAACAAAAACATGCATTATAAAATAAAGTATAACTCAAAACACCTCCAAACATTTTATGATGACTTCTTTTTTCTATACTATGTCAATATTTTTACAAATCAATGTTCTGCTTCGCTGCCAACGACGCATGAAATGCATTGAGGTTAAAAAAGGGCCCTCAATATACCGCAGTAACAAACCTTTCTATAAAGAGAATTCCCAAATCCTTAAAGCAAATAAAAATACCACTTGTGAGCACTTTCACATCTCAGACAGGTCTGCAACCCTGCATACAGTGCTTCCACTGCAGCAAGGGATTCTGGGTAATGACATGCAAATGCGCACACGCAGTGTTTCACCTTTTGTCCATTTTAACATGGATGGTGATGATGATCATTATTATTATCCTAAATACGCCAACATATTCTAGTGCAAGGTACAGAGTAACATCAATTACATAAACTGAGTGACATACAAGTAAAGACAGACAAGTGCAAACAAATACAGAAGGTAATGAACGTCATACTCCTGAGAGTTTGCAATCAAGGGGATTCATATAAGTGTAGCCCCCTGTAAACAGCACAGGCTATACCTATCTTCCTTCTGCGGTGGTAAGTCCTGTTAAGATCAGGCACCAGTAATCATCCTGGGTTTTCCCCCTTAATAGCCCTATCCTGAATGATAGACGCAGGCCTGGACTCTGCTGCAGGCGTGAGCACGAGGGAAGGTCCTGTTGACATCACGAGGGGTGGGGCTAGCTCTATATTTAGCAGCCAACTCCGGTGAGTAGGAGTTCTTTGTTCGAGAGTAGTCAGAGTCTGGGTTGCCGGTTAGTTATGCCGGGAGTATGCAGTGCCGCTAACAGGCCATGAGTCAAGAAATCCTGCGGATCGGTCCGAGGATTTGGAGGGGCCTACAAGTTCCCCTGCGCAGAGTGCAGGCGAAAGCAGAGCGGAAAGTATCAGCGTCCTTTAGTAGAGCTGATAGAGTTATAGACTTGGTGGACCAATGCCCTCACCCCACTGCCAGGGGTGATGGGGAGAATCCAAGACCCACCGCGAGGCTAACCTCGGGGGTGGGCCACGGGGTATTGAAGCCCTAGCTCAGACCATCCTGCCGGAAGAGTGACTTGGAGGGAAGGAGAGGAGGAATTATCTGGGCGAAGGCAAGCGGTGTATAACCCGTCCTGGCTATTGTGTTGCGGCTGTTGGACGCCCTTATCGTTGGAATATTGTTGCTTTGTCAAATAAAGAGACTATTCTTCATCCGTAAAGACTGTGTGTGAATTGGAAAGTACTACCCTGGGACCCAAAGGGTTCTTCTATACCGGTCCTGTCCCATATTCCTGGGAGTATAGAAGATGGAGGCGCTGCACCACTAAGAGATCATGGAGGCTACCACCCCAGAAGCCCAGTCCTGGCTCCCCCACAACATTGCGGGAAGCTCAGGCCCTCCTGTTCCTCACAGGTACGCACCACACCGCATGTAATCTGCCCTCATGCACCCTAGACACCACCAGAGTCTGGGGGAGGGGGGAAGCAGGGTTACATTTGGAGGTGCTGCTGAGATATATGTCAGAACAGGACCGGCTTATAGCAAGGCGGAACAGGCAGAGTGAGAAGCACTCTCCACGCAAGTGTTGGAGAAGGATGGGCGCAATTGCATATGCCGAGGGTGGTCAGGAGGAGCGTAGACTCTCGCACAGTACGCCTTGGGCGCCCATGGGAGGTGGCGTAGGAAGGGTGGATAGTTAGAGCTGACCAAGTCCCTTGAGGCAGGTAGCGTGAGGCAACTGGGGGGGGTCAGCCTGTTAACCAGTCCAGGGACCATGGCCCAGGGCCCGCGCTATGAGTGGCCAAAAACAGGAGACGCCCGTACCTAGGCAAGAGGTACCATAGCTACCACCCACATACACGCACCACAGAACACTTGCATGGTAAACATCGAGTATAGTGCATGAAGGAGTGGATTTCCGCTGAGCCTGGGGTACAAGCCACCTCAATTTAGTGAGAAACAGAATGCAGAGCACACAAGTGACAGTCCGTCAGTGTATTTTAGGTACGAGATACCCGTTAGACATTGACGATAGGGCACATGAACATTTGGAGGAATCGTCCAAAATGGCGGCCATCTCCACATGCACTCCGTGGAGCAAGGACAGTGATCTAAGATGGCGGTTCCCGCCAAGCCTGGAGCAAGCACGTGCGCTGTGCACAGAGACAATCAGGAGAATGTGGCGGGACATGTGTAACAATTTGGCGCCAAACCCCGATTCTTGGCAAGTGGAGCGGAGCGGCACGAAAGCCGAAAGCCCACCCACCTGTGTAGTGAATGGTCGAAAAGCCCGGCAATGTCATGCTGACAAGGAAAAGATCCCGCTTCTGGATTCCACCAGATGGAGGGGGCCCAAGGAGAGCCAATCAGGAGAGTCTTTCCCCGCGAAGGGAGGGACCGAGACCTGAGCGAAGAGCGTCACTTTTGTCTGGCATTCGATGAGCAAGGAGCTGGAACACTGAGCTGTCTTCACTCTGAGCGAACCATGTCCAAGATGAGTACTTCCATTCACCAAGTACCGGGAGGCCTACTGGTAGCGGAGGTAGCTGAGCACGCATACGTTCGGTGTTTGTGTGTGCACTGCGGGCTACCGGGCGCGGTACCAAGCACCAAGGCCCGATGCCCTAAATGTGGCACGTTTTACCTTTGGCCAACCGAGCCGCGGGATTTGTTCGAAACGCCGTGGGGTGCCTCTCCAGGAACTTTTACGGAGACCGAGACGATCCTAGAGGAGCCCGATGTCATCAAAAAGCAGCGGAGTGGTAAGGAGACCCCACCACCCCCTTACTCCCGCCAGGCACAGACCGCACTCACGGTGAACGAGAAAGAGAGGCTTGAGGCCTACTTGTTCAACCGTGTACCGGATGGGGACTCTGCAGGCGATTCGGACAACATCGGTTCCAGTTCCACTGGGAAGAAGACAAGTCTGGGAGGGATATTCTCCCCTCAACACATAGCCTCTGTCATGGCCAGGGCTAACCTACAGAATCGAGACCCCACGCGAGAAGCCCAAAGTATGAGGGGGAGTGCCGCTAAGAAAAAGTTAATTGGGCGTGGTGTCACCCGTTTGCTGGACAATGCTCTGGACGTTTCCCCAGCCCCGGCCCATAGCTCCACTGCCCCGGCCCCGTCACAAGTGGTGCCACCGGGACCTACCAGGGATAAGTTATGTAAATCCCCCAAAATACGCTAATGACTTGTGGGACTGGGAGTTGAGTGAAGAAGGGTCTGAGGGGGAGATACCGTATTCAAGTGTTATGCCTGTACTTACAGTAACCCTGTGCCGTTTTCTCCTGCAGCTAGAGGGAGGGACCGTGGGTCTCACACTCCAGTAGAGGCTGGGTCTACCAGCATAGTGGTGCACAAAATGAACCCCACTAGGTATTATAATGCCAAGGGAAGGAGAGATTGCTCGCGATCTACTGATGCGGGTACGTCCGGTGTATCATCACAGGTAGAGTCTGATGTAGAACGCACTAGTCAGGCCGCAGAGTACGAACACCGCGACAAATGGTGGGCGCCTTTGTTCACCGGATACCACGAGGGGATGGACCGTACGCAGTTCTTGTTAATTAAGAACGATGTAGTAGATCATTGGTGGGCGGCTGGTTCTTTCACTCCACAGGAGATGGAGGATGAGTTAGATCACCAGTTTAGGGAGATAGAACAGAAATGTATTGTACCTCAAGGCCCCAGTATATTGTATGACGAGGTAGCTCCAGAGGAGCCTGTATTTTGGGTACTGCCAAGCAGGGCAGGGCAGGGCACCGCACACTTACCAAGCTAAGTCGAGCTGACCGGGCCATAGTCGCTAGATACCGGCAGTCACACAGGTATGAATATCCCTACGTGCCGGAGCCCATCATGAGAGAGATTGAAGAGAACCGAGACAGTTGGCTTAGGGAGGCAGTCCAAAAGTACCTTCGGACCAAGTTCGGTCGGGCGGGGTATCACAATGAGGATAAGATTAGTGAGCTAGTACGCATATGGAGCATCGGTAGGTGTATTTACATGCACGGTGTTACATACAGGCCTGAGCATGGGCCGGTTCAGTCGTTCGCTGTGACTGTCACTGATCCTAATGGACGACAGGTAAGAAAGCCTGATCCAAGGCATTATCTGTAAGGTTCTCCATGTCGGGAGTACCTGGGTGTACTTGTATTAACCTACCTCATTATGCATGTATTATGACAATGTTATGTGTGCTGTTTCTCAGGTGGTTCGCCGCAGGATGGTTCTGCTAAAGATAGGTCCAAGTGGGGACCATTGGATTCCACCATAGGGAGAGTGTAGCCCCCTGTAAACAGCACAGGCTATATCTATCTTCCTTCTGCTGTGGTAAGTCCTGTTAAGTCAGGCACCAGTAATCATCCTGGGTTTTCCCCCTTAATAGCCCTATCCTGAATGATAGACGCAGGCCTGGACTCTGCTGCAGGCGTGAGCACGAGGGGAGGTCCTGTTGACATCATGAGGGGCGGGGCTAGTTCTATATTTAGCAGCCAACTCCGGTGAGTAGGAGTTCTTCGTTCGAGAGTAGTCAGAGTCTGGAGTTGCCGGTTAGTTATGCCGGGAGTATGCAGTGCCGCTAACAGGCCATGAGTCAAGAAATCCTGCGGATCGGTCCGAGGATTTGGAGGGGCCTACAAGTTCCCCTGCGCAGAGTGCAGGTGAAAGCAGAGCGGAAAGAATCAGCGTCCTTTAGTAGAGCTGATAGAGTTATAGACTTGGTGGACCAATGCCCTCACCCCACTGCCAGGGGTGATGGGGAAAATCCAAGACCCACCGCGAGGCTAACCTCGGGGGTGGGCCACGGGGTATTGAAGCCCTAGCTCAGACCATCCTGCCGGAAGAGTGACTTGGAGGGAAGGAGAGGAGGAATTATCTGGGCGAAGGCGAGCGGTGTATAACCCGTCCTGGCTATTGTGTTGCGGCTGTTGGACGCCCTTATCGTTGGAATATTGTTGCTTTGTCAAATAAAGAGACTATTCTTCATCCGTAAAGACTGTGTGTGAATTGGAAAGTACTACCCTGGGACCCAAAGGGTTCTTCTATACCGGTCCTGTCCCATATTCCTGGGAGTATAGAAGATGGAGGCGCTGCACCACTAAGAGATCATGGAGGCTACCACCCCAGAAGCCCAGTCCTGGCTCCCCCACAACATTGCGGGAAGCTCAGGCCCTCCTGTTCCTCACAGGTACGCACCACACCGCATGTAATCTGCCCTCATGCACCCTAGACACCACCAGAGTCTGGGGGAGGGGGGGAAGCAGGGTTACATTTGGAGGTGCTGCTGAGATATATGTCAGAACAGGACCGGCTTATAGCAAGGCGGAACAGGCAGAGTGAGAAGCACTCTCCACGCAAGTGTTGGAGAAGGATGGGCGCAATTGCATATGCCGAGGGTAGTCAGGAGGAGCGTAGACTCTCGCACAGTACGCCTTGGGCGCCCATGGGAGGTGGCGTAGGAAGGGTGGATAGTTAGAGCTGACCAAGTCCCTTGAGGCAGGTAGCGTGAGGCAACTGGGGGGGGTCAGCCTGTTAACCAGTCCAGGGACCATGGCCCAGGGCCCGCGCTATGAGTGGCCAAAAACAGGAGACGCCCGTACCTAGGCAAGAGGTACCATAGCTACCACCCACATACACGCACCACAGAACACTTGCATGGTAAACATCGAGTATAGTGCATGAAGGAGTGGATTTCCGCTGAGCCTGGGGTACAAGCCACCTCAATTTAGTGAGAAACAGAATGCAGAGCACACAAGTGACAGTCCGTCAGTGTATTTTAGGTACGAGATACCCGTTAGACATTGACGATAGGGCACATGAACATTTGGAGGAATCGTCCAAAATGGCGGCCATCTCCACATGCACTCCGTGGAGCAAGGACAGTGATCTAAGATGGCGGTTCCCGCCAAGCCTGGAGCAAGCACGTGCGCTGTGCACAGAGACAATCAGGAGAATGTGGCGGGACATGTGTAACAATTTGGCGCCAAACCCCGATTCTTGGCAAGTGGAGCGGAGCGGCGCGAAAGCCGAAAGCCCACCCACCTGTGTAGTGAATGGTCGAAAAGCCCGGCCATGTCATGCTGACAAGGAAAAGATCCCGCTTCTGGATTCCACCAGACGGAGGGGGCCCAAGGAGAGCCAATCAGGAGAGTCTTTCCCCGCGAAGGGAGGGACCGAGACCTGAGCGAAGAGCGTCACTTTTGTCTGGCATTCGATGAGCAAGGAGCTGGAACACTGAGCTGTCTTCACTCTGAGCGAACCATGTCCAAGATGAGTACTTCCATTCACCAAGTACCGGGAGGCCTACTGGTAGCGGAGGTAGCTGAGCACGCATACGTTCGGTGTTTGTGTGTGCACTGCGGGCTACCGGGCGCGGTACCAAGCACCAAGGCCCGATGCCCTAAATGTGGCACGTTTTACCTTTGGCCAACCGAGCCGCGGGATTTGTTCGAAACGCCGTGGGGTGCCTCTCCAGGAACTTTTACGGAGACCGAGACGATCCTAGAGGAGCCCGATGTCATCAAAAAGCAGCGGAGTGGTAAGGAGACCCCACCACCCCCTTACTCCCGCCAGGCACAGACCGCACTCACGGTGAACGAGAAAGAGAGGCTTGAGGCCTACTTGTTCAACCGTGTACCGGATGGGGACTCTGCAGGCGATTCGGACAACATCGGTTCCAGTTCCACTGGGAAGAAGACAAGTCTGGGAGGGATATTCTCCCCTTAACACATAGCCTCTGTCATGGCCAGGGCTAACCTACAGAATCGAGACCCCACCCGAGAAGCCCAAAGTATGAGGGGGAGTGCCGCTAAGAAAAAGTTCATTGGGCGTGGTGTCACCCGTTTGCTGGACAATGCTCTGGACGTTTCCCCAGCCCCGGCCCATAGCTCCACTGCCCCGGCCACTGCCCCTGCCCCGTCACAAGTGGTGCCACCGGGACCTACCAGGGATAAGTTATGTAAATCCCCCAAAATACGCTAATGACTTGTGGGACTGGGAGTTGAGTGAAGAAGGGTCTGAGGGGGAGATACCGTATTCAAGTGTTATGCCTGTACTTACAGTAACCCTGTGCTGTTTTCTCCTGCAGCTAGAGGGAGGGACCGTGGGTCTCACACTCCAGTAGAGGCTGGGTCTACCAGCATAGTGGTGCACAAAATGAACCCCACTAGGTATTATAATGCCAAGGGAAGGAGAGATTGCTCGCGATCTACTGATGCGGGTACGTCCGGTGTATCATCACAGGTAGAGTCTGATGTAGAACGCACTAGTCAGGCCGCAGAGTACGAACACCGCGACAAATCTTGGGCGCCTTTGTTCACCGGATACCACGAGGGGATGGACCGTACGCAGTTCTTGTTAATTAAGAACGATGTAGTAGATCATTGGTGGGCGGCTGGTTCTTTCACTCCACAGGAGATGGAGGATGAGTTAGATCACCGGTTTAGGGAGATAGAACAGAAACGTATTGTACCTCAAGGCCCCAGTATATTGTATGACGAGGTAGCTCCAGAGGAGCCTGTATTTTGGGTACTGCCAAGCAGGGCAGGGCAGGGCACCGCACACTTACCAAGCTAAGTCGAGCTGACCGGGCCATAGTCGCTAGATACCGGCAGTCACACAGGTATGAATATCCCTACGTGCCGGAGCCCATCATGAGAGAGATTGAAGAGAACCGAGACAGTTGGCTTAGGGAGGCAGTCCAAAAGTACCTTCGGACCAAGTTCGGACGGGCGGGGTATCACAATGAGGATAAGATTAGTGAGCTAGTACGCATATGGAGCATCGGTAGGTGTATTTACATGCACGGTGTTACATACAGGCCTGAGCATGGGCCGGTTCAGTCGTTCGCTGTGACTGTCACTGATCCTAATGGACGACAGGTAAGAAAGCCTGATCCAAGGCATTATCTGTAAGGTTCTCCATATCGGGAGTACCTGGGTGTACTTGTATTAACCTACCTCATTATGCATGTATTATGACAATGTTATGTGTGCTGTTTCTCAGGTGGTTCGCCGCAGGATGGTTCTGCTAAAGATAGGTCCAAGTGGGGACCATTGGATTCCACCATAGGGAGAGTGTAGCCCCCTGTAAACAGCACAGGCTATATCTATCTTCCTTCTGCTGTGGTAAGTCCTGTTAAGTCAGGCACCAGTAATCATCCTGGGTTTTCCCCCTTAATAGCCCTATCCTGAATGATAGACGCAGGCCTGGACTCTGCTGCAGGCGTGAGCACGAGGGGAGGTCCTGTTGACATCACGAGGGGCGGGGCTAGTTCTATATTTAGCAGCCAACTCCGGTGAGTAGGAGTTCTTCGTTCGAGAGTAGTCAGAGTCTGGAGTTGCCGGTTAGTTATGCCGGGAGTATGCAGTGCCGCTAACAGGCCATGAGTCAAGAAATCCTGCGGATCGGTCCGAGGATTTGGAGGGGCCTACAAGTTCCCCTGCGCAGAGTGCAGGTGAAAGCAGAGCGGAAAGAATCAGCGTCCTTTAGTAGAGCTGATAGAGTTATAGACTTGGTGGACCAATGCCCTCACCCCACTGCCAGGGGTGATGGGGAAAATCCAAGACCCACCGCGAGGCTAACCTCGGGGGTGGGCCACGGGGTATTGAAGCCCTAGCTCAGACCATCCTGCCGGAAGAGTGACTTGGAGGGAAGGAGAGGAGGAATTATCTGGGCGAAGGCGAGCGGTGTATAACCCGTCCTGGCTATTGTGTTGCGGCTGTTGGACGCCCTTATCGTTGGAATATTGTTGCTTTGTCAAATAAAGAGACTATTCTTCATCCGTAAAGACTGTGTGTGAATTGGAAAGTACTACCCTGGGACCCAAAGGGTTCTTCTATACCGGTCCTGTCCCATATTCCTGGGAGTATAGAAGATGGAGGCGCTGCACAACTAAGAGATCATGGAGGCTACCACCCCAGAAGCCCAGTCCTGGCTCCCCCACAACATTGCGGGAAGCTCAGGCCCTCCTGTTCCTCACAGGTACGCACCACACCGCATGTAATCTGCCCTCATGCACCCTAGACACCACCAGAGTCTGGGGGAGGGGGGGAAGCAGGGTTACATTTGGAGGTGCTGCTGAGATATATGTCAGAACAGGACCGGCTTATAGCAAGGCGGAACAGGCAGAGTGAGAAGCACTCTCCACGCAAGTGTTGGAGAAGGATGGGCGCAATTGCATATGCCGAGGGTAGTCAGGAGGAGCGTAGACTCTCGCACAGTACGCCTTGGGCGCCCATGGGAGGTGGCGTAGGAAGGGTGGATAGTTAGAGCTGACCAAGTCCCTTGAGGCAGGTAGCGTGAGGCAACTGGGGGGGGTCAGCCTGTTAACCAGTCCAGGGACCATGGCCCAGGGCCCGCGCTATGAGTGGCCAAAAACAGGAGACGCCCGTACCTAGGCAAGAGGTACCATAGCTACCACCCACATACACGCACCACAGAACACTTGCATGGTAAACATCGAGTATAGTGCATGAAGGAGTGGATTTCCGCTGAGCCTGGGGTACATGCCACCTCAATTTAGTGAGAAAGAGAATGCAGAGCACACAAGTGACAGTCCGTCAGTGTATTTTAGGTACGAGATACCCGTTAGACATTGACGATAGGGCACATGAACATTTGGAGGAATCGTCCAAAATGGCGGCCATCTCCACATGCACTCCGTGGAGCAAGGACAGTGATCTAAGATGGCGGTTCCCGCCAAGCCTGGAGCAAGCACGTGCGCTGTGCACAGAGACAATCAGGAGAATGTGGCGGGACATGTGTAACAATTTGGCGCCAAACCCCGATTCTTGGCAAGTGGAGCGGAGCAGCGCGAAAGCCGAAAGCCCACCCACCTGTGTAGTGAATGGTCGAAAAGCCCGGCCATGTCATGCTGACAAGGAAAAGATCCCGCTTCTGGATTCCACCAGACGGAGGGGGCCCAAGGAGAGCCAATCAGGAGAGTCTTTCCCCGCGAAGGGAGGGACCGAGACCTGAGCGAAGAGCGTCACTTTTGTCTGGCATTCGATGAGCAAGGAGCTGGAACACTGAGCTGTCTTCACTCTGAGCGAACCATGTCCAAGATGAGTACTTCCATTCACCAAGTACCGGGAGGCCTACTGGTAGCGGAGGTAGCTGAGCACGCATACGTTCGGTGTTTGTGTGTGCACTGCGGGCTACCGGGCGCGGTACCAAGCACCAAGGCCCGATGCCCTAAATGTGGCACGTTTTACCTTTGGCCAACCGAGCCGCGGGATTTGTTCGAAACGCCGTGGGGTGCCTCTCCAGGAACTTTTACGGAGACCGAGATGATCCTAGAGGAGCCCGATGTCATCAAAAAGCAGCGGAGTGGTAAGGAGACCCCACCACCCCCTTACTCCCGCCAGGCACAGACCGCACTCACGGTGAACGAGAAAGAGAGGCTTGAGGCCTACTTGTTCAACCGTGTACCGGATGGGGACTCTGCAGGTGATTCGGACAACATCGGTTCCAGTTCCACTGGGAAGAAGACAAGTCTGGGAGGGATATTCTCCCCTTAACACATAGCCTCTGTCATGGCCAGGGCTAACCTACAGAATCGAGACCCCACCCGAGAAGCCCAAAGTATGAGGGGGAGTGCCGCTAAGAAAAAGTTCATTGGGCGTGGTGTCACCCGTTTGCTGGACAATGCTCTGGACGTTTCCCCAGCCCCGGCCCATAGCTCCACTGCCCCGGCCACTGCCCCTGCCCCGTCACAAGTGGTGCCACCGGGACCTACCAGGGATAAGTTATGTAAATCCCCCAAAATACGCTAATGACTTGTGGGACTGGGAGTTGAGTGAAGAAGGGTCTGAGGGGGAGATACCGTATTCAAGTGTTATGCCTGTACTTACAGTAACCCTGTGCTGTTTTCTCCTGCAGCTAGAGGGAGGGACCGTGGGTCTCACACTCCAGTAGAGGCTGGGTCTACCAGCATAGTGGTGCACAAAATGAACCCCACTAGGTATTATAATGCCAAGGGAAGGAGAGATTGCTCGCTATCTACTGATGCGGGTACGTCCGGTGTATCATCACAGGTAGAGTCTGATGTAGAACGCACTAGTCAGGCCGCAGAGTACGAACACCGCGACAAATGGTGGGCGCCTTTGTTCACCGGATACCACGAGGGGATGGACCGTACGCAGTTCTTGTTAATTAAGAACGATGTAGTAGATCATTGGTGGGCGGCTGGTTCTTTCACTCCACAGGAGATGGAGGATGAGTTAGATCACCGGTTTAGGGAGATAGAACAGAAACGTATTGTACCTCAAGGCCCCAGTATATTGTATGACGAGGTAGCTCCAGAGGAGCCTGTATTTTGGGTACTGCCAAGCAGGGCAGGGCAGGGCACCGCACACTTACCAAGCTAAGTCGAGCTGACCGGGCCATAGTCGCTAGATACCGGCAGTCACACAGGTATGAATATCCCTACGTGCCGGAGCCCATCATGAGAGAGATTGAAGAGAACCGAGACAGTTGGCTTAGGGAGGCAGTCCAAAAGTACCTTCGGACCAAGTTCGGACGGGCGGGGTATCACAATGAGGATAAGATTAGTGAGCTAGTACGCATATGGAGCATCGGTAGGTGTATTTACATGCACGGTGTTACATACAGGCCTGAGCATGGGCCGGTTCAGTCGTTCGCTGTGACTGTCACTGATCCTAATGGACGACAGGTAAGAAAGCCTGATCCAAGGCATTATCTGTAAGGTTCTCCATGTCGGGAGTACCTGGGTGTACTTGTATTAACCTACCTCATTATGCATGTATTATGACAATGTTATGTGTGCTGTTTCTCAGGTGGTTCGCCGCAGGATGGTTCTGCTAAAGATAGGTCCAAGTGGGGACCATTGGATTCCACCATAGGGAGAGTGTAGCCCCCTGTAAACAGCACAGGCTATATCTATCTTCCTTCTGCTGTGGTAAGTCCTGTTAAGTCAGGCACCAGTAATCATCCTGGGTTTTCCCCCTTAATAGCCCTATCCTGAATGATAGACGCAGGCCTGGACTCTGCTGCAGGCGTGAGCACGAGGGGAGGTCCTGTTGACATCACGAGGGGCGGGGCTAGTTCTATATTTAGCAGCCAACTCCGGTGAGTAGGAGTTCTTCGTTCGAGAGTAGTCAGAGTCTGGAGTTGCCGGTTTGTTATGCCGGGAGTATGCAGTGCCGCTAACAGGCCATGAGTCAAGAAATCCTGCGGATCGGTCCGAGGATTTGGAGGGGCCTACAAGTTCCCCTGCGCAGAGTGCAGGTGAAAGCAGAGCGGAAAGAATCAGCGTCCTTTAGTAGAGCTGATAGAGTTATAGACTTGGTGGACCAATGCCCTCACCCCACTGCCAGGGGTGATGGGGAAAATCCAAGACCCACCGCGAGGCTAACCTCGGGGGTGGGCCACAAGGTATTGAAGCCCTAGCTCAGACCATCCTGCCGGAAGAGTGACTTGGAGGGAAGGAGAGGAGGAATTATCTGGGCGAAGGCGAGCGGTGTATAACCCGTCCTGGCTATTGTGTTGCGGCTGTTGGACGCCCTTATCGTTGGAATATTGTTGCTTTGTCAAATAAAGAGACTATTCTTCATCCGTAAAGACTGTGTGTGAATTGGAAAGTACTACCCTGGGACCCAAAGGGTTCTTCTATACCGGTCCTGTCCCATATTCCTGGGAGTATAGAAGATGGAGGCGCTGCACCACTAAGAGATCATGGAGGCTACCACCCCAGAAGCCCAGTCCTGGCTCCCCCACAACATTGCGGGAAGCTCAGGCCCTCCTGTTCCTCACAGGTACGCACCACACCGCATGTAATCTGCCCTCATGCACCCTAGACACCACCAGAGTCTGGGAGAGGGGGGGAAGCAGGGTTACATTTGGAGGTGCTGCTGAGATATATGTCAGAACAGGACCGGCTTATAGCAAGGCGGAACAGGCAGAGTGAGAAGCACTCTCCACGCAAGTGTTGGAGAAGGATGGGCGCAATTGCATATGCCGAGGGTAGTCAGGAGGAGCGTAGACTCTCGCACAGTACGCCTTGGGCGCCCATGGGAGGTGGCGTAGGAAGGGTGGATAGTTAGAGCTGACCAAGTCCCTTGAGGCAGGTAGCGTGAGGCAACTGGGGGGGGGTCAGCCTGTTAACCAGTCCAGGGACCATGGCCCAGGGTCCGCGCTATGAGTGGCCAAAAACAGGAGATGCCCGTACCTAGGCAAGAGGTACCATAGCTACCACCCACATACACGCACCACAGAACACTTGCATGGTAAACATCGAGTATAGTGCATGAAGGAGTGGATTTCCGCTGAGCCTGGGGTACAAGCCACCTCAATTTAGTGAGAAACAGAATGCAGAGCACACAAGTGACAGTCCGTCAGTGTATTTTAGATACGAGATACCCGTTAGACATTGACGATAGGGCACATGAACATTTGGAGGAATCGTCCAAAATGGCGGCCATCTCCACATGCACTCCGTGGAGCAAGGACAGTGATCTAAGATGGCGGTTCCCGCCAAGCCTGGAGCAAGCACGTGCGCTGTGCACAGAGACAATCAGGAGAATGTGGCGGGACATGTGTAACAATTTGGCGCCAAACCCCGATTCTTGGCAAGTGGAGCGGAGCGGCGCGAAAGCCGAAAGCCCACCCACCTGTGTAGTGAATGGTCGAAAAGCCCGGCCATGTCATGCTGACAAGGAAAAGATCCCGCTTCTGGATTCCACCAGACGGAGGGGGCCCAAGGAGAGCCAATCAGGAGAGTCTTTCCCCGCGAAGGGAGGGACCGAGACCTGAGCGAAGAGCGTCACTTTTGTCTGGCATTCGATGAGCAAGGAGCTGGAACACTGAGCTGTCTTCACTCTGAGCGAACCATGTCCAAGATGAGTACTTCCATTCACCAAGTACCGGGAGGCCTACTGGTAGCGGAGGTAGCTGAGCACGCATACGTTCGGTGTTTGTGTGTGCACTGCGGGCTACCGGGCGCGGTACCAAGCACCAAGGCCCGATGCCCTAAATGTGGCACGTTTTACCTTTGGCCAACCGAGCCGCGGGATTTGTTCGAAACGCCGTGGGGTGCCTCTCCAGGAACTTTTACGGAGACCGAGACGATCCTAGAGGAGCCCGATGTCATCAAAAAGCAGCGGAGTGGTAAGGAGACCCCACCACCCCCTTACTCCCGCCAGGCACAGACCGCACTCACGGTGAACGAGAAAGAGAGGCTTGAGGCCTACTTGTTCAACCGTGTACCGGATGGGGACTCTGCAGGCGATTCGGACAACATCGGTTCCAGTTCCACTGGGAAGAAGACAAGTCTGGGAGGGATATTCTCCCCTCAACACATAGCCTCTGTCATGGCCAGGGCTAACCTACAGAATCGAGACCCCACCCGAGAAGCCCAAAGTATGAGGGGGAGTGCCGCTAAGAAAAAGTTCATTGGGCGTGGTGTCACCCGTTTGCTGGACAATGCTCTGGACGTTTCCCCAGCCCCGGCCCATAGCTCCACTGCCCCGGCCACTGCCCCGTCACAAGTGGTGCCACCGGGACCTACCAGGGATAAATTATGTAAATCCCCCAAAATACGCTAATGACTTGTGGGACTGGGAGTTGAGTGAAGAAGGGTCTGAGGGGGAGATACCGTATTCAAGTGTTATGCCTGTACTTACAGTAACCCTGTGCCGTTTTCTCCTGCAGCTAGAGGGAGGGACCGTGGGTCTCACACTCCAGTAGAGGCTGGGTCTACCAGCATAGTGGTGCACAAAATGAACCCCACTAGGTATTATAATGCCAAGGGAAGGAGAGATTGCTCGCTATCTACTGATGCGGGTACGTCCGGTGTATCATCACAGGTAGAGTCTGATGTAGAACGCACTAGTCAGGCCGCAGAGTACGAACACCGTGACAAATGGTGGGCGCCTTTGTTCACCGGATACCACGAGGGGATGGACCGTACGCAGTTCTTGTTAATTAAGAACGATGTAGTAGATCATTGGTGGGCGGCTGGTTCTTTCACTCCACAGGAGATGGAGGATGAGTTAGATCACCGGTTTAGGGAGATAGAACAGAAACGTATTGTACCTCAAGGCCCCAGTATATTGTATGACGAGGTAGCTCCAGAGGAGCCTGTATTTTGGGTACTGCCAAGCAGGGCAGGGCAGGGCACCGCACACTTACCAAGCTAAGTCGAGCTGACCGGGCCATAGTCGCTAGATACCGGCAGTCACACAGGTATGAATATCCCTACGTGCCGGAGCCCATCATGAGAGAGATTGAAGAGAACCGAGACAGTTGGCTTAGGGAGGCAGTCCAAAAGTACCTTCGGACCAAGTTCGGTCGGGCGGGGTATCACAATGAGGATAAGATTAGTGAGCTAGTACGCATATGGAGCATCGGTAGGTGTATTTACATGCACGGTGTTACATACAGGCCTGAGCATGGGCCGGTTCAGTCGTTCGCTGTGACTGTCACTGATCCTAATGGACGACAGGTAAGAAAGCCTGATCCAAGGCATTATCTGTAAGGTTCTCCATGTCGGGAGTACCTGGGTGTACTTGTATTAACCTACCTCATTATGCATGTATTATGACAATGTTATGTGTGCTGTTTCTCAGGTGGTTCGCCGCAGGATGGTTCTGCTAAAGATAGGTCCAAGTGGGGACCATTGGATTCCACCATAGGGAGAGTGTAACCCCCTGTAAACAGCACAGGCTATATATATCTTCCTTCTGCTGTGGTAAGTCCTGTTAAGTCAGGCACCAGTAATCATCCTGGGTTTTCCCCCTTAATAGCCCTATCCTGAATGATAGACGCAGGCCTGGACTCTGCTGCAGGCGTGAGCACGACGGGAGGTCCTGTTGACATCATGAGGGGTGGGGCTAGTTCTATATTTAGCAGCCAACTCCGGTGAGTAGGAGTTCTTCGTTCGAGAGTAGTCAGAGTCTGGAGTTGCCGGTTAGTTATGCCGGGAGTATGCAGTGCCGCTAACAGGCCATGAGTCAATAAATCCTGCGGATCGGTCCGAGGATTTGGAGGGGCCTACAAGTTCCCCTGCGCAGAGTGCAGGTGAAAGCAGAGCGGAAAGAATCAGCGTCCTTTAGTAGAGCTGATAGAGTTATAGACTTGGTGGACCAATGCCCTCACCCCACTGCCAGGGGTGATGGGGAAAATCCAAGACCCACCGCGAGGCTAACCTCGGGGGTGGGCCACAAGGTATTGAAGCCCTAGCTCAGACCATCCTGCCGGAAGAGTGACTTGGAGGGAAGGAGAGGAGGAATTATCTGGGCGAAGGCGAGCGGTGTATAACCCGTCCTGGCTATTGTGTTGCGGCTGTTGGACGCCCTTATCGTTGGAATATTGTTGCTTTGTCAAATAAAGAGACTATTCTTCATCTGTAAAGACTGTGTGTGAATTGGAAAGTAATACCCTGGGATCCAAAGGGTTCTTCTACACCGGTCCTGTCCCATATTCCTGGGAGTATAGAAGATGGAGGCGCTGCACCACTAAGAGATCATGGAGGCTACCACCCCAGAAGCCCGGTCCTGGCTCCCCCACAACCTCGCGGGAAGCTCAGGCCCTCCTGTTCCTCACAGGTACGCACCACACCGCATGTAATCTGCCCTCATGCACCCTAGACACCACCGTAGAGTCTGGGGGAGGGGGGGAAGCAGGGTTACATAAGCTTACAGTAGCTATACTTACAACTGATAATATTATTTTAACAACAGACAATGTTATTCATTAAAGAAGGAAGACTGTTTGAGCATTAACTGAACCTCTGCAACCTTTTGAGAATTTTATAAGAGCAATAAAGTTGGTCAACTCTTATCAGACTCGTAAAAGTGAGCTCAAAAGCTTTACTGCTGGAAAAACACTTATCTGGTATAATTGTTAGTTTTTAAATTGGTTGAATGACCCCTTGGCTTCCTTGCAGTTTTGATTTGATAACCCTTTGTGGGGCAATAAACACATTGCAAAGCATCTCAGGATCTGGGACACTGGCCGACATCTCAAAGCTATTTTCAGGGAGATTTGTAAAACCTGCACTGGCTTGCATTGGGACAAGGGAATTATTTTTAGGGACACATCAGAAACATGAGAAGCTTTACGGATAACATTCGGGGAGTCTCCCTCATTAATAGACAGCATGTAATCTGGCAGTAAAGGGGCTGATTTGTTAAACGGTGCTGGTAGCAGCATGTCTTGGAATACTTTATTTATTTATAAAATGTTTTACCTGGAAGTAATACATTGAGAGTTACTTCTCGTTTTCAAGTATGTCCCGGGCAGGGCACAGAGTTATGAGGACAATACATGGTTACATTAAATGAAAAGGATTAAACATTATATTAAAAAAAACATTGCATGCACGTGTAGCCATGCCACCTTTGGCTAATAACCTGCCCTACTCCTGGCAGAAAGTCCTGCTAGAATCAGGCTGCCAGTAGTTAATATGGGGTTTCCCCACTCACTGGAGCTGCACTTGAGTGACAGTGGGAGGCGGTGACATCCGGCCTGAGCATGTCCAATAATTGAACGGATCTAGTGCCCTCCTCATAGCTGTACTTAAGGGCTGTACCACCCTAAATTTAGCAGTGCCTCTATCTCCTTGAGAGAGGCAGATCACACAGCCAAGAGCCTGACTATTGGGCCTTCTCCGGTCCTCTCCCCTCGGGGGAGAGTGAGTGTGTACCATACCTCTGTCCCTTCTAGAGGGGCAGGGAAGAGCTGGGACTGCTGCGGGTGCCCTTGGGCTGTAGTGAAGTTCCAGGGACCATCCTTCAGTGAGTAGCTGATAGTTGCTGCATTGGGCAGAACTCTGCCGTGTACTGTGCTGCACAGAGAGAAACAATAAACCGTTCCTGTTGTTATAATCCCGCCTAGTGTGTGATCTTACTGGGGGGAGAGGTGATAGTTCTACTGTAGGAGATCATCTCCACCTACCTGGAGCCTACAACAGATGGAGGCGCTGCACTGCTAGAGAACCATGTGGGTAATCTACCCCAGAAACCTGTCCTGTGTCTCCACTACCATTGGCGGACAGCTCAGCCCTCCTATTACCAGCAGGTATCATGCACCACACGACCAGCAATGGTAGAATCTCCCAGAGGGTGGGGGAAGCACCGTTACACACAGTTAAATATAATATATGTTATAGGCGTATGGAACAGTTACGGACCAGATTAAAATGTGAGACAGCTTTAGTTTTGAAAGAATTTAGACTGGCGGTGGCTGTGAGAGTCTTGGGTAGATTGTTCCAGTTGTGAGGTGCACGGTAAGAGAAGGCGGAGCGGGCGGATACATTGTTGATCCTTGGGACCGTGAAAAGTCCGTTGGAGTCTGATCTGAGGTGATAAGTGCCTGCGTATGGTAGGGGTGAGGAGCTTGTTTAGAAACGGGTAGCTTGACCAAGAAGTATTTGAAGGGAAGACAGGAAAGATGAACTTTGCGTTTAGACTCAAGTGATGGCCAATCTAGTTATTTGAGCATTTCATAGTGATGTGGGTTGTAGTTACATTGGAGGACACAGCAGCATATGGAATTGTAGAAGGTGTCTGGTTTGCTAAGGAGTGTTTAGGGTGCTGTGCTATATATTATGTCCCCATAGTCTATCATTGGTATTAGCATCTGCTGTGCTATGTGCTTTCTGACCAGCAGTCTAAGGGAGGATTTGTTCCTATAAAATACACCTAGTTTGGCATAGGTTTTTGGCAGTCAGGGTGTCAGTTGTGCAACTCAAATGTTAAATGGGAGTCAAACCATGTGCCCAGATATTTGAAACTAGTGACAGGGGCTAGGATGATATTAGAGTTGGTCCTTATCTGAAGTTCCTACTGATTCCTGCTCCTACTTCCTTCTGGTTCCTACTCCCGCTAGAGGGGCAGTGGGGGCAGCTATAGTCAATTTTGAATGTGCACAGATGGCAACCTCCAAAGATGCAAATTGGTGCGATTTGGGGGATGTAAACAAAAAAATGGCATTTTAATGGAAAAAAAGATACTTAGAACAATGAGGCTTCATTGAAATCTATAATCGTGGAATCAGTACAAATTAGTGCGACTGACCCCAAAAAGACTCGCAGAAATCAGCGAGAGTTGATAAGTTTGTATTTAGTGTCGTTTCTCAGCCTAGTGAAAATCTATTGGGCCCAGAAATATAGAATTCAGAACGTCTGTGCTGGTCCATGGCTGTCAAAATTTGGGGGTCACTTTATTCTCCAGGATAATCATTTGCTATGCAGCTGAAGCAAAATGTGAAGGGCATAGAAAATATAAAGAGCATCATAGAAAAAGTGATGGTAACCTCCTGTAAAAAAGTTAATTCAGGTATAGAGCACAACTGCCCCTATCTGTCAGGAAGACACCATGATTTTCAGCTGAAAAGTTATATATTTATTTATCCCTAAAAATATTTCCCACATCTAATGTAAATCAATAGAAATATTAGAAACCTCACGCATTTGGGCCCCAAATCCCCCTGATAGGAGTTTTTACGTTGGCCATTATGAGGATCTGCAAATTAGTACTTATAACGGCCTTATTTACAGACATTAGTTGCCCTCACACTCCACACTATTATTTATCAACTGAATACAAATGAATGTATCACTAACTGTGCCTTACCCTGCTTCTCACTATATTTAACTGGGGACTTTATGTTTATGATCTCTCTCTTTAAAGGTGCAATTGCTCTAATGATTTCAACAAGAACAAATTACTTATCAAACTTAGGATTTTATTTTCTGTATTAAACTAAAAAAAAGTTAAAAATATGCGTAAAAAACAATAAATATAGAAAAAGCAGGCGCTACGCTGTCCACTAGGATTAGCAAGATGGGCGCTATTAGCTGGTGCACATATAACAAATCGAAAAAGCTGAAAACCAGAACCATTCACAAAAAAAATATTTTATCAACATTAAAAATATATATTTAATTAAAAAATAAATAAAAAGGTATTACTGCACTATCTAGCATGTCAACGTATGAGAGCTACAAACCTGCCCTAAAAAATCATGCGAAAGTATAAGACAAACGTAAAACCTATGCGCATAGAAAAGCAATAAGAAGTGAACACAATGAAGAAATGAAAAACAAAAACTCACCTTGGTCTTAGGGATATTGTGTGTTGCATTTATGGGCACAATATAATTTATGGAAACTGTTAAAAATGTACACCGCATCTTCCTAATTGGCATCATAGTCACAAATCATCCAAACGTTGGTTAGTTAAGCGCGGCTGTGCAGCATCCTGTTGGGTGATGATGGGTGACCTGGACGTGAACCCTTCTACAGAATTACCTGTGCCAATTAAGGCAAAATGTGGAAAATTATATGCAACTTCTCCACTGGGATTCTGAGAAGCAATTTAAGTCCCAGAATTATAATTGTTACTTAAACATTTAATTTTATTTGCTCTACTCCTGGAAGAATAATGTCTTTCAGTATCCAGCACATATTTCCAGTTGACTGGTCTCATTGTCTTATGTGGAAGGCTCACAGAGCTTCAGAGTCACAAAACAAGAAGGTTATTATGAAAGAATTTCAAAGCTTTCTCTCGTTGCAGTTTTGATCTTTACTTTTTTTCCCCCCGTTTCACTTTCTATTTTGTCAAGGGAAAACTGACAAGTGGTTGGGTAGAAATAATACAGTACACTTGACGTTCATTTTAAGAGGCAACCATTCAAGGCCACTTGAAGTTGCTTCTCCATTCTTCGAAAAGGTAAGGCCTCGTTCAAGGTGCTGGCTTCGGAGGGCGGGCGTGCTGACGTGCGTGCTGCCGTGAGCAACAAAGTATTCAATTTGAATACTTGTTGTCAGGGTAGCAACTGCCCTGCCTCCGAAGCCAGGAGTTGCCGCTGACGACAGCTTCAGTAAACGAAAATTTCGTTTCTTGGAGCTGAAGCAGCGTCACAGGGACCAAGGCAGCCAATGAAATCATTCTTCAGAATGATTTCATGACTGCAACTTGGATACTTACCCTGCCGTCTGTAGCCCCGCCCCCTCCCCAACGCTGAAAAGTCTGCTGGGGGATAATCACATGTCGCCCAGCAAACTCCCAGCACTGCCTCCCTCACGCCCTCCCTCCGAGTCCTCAGCTGGCTCCCTGAACGAGCCCTAAGAGGTGGGTCAGTGGTGGCCAGTGAATGGAGAAACGTAACACTTGAATTAGTTACACGATCTCAGTGCAGAATGGAGGTGGAGGTGCAGGGTCCCCCCCCCTCTCCCCTCTCCCCCCCTCCCCAGCATAAGACTGGAACTCACACATACGTGAGATTTGAGTGAGACCCTTCTTCATCCCTGCATCAGGAGATTCGTGACTGCAGAGAGAGGTGGGGAGCATCTGCCGGGGGAAGGGGTCTGTGATGTTGGAGGCAGGGTAATGATGTACGGGAGCTGGGTCTGTAAGGGGTTGGGGTCACAACATATGGGGGCAGGGTTAGGACTATGTCTCGGCCCTCGGGGTCTCCGAACACCATAAGATTTACCTCATGCTGCGTGAGACTTTGAGACACAGCTCTAATGCGTGAGACACACACATTGCATGACACAGGCTGGAGATGCTTATAAGCAGCTTGGTCCTTTTTGCAGGGGCGCGCAAACATTTCCCCCTGCGCCCCCCTGCCTGCTGTCCCCCCCTCCCCCCCCACCCCCTCCTTACCTTGTCTCTGGCATCAAGGAGGCAAGGTAACAGAAGTTGCAGAGGCCTCATGCTATCCCCTGGCATTTACTTTAAATGCCTTGGGGAAGAGCACGGGGCCTCTGCAACCGCTCGCGCCCCCCTGGAAAATCTTGCACGCCCCCCAGTTTGCGCACTCCTGCTATAGAGGCCCCACAACATATGTATTTAACAATGCACACATAACATTTGTATTCATTTGTATATGCAGATATACACACTCCATCATGCAAATATTTATCAGGTCTGTTTCTCCACAGTTAAAGGGGCAGTTCAACCTAGGATGAAATTGAACCGAGGACAGGTTTACATAAGTTAGATGTAGTTAAAAGACACCTTTAAAAAAAAATTGTAAATGAGCAAGTGTAAGTATTTAAACATATTAATTTGACAACCTTCAACATTTCCATGGTAAACAAATGGTTTTTACGTTTGGCAAATTATCTGATTACCAAAAGAAATTATACAGTCATTAACATCGCTTAGTTCTTTTGTTTACAAAGTAATCATTGTGCCATCATTAGTCAAACAGATAGACTTTGAGACTGATTCAGGCTTGGCTTCAGTGTTCCCTACAAGAACTCATTCATATTCATTGAGCACAAGATATCATAAATAAATAAGACAGTTACTTTAAGGGTGATTGAATCTTTCAAAGGAAATGTAATAAATATGTTACAAATGCCCCATCATGGTCCTGATGCTCTTTCTGCTTCATGCATACAGTAGAATCATACTGTACAGTGAATGAACCACAGTTCAACAAATAAAGTCAATCACTTTTAACAATCACTAGAAGTCTAAAAGAGAATATAGTGGTGTTTATTAAGACATTGTCTTATTTCTTTATTTTTTAATGCAATGTAACATGGTTAGTCCACCCTGCCTCTCTTTCCCCCTGTCACATAAGTCCTTAGCAGCCTAAGCTGTGACAGGCTATTCTGTGGGTAATTAATCCCCCTCATGCTCCTCTCTGAGTGACAGCAGTGGTGATGGTGACTCGTGGTCTGTGTGTAGCCTATCAGGGTACAGACCTTGAGCCCTCCCCTTCTGGTTCCTCAGGGAGTTAGTGCCAAATTTAGTGAGTTGTCTCCCACCCTTCCAAGAGTGTGGAGGTGTGTGGGCCGTCTCCTCCCTGCTGGGAGAGAGAGGCCGGCCATGCCCTCATGGCTAGCTACAGGAAGATCATAGGCCTTGCATTACGGATGAGCCTGCACCATCCAGAGGCCTAGAATCCTCTGCGACACTGCATCCGCTGTATTGAACCATCTGCAGTGACTGCTTCATAAATCCTTTCTATTCTACATACTCCTGCCTGAGTTCCAGACTGTTGGGCAGGGGTGTATATTATTGCTTCGGTGGGGACTGCCTCCAGAAACCCTGGAGTCCACTGAGGCTGGAGGCGCTGATCACCAGATAAAGAACATTGGATGACACCAAAAGCCTATCCTGGTCTACACTACAACGCAGACAGCTCAGCTCTCCTGGACCCTCACAGGTATGCGCACCACTGACACTTGTAGCCGCAACCGTATCTTCCAGAGGGTGGGGGTACATGTCCTACAGTAGTGTATGAAGAGCTCTAGTTAACCTGACAAAAGATATCACAACTTACAGGAAATCATGATAATTTGTGAATTTATAAACTCTCTAAAGATATAAAATATATATATATTAGCAAACTAAGATGATGCATTTTGCTGAGATTCACATTCACAATGCCTCTCCTAGCTTTACTAAAACAGCAAGAGCTTAGTACTGTAAATAGCCAGTTATATCTATAATGTGCTACACTATAAAAATCAAAGATTAAATGTTGTAAAGATTAGTTATGTAACCTGTCAAAACTGGAAGCAATCGCCTCTTGGCCACGGCCTAGGCAGTTAACTGAACTACGATTGTTCTTGGGTTCTGTGGGTAATACCTGAGATTTGTGTACAATTTCTCGGCCATAGTACAGACATGAACATACTGACTAAAGTTTATTCCTCGGTTCGAGGACGCATTATGGCCCTGGGTGCCAGCAGCCAGGACTATATTAAAACAAATGAGCCAATCAAAGACAGATTGACCCCCAAGTGTGAGGATGCATTTAAAATCACAAAGGCCTATCTCACCAGTGCACCAGTATTTGCTTTTGCTGATCCACAGAAGTCCTACATGTAGACGCCAGCCTGGAAGGACTGGGAGCTTTACTGTATCAGGAACTTTCGGATGGACTCCGGCCTGTGGCATTTGTGAGTCGGCAGCTAGCCTCTTTGGAAATATACTACCCAATACACAAACTTGAGTTTCTGGCATTAAAATGGGCGGCGGTCAACAAACTGCATGACTACCTATATGGGGCATCGTTTGTGGTACACACGGATAACAATCCATTCACCTATATACTGTCTTCCACTAAGCTGGACGCCACTGGTCACAGGTGGCTAGCTGCATTGGCCATGTGCAATTTCAGTCTGAAATATAGACTGGGAAAGCAGAATATTCACACTGATGCATTGTCCAGGATCCTCCGGGATATCCTGAAATCTGATGGTCAGTGGGAAGAGATTACGGCCACAGGAGTATGGACTCGGTGTAAACTGATCGAAGCTGTCAGATGGGTGATGAAAGCAAATATAAACCGAATAGCAGATAGTTTGGGGATACCCGACTCCGCTATACTCAACACATACACTTATCTGGCGGAGTTAACCATCTCCGGTCAGCCCAAACTAAACCGACAGGATTTCAGTAAAGAGCAGCAGATTGATCCTGGCATAGGTTAGTGTGGTCATCCTTTAATCAAAAGAAACCTGTATCGTCCATTAGGAAGGTGCGCCCTGATGTTCATCTGCTAGTAAGACAATAGCATAATCGGATAATGAAGAGTGGGGTGTTATTCAGAATTGCCAAGAAGTTTCAGCATGTAGTCACCAAGCTGTTGGTAACCCCTCAAATACTGTCAAGTGGTATGTAACTCCTTTCATGATAACCATGGTCACCTGGGAGTCGATAAAACTCTGGGACTGGTCAGAGACCGCTTCTACTGGCCCCATATGGCTAGGGACATTGAAGAGTATTGTAAGAATTGTGGTCGATGTGTGCCAAGGAAGACACTCCCTAGGAGAGCCACCCCTCTCGTGAATATAACCATGTAACAGGGTGCCTTCCCTATCTAAATAGCTTTGCTAGGAAACCTGTGTTGTGAGCTTGAGCCCAGACCTGAGAAGGTTAATTAGAGCAGACTGTCCTAATTAACCTGCTCATCTGGCTCGTTAGTCCTTTAAAAAGTCTGAAGCTCTCAGTCCTAAGAGGATCTCTAGTCTCCCTGGACTGCTGAACAGATAATGCAAGGACTACATCTCTCTAATCCAGGAAAGTACTGGACCCTGGACTGCTGTGGAGAGAAACCTGTACTGGGACTCTTCTCCCTCCCTCTCCCTACCCCCCCTCCTAGCCAGATTGGAGAATGCTGTGGCCCAAAGGTAACTGACCTCAACCTTGAAGTATTGTACTTTGTCGTTGGTAAGAGGCCTAGCTCCCCAACCCTCAGATAGTGACTAAAGACCGATGTTAGTCATAGCTCCCTATAGGAGCAAGCTGTTTTTGTTGTGTAAAGTGTATTGCTTTGTGGTGCAAAAATGCCTCATTATGTGGAAATTGTAATTGTATGACCTCAACTGTGCCTGTACTAATCTGTACCTAGAGAGGAATCGGGTTAGTTTAGAAATGTTGTGTTATATTCAGTTATTTACAAAATATATACCATGGCGAGATTTATACAGACATCAATACTTTCAGTAGGGGGGAGAGTTTAACCCCTCTTTCAGGGATAACTGGGGCAATTATGGACAGGCCCTCTGGCCAATGACTGTGAACCCTTTCAGGGTTTTATGTGATTGGGTAATAGAGAAGGGTGACACACAAGAGGTGGAGCCAAGAGGACGATACAGGGCAGGATGTGAACGGATGAGGCAAAGCTGCTGTAGAGGAGAAACACTGAGGAAGTCCCCGTCCCAAGCAGAGCTGCCTCCAGATTGAGGAAAAGCCAGAGGTCCCGAGTGGGGAGTGTGGTAGTGATATCCCATCAAGCAAGGGGGCCTGATACAGTGAGTACTCCGAACGTATAAAAGTACAGGGGTCCACCCTACCACACGGTGGTACCCTATATGCATGCACACATCCCATGCCAGCTATACCTTTACAAAGTACAGGCCTGCAAATATAACTCTCCTTACTACATCAACAAGCTCCACCGCCGTGCCAGCACAGGGATTGTATCTGTGACATTGTCAGACACTAGCACAGCGATAGTTACTTGTGTCAGGCTCCTATGTGTGTATAATACCATTTGTCGATTATCTGGGTCCTCAGAGCCAAGTCACACTGATTGTGTGACTTCACATTTATAGTCCTTTAAAGTATTGTTGCCCCAAAAGACACGTGTCGTCTTATCTTGTCTGACCACTTTCATTCCAATACAGGGGAGGTGGACTCTGGCCCCCATCCTAGTAGTTACATAGTGCATGAGATTGAAAAAAGACATATGTTCATCAAGTTCGACCTACACTGTATGCTAAATTTAGATGACAGATACTTTATTCTATATTTGTATTTATAGTATATTGATCCAGAGAAAGGCAAACAAAAAACTCCAGTGAAATATCTAATGACATCTCATAAATGAAAAATACATTTAATCTGGATTCCAAATACTGTATTGACAATCAGATTACTCCCTGGATCAACATCCTTCCTTCCCATGTTTCCTTATTTGGTATATCCCTGGATAACATTCCTTTCTAAAAAGACATCCAGCCTTTTTTTGAAGATCTCTATTGTATCTGCCATCACACAGTCTCCATAGGTAATGAATTCCACATTTTAACTGCCCTTACTGTAAAGAACCCTTTCATTTGTTACTGGTGAAAGCTCCTTTCCTCCAACCTTAAAGGAGGACCCTGTGTCGTTCGCACTGCCCTTGGGATGAATAGTTCTTTTGAAAGCTCCTGGTATTGTCCCCAAATATATTTGTATATAGTTATCATATCCCCTATTAGACTCCTCGTTTCTAATGTAAATAAATCTAAATTAGCTAGCCTGTCCTCATAAATCAGATTACAGTATTCATCCCCTTTATTCATTTGGTGGCTCTTTTCTGCACTTTTTCTAGTTCCATAATGTATTTTTTATTAAGTGGTGCCCCAAACTGTACTAAGTCAAACTGTACTGAGTATTCAAGGTGTGGTCTTACTAATGCTTTATAGAGGGGCATAATTATGTTTACTTCCCTTCCATCCATTCCCCCCTTTAATCCAAGATAAGATCTTGTTTGCCATTGCAGCTACTGCATGACTTTGGGCACTATTGCTAAAGCCTGCTGTCTACAAGCACTCTTAAATCATTCTCCATCAAGGATTCTCCTAATTTATCCCCATTTAATTTGTAAATTGCCTGTTAATTCTTGTTTCCCACATGCATAACCTTACATTTACATCTGTATTAAACCTCATCTGCCATTTATCTGCCCAAGTTCCCACTCTAACCAAGTCCTTCTGGAGAGAAATTACATCCTGGTCTGATTCTACTACCTTACACAATTTAGTGTCATCAGCAAACATGGACACTTTGCTCCTTATGCCAACCTCAATGTTATTAATAAACAAGTTAAAAAGCAGGGGTCCCAGTACTGATCCCAGAGATACTCCACTCACAACTTTAGCCCAACCTGAAAAAGATCCATTTATGACAACCCTCTGTTGTCTGTCCGTTAACCAGTTTTCAATCCATGTGCAAATATTTTTACTGAGTCTAATTTGCTTTATTTTGTACACTAACCTCTTGTGTGGAACCGGATCAAAAGCCTTTGCAAAATCTAAGTAGACCACATCAACTTCATTACCCTGGTCTAAATTCCTACTTACCTCCTCATATAAACTAATAAGGTTAGTTTGGCATGATCTATCCTTCATAAGTCCATGCTGACTATTGCTAATAATTTTGTTTTCTATTAGATATTCTTCCTTAGCTGGGGAGCAGGAAGTCTCCGGACCTGAACTGTGTTAAATTCAGCTACGGAGATCCCCTGCTCTCTGAGATACAGATCTCTAATGCCTTGGCCAGGGTGAGAGCGCGATCGCTCGAGATCAAAACAATGAAACTCAATCCCCCCGTCCATACTGCATGTTCACGTGAGCATGGGAGGCGCGATGCTTGTATTTGTCTCGCTTGCCCTGGTCAGATGCGCGGTTCAGCCAATGAGGGCGAACCGCTCACGTGATGTCATGGGCACGCCCCACTGCACTACCCCTATGCGCTCAACTAGCTGGCCAGGAATCGCCCGAGCAACATGAGCGCGACGTCACGGCGCTCGAGCACCAACGTGCTTACTTTTACCCTGGACGAGGCCTAAAGGTCATGCTGGTATCTAATGCAGGTTTCAATGTCTCTCATCACTAAGCCAATAGGAAGCCGCAAGGGATGACGTGGCTTCCTGTTGGCCTGCGTAACTTGGGACCTTAAAATAGCCATATTGCATGCCCGGCTGGGACTGCTACTGGCAGCCCCTTCCGAAGTAAGTATCTCAGGAAGCAGAGGGTCCCCAGAGCTGAAATTAGTACGGTTCAGCTCCCGGGACCTCCTGCTTCCTACCTGGGGCAATAACCCTCCTCTCGACCACAACTCCAGGCTGAAATGCCGCTTTAACTAATAGCTGAATATTTTTGCTTAATAATCAGATTGCAGCATTTAAAATTATTCTACAACTCCAATGCACTATGTAAAAAAAAGCCAATTAGGCAATTTTGTTGCCAAAAATGAAACCATGTTGTTGAGAGCAGGAAAAGCTCTGCTTGGTACCAAGTCTTTCCCTGTGCAGTAGGTTTCCTAGACAAACCCACTAATGTGTCAGTGAGAATACAGCAATACAAAAGGCTAGTGTTTAACTGGTGCACATATAGCACATTATGTTTATAACTGCTGTTCCAGACAGCCATAAACTTCTACTGCCCCCAGTCTTGTCTTGAGTTAAGTTCACCACTATCCCCCTGAGAGTTTTAGAACAAAACAAAAAAAGCATTTTAAGCAAACCAGGGCCATGTAAAAGAAAAAGCACTATACATGCAAAGTACAACTGCATTCAGTTACATAAACAATGATTTCTTTCCAAGGCCTTTTTTTTTTTTAATGTTGTTCCTGGCTTTTTCAAGACACATATCCTTTACTTATTATTCCCTCCAAAGACCCGCTAATATATGTGGTTTCTCCCCAAAGGAGAGCAAGGCCGAACAAGTTAGTAGGGTTTGGCAGGCAAACAAAGTTCCTTTAGAAACCCAACGGATGCACTTCCAAAAGACCTTTGTGATACCTGTTATGATTCTTTGGAGACATTACCATGGGCTTAACATTTTTACACTGAGGTAGGATGAGGAAAAGTAATGACTGGAACCGCAAATACAAATGGCCAGTTAATTACCATTGAAATACATTACACAAATAAAACACACATCCCAAAGTGACCTTAAAAAATAATAAGAGGCAGTCCTGCTTGCTGCCATCAGACAGAAAAACCAATAAACAATGAATTTGACTTGATGATAAAGTCCCCATGTATGGTTATAGCTGTCCCACTGGACCATACTGCTAATCTCATTCCAGGCTGTTCAAAGCTTTCAGCACTCAAAACCATTAGTCAGATGAGGTTGTTCTAGGCACAAGAAGAACCCACTTACAGTGGATAGCCAAAAAGTCCAGAGGATCACATTCTTAAAGGAGCAGTCCCACCAAGAGCAAAAGTTAATGGCAGTGACGCACGTAATAGGTTAACTGTAGTTAATTTGGCACCTTTCAGAAAAAAATATCAGACAAGTATTAAATATATATTTTAAACATTTAACGGTTTCATGGTAACCAAATTCTTTGGGGGAGCGGGGTTTGCTATCTTTATCTAATCTCTTGTGTGATAACACAGATTGTGGACATGGGAATCTATAAGTAAATTGCCATTTCTAAGGGTGTTCCTATTATTCTTTGTTTGCAAAGTAATTATGCTTCCATCGTTAGCCAAAAAAAGATAGTGAAGAACAAGAAGTGTCTCCTAAGAATTAATTAATGACAAGGAAAACATATTCATTTTTCACAGGAATCAAATGTAAAGTAAACTTTGAGAGGGGATTTAATCTTTCAAAGGAAAAACCTTTGTATATTGATATAGAGACTGACGCTCAATATAAGTGTTTAGACTCACAGAAATGCTGTAGACATAAAAGTAGACGGAACTATTCATGAATCCATATCCTCATGTATGTAATAACAATTTAAGGGGGGGGGGCAAAAATAAAGGACCAAGCGGTCAGTCAGCCAGACTGCCGCAGATATGATCCAACCGCACACCCCCCTTAATAACCACACTTCCCCATATAGGCTTCAAGGTAAAAGTATAAGGGCTATTGCCCATTACCTGACCACGGGGGTACTTTGAAGTCCAAAGATCATCTAGTAGGTAAGTTCCACTTGCGTGCAATCCTGGTAGGGTATATAACAAGATCGATGAGAGCAAAGGAGCACTGCTGGTAAGAGAATCCACAAGAAAAATTCTTATAGAAAAAATAAAGGGCACAACTCCATGACTAAAACTGAGGGTAGTTTATTCCATGAATACACAGGGACAGAGACACAGCCCACGCACCAACGCGTTTCATCCCGTGGGACTTTATCAAGGTGTAACATGTATACTAACCTTCTAACATTTATAAGCCCCGTTTCACGCCAAAAGGTCCGTGAAGACACACTGCGCATGCGCGCCAGTGACGCGTCGCAACACTGTGACGCCAGCTCATAAACCACCAATCATGCCCATTACAAGGATAATCTAACAAGGGGTGAAATTGTTGCACTCAATGAGTTGAAAAGAAATAAAAATCTAATTATCAAGAATGCTGATAAAGGGGGAGCGGTCGTAGTGCAGCATAGGGATGACTATCAAAGGGAGGCCCTTCGGCAGCTCTGTGACACCAGTTCCTATGCTGTACTGCCTACCGACCCCACTAATAGATTTCAGGGTGAATTAAAGCTACTTCTCGAGGAGGGAACTATGTTATGTGTTCTTAATGAAAACGATAGAGAATTCTTGTTTAATGCGACACCGACCACGGCAGTGTTTCACCATCTCCCAAAGATCCACAAAACGCTGGTCTCCCCTCCTGGGAGACCCATTATATCTAGCATTGGGTCTTTGGGGGATGGTGTTTCACGCTACGTTGATCGGTTTCTACAGCCCCTTGTCAGATCTTAGCCATCCTTCATTTTTGATAGTGGAGACCTCCTGACATATATTGATCAAATTATATGGAAACCTAATATGATTTGGGTCACATTAGATGTGACATCCCTGTACACTATGATTACACACCAGCATGGTCTGGCAGCTGTTGGTCACTTTCATTCCCGCACAGATATTTCACCTGCACAAACCACATTTTTATTAGATTCTATTCACTTTCTGTTAACTCCCAATTATTTTCTTTTTGATGGGGTTCATTATCTCCAAACACGTGGTACAGCCATTGGAACGAGCTTTGCTCCTTCCTACGCCAACCTCTTCATGGGGTGGTTGGGGTCTGTCCACATGTTTGGAGATGGGAACATGTTTAGGGAGCACATTTTCTTTTACAAACGTTTTATAGATGACCTTATTTTTATCTGGGAGGGTGATGTCACTTCACTTATATCTTTTATCAACACTTTGAATAATAATGTTTATAATTTAAATTTCATTTATACGTTTAATCACCATCACATTCACTATTTAGATTTATATCTATATATTGATATTCATTCATCTATCCAATCTGATATTTATCGTAAACCCAATTCTCGGAACACGTTTTTACGTGCTAACAGCTGTCACCCAAGGGCCCTTATTAAAGGAATCCCTAAAGGTCAACTTAATCGTCTTCAACGAAATTGTTCAAATGATGAAGATTATGATGTACGGGTTAAAGATCTGTTTAATCGTTTTGTGCAACGTGGTTATGATCCAGAGGATTTATGTAAAAGCATTCGAGAAGTCTCCACTATCAAAAGATCGGATTTGTTTCATCGCTCAAAGAAGGGTTTAAGATTAAATGAAACACCACTGTTTATTACCTCGTTTAGTGCTCAGGCCGAACAGGTAAAATGTATCTTGAGGAAACATTGGTCGATACTTTCTCTGGACCCTATTCTGCAAAAATATATAACTTCAGGTCCGAATGTAGTGTATAGGAAAGCTAAAACGGTAGCGAACTCTTTGTCCCCAAGTCTTTTCTCATCACAAAGTAAACAGATTAATGTATTTCCTAATGGTTCTTTCCCTTGCAGTAATTGCAAGATTTGCGGTTATATGAAAAAATCCAATAGTTTTGTATCCAGTCAAACTGGAAGATCTCATACTATCAGATCATTTATTAATTGCAAATCGATATATATTGTCTACCTCATCACTTGTGGTTGTGGTAGCCGATATGTTGGAAGAACCATTAGGAATTTGAAAGTGCGCATTATGGAGCATGTGCGATTGATCTCAAAAGGGAATTTGGATCATCCAGTCCCCAAACATTTCACCAACTGTCCCCAAGGGGGATTAAAAAATGTCAATTTTCAAGGTATTGAGTTTATTTTACCACTGCCCAGATGGGGTGATAGGATCAAAAAATTGGACCAACGTGAGGCATTCTGGATCTTTACTTTAAGGACCAGAGTGCCTCACGGCATAAATATTGATTGGGACCTTTCCCACTTTTTATCGTGGGCAAGGGTTCTTTATTACAGTTATGTTCCATGCTTTTGGGAATTCAATTAAATTGTTTATGATATTGATTATTGATATATTTCATTCAATGGTGTCTATCTGTTTCATCCATATATGGAGTTTAATATTGGTGTAATAATATTATATTATATTAAATATTATATATGATAGTGTATACGTATATATTTTCTCCATATGATGTACTATGTCCATGGCAATCACTTATACCTAGTCTGTGTTATCCTTTATGGGGTCTGAGCTCAATTATTACTTAAATTAATGTGTATTTAATATGTGTATATAAATATTTCATATAGTGAACATTATGTTATTTAAATATCTGATTACTACAGTCAATTTTGGGTTTTGTGATTGTTTTAACATTTTTTAACATTTTCTTGCATTATGATGTATTTTTTATTTATCAAGTAAGGTTTTTTTCAATCTTTTGTGTTTTTATTTCGTCGTATTCTCAGTCTAAGTTCTTTTTGTGTATTATATTGATTTTCGGATAGGTATGTTAGTTTGTCCGTTTTCTTGAGTACTAATAAAGTTGTTGAAGAAAAAATACTTTTAACTTCCCTCCGCCTCTAGCCCGGTGGGAGTAGCAGTGCCATGCGTTCCAGGCTGGAAGCGGGCGCACACGAGTGACGTCACCTCAGGGATTTAGCTGATTGCTGGTTTATGAGCTGGCGTCACAGTGTTGCAATGCGTCACTGGCGCGCATGCACAGTGTGTCTTCACGGACCTTTTGGCGCGAAACGGGGCTTATAAATGTTAGAAGGTTAGTATACATGTTACACCTTGATAAAGTCCCACGGGACGAAACGCGTTGGTGCGTGGGCTGTGTCTCTGTCCCTGTGTATTCATGGAATAAACTACCCTCAGTTTTAGTCATGCAGTTGTGCCCTTTATTTTTTCTATAAGAATTTTTCTTGTGGATTCTCTTACCTGCAGTGCTCCTTTGCTCTCATCGATCTTGTTAAGGAAAAACCTTCACCACTGATTGTAAATGTTCCCAAATAAGAGTCTTAATAAGAAAGATATCATGCAGCTAAAATCCATGTTTAATTCATATTTACATTCAAAAGGTGGGCACAGACCTACTTTAATGTCCATAGCATCTGTACCGTCCTCATACATAGCTGAGTGAGGGCGTGAGCAGCCCAGAACCTTTTTGTGTTGACATTGTCACAGGCGATTATTTATAGAGCATAGCATATATATTTGTGCAAATCCAAAAAGTGACATACAATACTATAATACTAAAACGTGTGCATGTGTATCAGAATAGTGAAAACATATTATATATTTTATTCATATATATATATATATATATATATATATATATATATATATATATATATATATATATATATATATATATATATATATATATATATATATATATATATATATATATATATAGCAGAAAATAGCCGTGTTAGTCCAGTTGCGATAGTGCAGAATAAATTAGTTCTTCAGTATTAGGTGATACCTTTTTTATTGGACTAACAATTTATGTCATAGGACAAGCTTTCGAGAGTTCTCCTCTCTTCTTCAGGTCAAGGTGAAAGAATAGGAGTTCAAACTCCTATGTAATGCTCACAAGGAACGTCCATATATCAATAATGTATAATCAAATGTCTTTCCAAATACACACAGCGTTGTAATCCATAACCAAACCTATTTCAAGCCACTCTGTGTGGACTCCCACTAACCTTTGTAAGAGGTAGATTTTGTATGGGTGTCACTGGCTGAGGTACACTGGTACAAAGTGAATAAAGCAGGGATAACTCACAAATCACTGAAGATCCAGGTGCTGTGGGGCGTGCTCCTACCGAAGTGGTATGCAATGCAAAGAATTCGTGGATGGCGGTGCATCTACCTGGAAAAAATAGCGTGGGACCAAACTTGCAGGAACTGGGTACAAAAGAAATTTATTGGCACATAAAAAACAGCAACAGCAACTCTGACGCGTTTCAGCCGACAAAGGCCCGGTGCAGCTGAAACGCGTCAGAGTTGCTGTTGCTGTTTTTTATGTGCCAATAAATTTCTTTTGTACCCAGTTCCTGCAAGTTTGGTCCCACGCTATTTTTTCCACGCAGATGCACCGCCATCCATGAATTCTTTGCACTTCTTCAGGTCAAGCAAGTATTGCTGACCTCAAGAAGAGAGGAGAACTCTCGAAAGCTTGTCCTATGACAAATTGTTAGTCCAATAAAAAAGGTATCATCTAATACTGAAGATATATATATATATATCACAGCAAGAGGATAAAAAAAAACATTTCGATTCTCAATAGAGAACATCAGTAATATTAGGGCATGCAACGCAGATAGAGCCGTGAGCTCTGTCGAGGTTAATAGGCTGATGAGGACTGTACGGTTACATTATTTACTATTCTATGTATTATTATTATTACTACTGTTATTAGCATTACTGGTAGGGGCCCTTAGTTTGTACCACCTTGGTTTTCGAGGGAGGGGTTCCCAAAATAGTCATGGAAAGCACCCATATGCCAGAGTACCAGTATAACTATGTTGGGAGGGTTAGACATGGTGTGATATGTCATCCATCCTGGCATTGCTCTACAGCTGCTGGCTATCTCACATGGTCTGAATTTGGAAATGTGGACAGGAATATAGCAGGGGGAGTAGGGAGCACAAGAGCGGAGGAATACAGTATCTAGTACTATCATCTTTATTAGCTGGATAGAAAAAATCATCAGTCCGGTATCAGCAACTGTTCTTCTCTAATGTTGAGGTTTCCTTTGATTCCTTTTAAAATTGGGATACAACTCTTAAACTCTGATTTTTGTATCTTGCACCATTTTATAAACCCGAGATAATGAGTCCCCAAAAATATGACCCCCAGACAGATTAAAATGATGACCAGGGATTGCCCTGGAAACACCAGAAGCCAAAAAAAATAATAATTAAATTGCTCTGCCAACTTGAGGAATTAAAAAATAAAATAAAAAGAGATGATGATTGTTATGCATCATACAGTAATATACATGTTCATATAGGTAATAGGAACTTTCCCCCTGGATGAATTTCTGAGGGGAATGTGCTTTAAAAGAATATTGGCATATAATGGTAATAGGAAACAGTACACATTCTGGTGTAATATGAACCAATATGTTCTGTGGTTAAAAAAAATATGTTTGTACGGATAGTCTGTGCATCAAATACAATAATAATTGGGATGAAAAATGTTCTGCGTGCAGTGTTAGGCTCTCTCTCGCTAACAAGGAACAGTTTGTTCCCATGTATACAGTTCAAAGAAGTAATGACACTTATTTATGGATGATTAAACTCAACACAAAAAAAAAAACCTCATAACATGGTGTTCTTTTTGCCAATCACATTGTGCGCTCTTCAAATCTTGGATGACAAGACATGAAGTGTGTTACTAATTATAATATCAATGACACCGCCTATTAACAGCTACAGTATTTCCAAGACATATTGAGAAAACATTGTTGTAGTATATAGAAGGACACATGCTCGGCTGTGTAACCAGACATTCAGAAATACACAAATCTCAAAGTTTATTAAGTGTTTCACTTCACCAAGATAGAGGGGAAATGACCCTGCTCTAAGAGCTAGTGATTGGCAACTACAACATCATAAATGTGACGTTGGGATTGGGACATCATAAATGGAACCTGAGCTGAGATGTGGTTGGCAGCCACTGATTACAACCTGATGGTAGCTGACATCAGACATTGTAAGGTTGCCTCAGGCACCAAACTTCTATACTCTTTAGGGCAGGTACTTGTGCCTGCAGAATCTAATGTACAGCACTATGTACAATAAAATGCTGTAGTAGAAGACAAGCACCAAGGAGCTGGGGAACATGTTTCTAATGACATTGCCCCCTTCTTGTGACCTTGGGCAAGTCATTTTCTGCCCTTGTTCTCTTGGCCCACAAAATTAGATCGCATTTTCTTTAGTGCAGGTAGTCACTATACCTTTCATTCATTTTTACTCAGTGTTGACAGAATACACAGTGCTGTACAAAAGCCAGTATGCAATAGGTTACGAAGCCATCTTCTCCTTGCTTGGGAATATTTCGGCCCTAATAATTTAAATTGAGCTGAAACCTTCCCATCATTTGAATGAAGATCTTCCCAAGCAGGGTGGAGGTGGCTTAATCTCTTACTAAATAGGGACCATTGTATCATTCACATACACTGTAAGTTCCTTTTCCAATTAGCTTTGAATTTAATTCCTTACAAATAGTAGAAATGGGCAAATGTTTCAAAGTTCAAATGTGTAAATGCACGTTTTTATACTTCCACAGCATTCCTGAACTTTGGGCAGAAACTCACAGTCAGAGCTGTTATTACTCCCATCCAGACACAGAGGAGGGGGAGAGGGGGAGAGGGGGAGAGCGGGGGAGGGGGAGAGGGGGAGAGGAGGAGAGGGAGGAGGGGGAGAGGGAGAGAGATATTGTATTGTATGTCTTTATTTATATAGCGCCATTAATGTACATAGCGCTTCACAGCAGTAATACATGTGGTAATCAAATAAATAACAGATAATATAAATAACAGATCATGGGAATAAGTGCTTTAGACATTAAGGAAGAGGAGTCCCTGCTCCGAGGAGCTTACAGTCTAATTGGTAGGTAGGGAGAACGTACAGAGACAGTAGGAGGGAGTTCTGGTAAGTGCGTCTGCAGGGGGCCAAGCTTTATGTATCATGTGTTCAGAATATCCACAGTGCTATTCATATGCTTGTTTAAGCAAGTGTGTCTTAAGGTGGGTCTTAAAGGTGGATAGAGAGGGTGCTAGTCGGGTACTGAGGGGAAGGGCATTCCAGAGGTGAGGGGCAGTCAATGAAAAAGGTTTAAGGCGGGAGAGGGCTTTAGATACAAAGGGGGTAGAAAGAAGACATCCTTGAGAAGAACGCAAGAGTCTGGATGGTGCATAACGAGAAATTAGGGCTGAGATGTAAGGAGGGGCAGAAGAGTGTAAAGCTTTAAAAGTGAGGAGAAGAATGGAGTGTGAGATGCGGGATTTGATCGGAAGCCAGGAGAGGGATTTCATGAGGGGAGATGCTGAGACAGATCTAGGAAAGAGTAGAGTGATTCTGGCAGCAGCGTTTAGGATAGATTGTAGGGGAGACAGGTGAGAGGCAGGAAGGCCGGACAGCAGGAGGTTACAGTAATCAAGACGGGAGAGAATGAGGGCCTGAATCAGAGTTTGAGCAGTCGAGCAACAGAGGAAAGGGCGTATCTTTGTTATATTGCGGAGGAAAAAGCGACAGGTTTTAGAAATGTTTTGAATGTGAGGGGCAAATGTGAGAGAGGAGTCGAGTGTGACCGCAAGGCAGCGTGCTTGGGCTACTGGGTGAATTATCGTAGTTCCAACAGTAATGTGGAAGGAGGTAGTAGGACCAGGTTTGGTAGGAAGTATGAGGAGCTTTGTTTTAGCCATGTTGAGTTTAAAGCAGCGGAGGGCCATCCAGGATGATATAGCAGAGAGACATTCAGAAACTTTGGTTTGTACAGCAGGTGTAAGGTCGGGTGTTGAGAAATATATTTGTGTGTCGTCAGCATAGAGGTGATAATTAAACCCAAAAGATGTTATTAGGTCACCTAGAGAGAGTGTATACAGAGAAAAGAGAAGAGGTCCCAGGACAGAGCCCTGGGGTACCCCCACAGAGAGATCAATAGAGGAGGAGGAGGTGTTAGCAGAAGAGACACTGAAAGTACGATGGGAGAGGTAGGATGAGACCCAGGATAGAGCTTTGTTCCGAATGCCAAGAGTATGGAGAATGTGAAGGAGAAGAGGGTGGTCCACGGTGTCAAATGCTGCAGAGAGGTCGAGTAATATGAGCAGAGTGTAATGACCTCTGTCTTTGGCAGCATGGAGGTCGTCAGTTATTTTAGTGAGGGCTGTTTCCGTGGAGTGAGCAGTGCGGAAGCCAGATTGTAGAGGATCTAGGAGAGAATAGGTGTTGAGAAAATGGAGCAAGCGAGCGAATACAAGACGTTCAAGGAGTTTAGAGGCAAAAGGCAGGAGGGAGACAGGCCGATAGTTAGAAAGACAGGTAGGGTCAAGCTTGCTGATTTTGAGTAATGGTATGACTGTTGCATGTTTGAAGGAGGATGGAAAGGTTCCAGAGCAGAGGGAGGAGTTAAAAATGTGCGTGGTTTTAGGAGATGGGAGGGAATGGGGTCAAGAGGGCAAGTGGTAGAGGGAGAAGAGGCGATCAACAGCGACACATCCTCCACTGAGACAGTGGAAAAAGAGTCAAGGAAGGCAGGAGGAGAGTTAGGAAGAGGTGTAGGATGGGAGGAAGAAACAGAGGGGATGTTCTGACGTATGGATTCCACCTTTTCCAGATATGATGAGAAAGAGAGACCTACTGTATTTAGAGGGTGAGATACCTGGTGATCCACCTGAAATACCTGGGAAATATGCTCATTTAAATATGCTAAATATACTCAAATTATTTAAATTAGGCTAGTCCCCTTATAGTTCTCTGTCTCCTCATCTCTGCTCTCCTGCAAAAGCCCTATTTCAGTTTTTGGTTATTTTTTATAAACAGATTGACTGGTGAAATGGGAACATTTTGTGAGAAATTTTCAGTTTAAAAGTTTGATCAAACATTTTACATATTTTTTATTTTTTTTAACATTTTAGAAAGTTTACAAAAAAAACCTCCAAACTGAATTTCGGCACGTTCACCCATCAGAGTGTGTATCACTGCTCTATAGCCCTATAAATAAATAAATAAATAAAGTGCTCTTTTACTAGCAAGGTAAAAGTCCATAACTAATGAAACAGCTAGTCAAGCAGGTAATCAACCGCAAATAAAAGCATGTGCTGTAGAAGACTGAGAAGGAGAACGTAATAGGATAGCTTTTATTGGACCAACACAATTGATAAATTAAAAGATGTAGTCCCTCACAGGGTTGTTCATCCGGTATGGTAGTGATAGAGATGGTTGTAGTAGGGATGGTATAAAATTACAATGGATATTGAGAGAATGTGTGATATTATGTAGCCCTGGTAAGAAATTGGGCTATAGGTCTTTCCTCCTTCTGGTATACGCCCTGTTAAGGGCAGGCTGCCAAAAGTTATCATGGGTTTCCCCCACTTCAAGCCCTGCACTGAGTGGTGGAGGTAGGTCACCTGACCCAGTGTCAAGGCAAGAGACACAGGGGAGGGGCCTGCCAAAGTCATAAAGAGCAGGGCACAGCTATTTAGTGAGTCAGTTCTGTCAGAGTTCAGTGTGAATAGTTTGAAGTGCATGGAGTGCACAGCTGGTGAAGGAGATTCTGCGGCCTTTGAGTAGAGCTGCTAGAAGTATAGTAGCTAGGTGGACCAATTCCTCTCACCCTGTTTAGGGGGTGAGGGAAGAGCTAGCCCCACCCTGGGTGCCCTTGACCTGGGGTGGTTGCAAGGACACAGATACCATTCTGAGGGAGAGCAGTTTGGAGGAGAGAGAGAATCTGTACCTGACTGTGATCCTGCTGCTATCCCTGCTGCTGTGATAATATAGAGTTGCTGCTGCTTTTAAGAAAGACTGTGTGAGACTGGAATCTCTCGTCCCTGAGTGGGGGACTCTCTGGAAGGATTCCACCCCGCGTTCCTGGGGCTTACCAGAGATGGAGGCGCTGCACCATTAAATGAGACGAAGGCATTCACCCCAGAAACCTGATCCTGTCATCCCCCATACCATCGCGGAAAACTCATGCCCTCCTGTTGCCAGCAGGTATGCACCACCCATATACATGTAGCCAGACCCTAGTACAGAGGGGGGGGGGGGCAATCTGCAATTGGCCCCGGGAAGAGGGGCTACAATAATGACAGTGTGAATACTTTCTATTGTTATACAATAGGGACCTAGACAAACCAGAGTTCCTGTATGGAACAATACAGCCAACAGTATGTGCATACACATACATACATATATAATATATATAGTATAGCCTGGGCCCCCCTAGTCCCCCTACCTCTGGCTGCAGCTGCGCCTGTCAGGGAGGTTGGGGGAGATTGTGGGGTGGCTGCGGCAGGCGTCTCGATCACTGGAGTTTACCGGAGGCTCCCCTTGCAGGACGCCGCCATCTTGGATGCGGCCGCACATGCGCAGTACAGGGTGCGAGGCGACAATAGCAGGACAGATCCACCGTGGGGACTACAAGCCCCAGAAGCCCATGGGGTTGCAGCTCACATGCAACACTGCAGCCAATAGGGCAGTATTCCCCTGCAGAGTACTATAGATACATTTCGCACACTGGGAGCACGCCAGTTGGAGCTGGGACGCGGAAGGGGTAGGTTGTGCATGTGCAGAGAGTCAGTGACCCCTGCACTAGGCCAGAGACCCCCTTAGGCCCCAGCTAGGCCCCGACTCCCCTCAGTTTATGGTTGCTGCAGAAACCAGCGCATAAATTTAGGGACACGGCCCCTGAAGTACCAGAGAGAGGGACACAGCCAGCGATGAACCTGGCGATCCGGTGGTCTGGGACCCAGGCCCGCCAAGAGGGGGGGACAAAGGGCACTGGTGTCCCGGGCCCCGTGTGTCAGGGAGGCCCGGCGGCACGGGCCCCCTGAGCGGACGGGCGCCAGTTCGCCAGTTAATGTAAAAAAAACCACTCTGTGCCGGGTCTCCCTATTGGCAGCGCCGGAAGTCAGTAGCTGGGTAAGCTTCCGGTGCGCCAGCGTGAGACGGAGGCCTGGTGCATGCAAGAGCAGCCTCGTGGGACAGGTGCTTGCCGCCGGGCCCCCGCAGCGTCGCAAAGCACCGTTACAGCACTGTCACCCCCCCCCCCCCCCACTCCCCGAGCGTTGCCGGGCCCCCGCAGTTCTGCCAGGGTGCTCCTGCCACCGCAGCAGTCACCACCGTGGCGCTCCCCCCCCCCCCCAGCACCGCTAGGTGCCACGCTAGGCCCCCACAGTGCCGCCAGGCTGTCCCTGAAGCACTGTCACCACCGTGGCGCCCACTCTCCAGCGCCGCCGGGCCCACGCAGTGCTGCCAGGGTGCTACCGGCCCCCCCCCCCAGCACCACCATCCCCGGTGGCCGCCCTCCCTCCTGTAGTACCGCCAGCCACTGGCCTGGCCCCCTGCAGCAACGGGCTCCGCCGGCCCTCCAACCCCCAGTACCACCAATCACTGCCCCCTCCCCAACAACTAGCCCTCTGCAGCCACCGGCACACTGCCCCCCCAGCCACCAAGCCTGACCTGAGACCATACCCCAGGTAAGTCTGATTTTTGTATATGTTTGGGGGGGCAGGGGGGTTGGGGTATTTTTTATAAGTATTGGGGGGTTGGGGTATTTTTTATATGTATTGGGGGGTTGGGGTATTTTTTATATGTATTGGCGGGGTCTGGGTATTTTATATATGTATTGGGGGGGTTGGGGTATTTTATATATGTATTGGGGGGGTCGGGGTATTTTATATATGTATTGGGGGTGCTGGGGTATTTTATATATGTAATGGGGGGGTTGGGGTATTTTTTTTATACGTATTGGGGGGGTAGGGGTATTTTTTTATATGTATTGGGGGTGTCGGGTACTTTTTATATGTATTGGGAGGGTCTTGCATATTTTAGCATTGTGTCCAGTATTTTTGGAGAAGCCACCTGGCAACCCTAGCCGCGTTCCCCCCGCCCCCAGCCATCCTGCAGCCACCGGCGCCCCCCCCCCAGTAGCAGCCACCGGCGCCCCCCCCCCAGTAGCAGCCACCGGTGCCCCACCCAGTAGCAGCCACCGGCCCCCTATCCACCAGGTAAGTCTGATTTTTATTTGTATTGGGGGTGAATTTTTTTATATGTATTGGGTGGTTAAGTAAAAGTTGCGCGCTAAAAAATTTTTTTCATGGATGGTGCGCTATGGGTTGGGGGGTGGGCCCTGCTCCTTCCATTTGTCCTGGGCCCCATGATTTCTGTTGGTGGCCCTGCTGGGACCAGACCACCATATTGAGGGACTATCTTCAACAGTGATACTATCCACACAGGAGGTCACCCCATGTGGAGGCGGACGTCGTCGTTGACATCAACAGTCGCTGGATCAGTGGATCCTATCATTCCGTTGTGGAGTTACCGGGTGCTGGAGTACCCGGCAGGTACCAACAAGTGCACCGACTGTACACACGTTATTTGTGGGCAGCGCTCTCTCACACACTTGGGTGGGTTGCTAATTGTGGACACCAGGGTGGTTGGGTGCCCAAGGACCCCTCAGTACTTTGGGGGAAAACCCATTCAGGGTGGACATTGTGTTGGAGGACAGTGTGAGGGTACAGTCGTGCGTGGCCTAGTTGGTGGGACTGTTACCGTTATTATTCTATGCATGCAGTAAAAACTGTTACTCAGCGGTGTGTTTATTATTGCATGGGGTCCAGTAACAGGGTTATCCCACATAGTAGGATCCCATACATGTGGAGGCTTTGTCACCCGACGGATTGGACACACCCCAGGCTACCACCAGCGGAGGCCCAGGTCTCCTGTGAGCTGCAGGTAACGCACCACATACACCGTAGCCATCATATCTCCCAGGGGGTGGGGGAAAATGCGCTACATATGTATATATATATATATATATACATATATATATATATATACACACATATACATATATTGTATATGTTGCGTGCCATATTGCTCTACATATACATGTGTTTTAGTAGTAGGGTGATTGTCCCAGGGGGAAAAAAGAGGACAAATGTCACGGATGCGCAGTTGGCGGTTGCGCGATCGGAGCTTTTGCAGAGTATGCACACAAACAGCTGGCAAGTGCCACTCATGCATGAGCGCTCGGCGCTCGCCAGCAGGTTAGAAAACCGAGACAGCACCCCAAAAAGTCAGGACAGAGGTCTAAAAACCAGGACTGTCCCTGCTAAACCGGGACATCTGGTCACCCTATGTAGCAGGTGTGTCTGTTTACAGAACACGGGTATCTATCAGAGATACAGAAACTCACCTTGAAAACAGTCCTGTTGGTCAGCAAAATGCATTGTCTATGAACACCCATTTCTTTGAAAAAGAAGAATTTGTAATATTTGACCTACAGCATGGGGTAAGAAATGCCCGAGCTTCGAACAGCAAAATAACAAATTATAAGGGATCTTCATGCTTGTTACCAGCTCAAGCTGGTTTAGCAACCTGAAGTTTTTGTACCTCGTAGCTTTTAAATCCCATTTGCATTGGATAGATTTACATTCCAGATGAAATATTAATGGTTTTCTCACAGCACTCTCAGTGGAGATGCCCCTGCATCCCTGCATTCCAACCTTTGTGCCTTCAGAACCTGGAATTTCTCAGTCCTGCACAAGCAGAATTCACTTAACAGCGACTTCTATTTCTGGAAGGGCCTGTGTTCTTAATTTAGAGAAGTGTACTCTTTAGGCAGTATGGAGCTATGAGTCAGATCTCAGTTTTTTGGCATTCCAGTGTAGTGTTTTTGTTATTACATGATTGCATGTGATCATAATCAGAGAGCCATTCACCGAAGGGCTACAGACATCTGTAACGTACACAGCTTCCTCCTTCCTGTTTGTAATTTTCTTTCATTTTGGGACATTCCATTGTTGCAGCATGTTCCTCATTAACAGGCTTATACTAGTTCTTTAACATGGAAGGCCTACATATCAAGCCCTTGAAAATCCCACAAAGTGCAAACAGATGTGCATATGTGCATATATATATATATATATATATATATGCATATATATATATATATATATATATATATGCATATATATATATATATATATGCATATATATATGCATATATATATATATATATGCATATATATATATATGTATATATATATATATATATATATATATATATATATATATATATATATATATATATATATATATATATATATATATATATATATATATATATATATAGTTCTGGTTTCATCTAGCATAACAACTCAGTACAAACTCTTGTGAGTTTTTCTCCTATGGGGTTCTGTTTTTCTAATAAATGCACTGGACATTCATGATGTCAGATGTATTACTCCAGGACACAGCATACAGTACAACTGTATTTATTTGCAATGTATGATACCAGGAAGCACAAATTCAAATGAACATATTGTTCTCAAGTATGTCATTAGCATAAAGGATAGTAGACTAATCAAGGTTCATAACCTTACAGAGATCAGCTCATCTCCTACTGTCTGTTCTACTAGACATGGTATCTAACCATGATGAACGCCTTTTAAAGTTTGTAATTAAGAGTTGTTAAGTTGGTCTTCAATTCCTTACCCATTCTTAACCCCTTCAGCACTATAACGGCTGACAATGCCATGCATTGCAGACCTCTCGAGTTGGACGAGGAATGGCCAGCTAGCCCCAGCAACTTTATATAGTGCCCTAGCCTCATACATAGAGATATGCGAATGTCTTTGGCTTTGCAAAATTTTATTGCAAATGTAAAGAAAAATGTGCATTTTTTTTTTTTAATTGTGAAAGGTCGCATTTTCACTAATTTTACCACAAATTGCCAGAATTTAGTAAAAATGGCAGAATACAGAGTGTATGTAGAGTGTCGTGTAATCGGCTTGTTCACTTTAAATGCGTGGCCCAACAAACGTATCCACATTTTCCAATCTTAACAAAATATTTATCCAGAAACAAAGAGCAACTTTGACCCGGTTGGTGAAGTTTCGCATCTCTCTGCTCCTGCAGTCTGTACCGTACACACAAGCAGTAAAGCAAATTGCAGCCATATGTTGGCATGCATGCTATCAATATGATTTGGATCCCAATGAGTGAGCTCTGGCGGCTCTGGACATTAAATTATACTTTAATAGGATCATTCTCATATCGTGATAGCCCCATTACAGTTTGTGGAGACAGCCTTCTGAAATTCCACAAAGGGCATGATGAATCCAATTTGAACTCACACAGAATCACACACTTCTGCTGCACCAGTAACTCCTGCTATGGAAATGTCATATCACTATCTGCTATTACAACTCACAGTATATTGTGTTATGTGTAGTTAGTGCCTTGCAGAAAGTCACTAGGTGTGCAAATGAATGCTTATGCTTGTGATTTCTGTGATGCTTTTATTTTCATCAATACCGAAGTGTAAATAAATATAATGTAGGTGCATGTTTGTCGTTATTTGTATTTGTATGTCACCCTGTTTATGTGATTATCATATCTCTGTACCCCCTTTGTACTGTGCTGCGGAACATGGTGCTCTACAAATAAACGATAATAATGCGTACGCAGTTTTAGTATGTCAGTCTGTTTACGTCATTCTTGTCATTTTGTTCCCCCATTGTGCAAAATATGTATGCACTTTTTAAATAAATGATGATAATACTAATAATAATAATTAGTATCTTATTATCACAGGGTTATAAACGTAGTGTAATATTAAGCATTGCTGTGCATTACCTACATAAAGGCGTGAGGACAGGCCTCTCTGTGGGCCAGCTGTCTCACATCTGACCTGGGACATAACCTTAACAAAGCTCTCTTTGACCCTCAATCGTTTGTGACAAGCTTTGCTTAATTTTAGCAGAACAGACTAGTGAAGTAGAAGAGAGGAACCCTGTCACTTAAAAAAAGTAATGGTATGATGTAAAAATGGGACCACTGAAAGCTATGTGTACATTTATTTTGTTAGCTGCAGGAACATCTTAACAGAATGCAATATTCTTTTCTTTTGATATTTTATAGACTCGGAGAGATATAATTGACAGAGTGAGACAGGGGGAAGGAAAAGAGAAAAAGATGCTGGGAAAAGGTACGTCAGGGAGAATGGCAATGAGGGGAAAATAAGGAAAAAACAGGGGGCCAGGGAGGAAAAAACATGGGGGCCAGGGGGGGAGAAACATGGGGGGGTTCAATAAAGAGAATGGCATGTGTGATAAAAGAGAAGAGGGAGAAAAAAAGACATGAGGAGGAACTAATATAAATACATGAGGGAGAACAAGAGAAATAATGAGAGGAACTGTGTTACAAGAGAAAAGCATGCTGGGGGAAACGAGAGAGACAGGTTGAGGGTGGGAGGAGAGACACAGCCTGGGGGGTGAGAGAGACAGGCTGGGGGGGGAGGGGTGAGAAAAACAGGCTGCGGGGAGGGCGAGACAGGCTGGGGGGGGGAAGAGAGAGACAGAGTGTGGGGGGGGCGGGGGCGAGAAAAGAGAGAGGCTTGAGATGTGAGAGGAGAGAGTAAGACCAGCTGTGGGGGATGGGGAGGGAGAGGAGAGGGACATGCTGGGGAGGGGGGGAAGAGAGCTACATGATGGGGGGAAGAGAAAAGAGAGATACAAGTTGGGGGGTAGGAAGGCATTCTGAGGGTTAGGGGGGGAAACATGTTGGGGTGGCAGTGGGAAAAGACATTATGGGGGCAGGAAGAAACACATGCTGGTGGGTGGGAGAGAGGGGGAGGAGAAAGACATGTTGGGGGGAGAAAGACATGTTGGGGGCAGAAAGATGCTGGGAGGGAAGAGAAAAATACATGCTGGGGGACGAGAGAAAGACATGCTGGGGGGGAGAGAGAAGAGAGGGATGCTGGGGGAAGAGGAGAGAGGGGCTGGGGGGATGAGAGTGAAATACATGGTGGGGTGGAGGAGAGGAGAGAGAAAGACATGCGGGGGGAGGAAAGAGATGCTGCGGTGGGGCGAGGAGGGAGAGGAGAGAGAGACATGGTGCAGGAAGAAGAGAGAAAGGCATGCTAGGGAGGTGGTAGGAGAGAGAGAGAAAATTGAATGCGAAAGAGAATTACATGAAGGAGAAAATAAGAGTCATGGGGGGAAAAGAAAGACATTGGCGGAAAGAAACAGATGAGGGTGAAGCACATTAGGGGAAGGAAAGTAGAAAGAGACTGGAAGAGGGAAAGAATGAAAAACATGCTGGAGGGGGATGATGGAGAGAGACATGCTGGAGGGGGGATAGGAGAGAGACATGCTGGAGGGGGGATAGGCGACAGATATGATGGAGGTGGGATAGGCATGAGACATGCTGGAGGGGGGATAGGAGAGAGACATGCTGGAGGGGAGATAGGCGAGAGATATGCTGGAGGTGGGATAGGCATGAGACATGCTGGAGGGGGGATAGGAGAGAGACATGCTGGAGGGGGGATAGGAGAGTGATATGCTGGATGGCGTATAGGAGAGAGACATGCTGGAGGGGGGATGAAGGAGATATGCTGGAGGGGGGTGTGATGGAGACATCCTGGAGGGGGGATGACGGAGAGAGACATGCTGGAGGGAGAAGAGGAGAGAAAGACATGAGGGGGAAAGAAGAGATATGAGGACGGGAGAGCCGAGACATAAGTGGAAAAGATGGAATGACATATAAGGTGGGAGAGAGAAAGACATTAGTGGGGAAAGGAGGACATGAGGTGGAGGGGGGAACAAAGACATGATGGGACCAAGTAGACTGAATGTGATTGTCGTAAAATTTGCAGGGGGCAAATACTTCAAATTTGCCCTGGCCCCAAAACTTCTGGCTGCCCTGATCACAGTCAAAAGTTTTCTTGTGCTGCTGCAAATAGCTATCTAAATAAATTCATCCTGCTAATTATCTTTTACTTGGTATTCTCCTTATTTACTTTTAAAATGATAGACTACGCGATGTGCCACTTTTTGTCTTCTTGTTCCCTTCCATGACCCCCGCATTGGAGAAGGAAAGGACCTGGTTGACTGACTGTGGAGATAACCCAATTCTTGCGATACACGCATAAAACTCAAAAGAGTCAAATTGTGAGTTTAAACTCTCTAGATTTACCAAAGATTTCTATACTGTGAAGGAACCTATTACATTATTTTGTGGTATTTCTTCATCTCTTTTCCACGTATTCCCTGGATCGGAAATCTGCGCCCAAGAGAACTAACGGCAACTATAGTCAAATAACTGAGATTTTATTAAATGTGTCATACTGTATACTGTATAAATCTGGAATAAATATCAATACCATTTTTTAGTTAATATAACAATCTTTTTGCTTTATGTATATGTTTAATATCCATACCCTTAATATGGACTTTGTCCTCGGATTTCTTTTCCCTGAGCTATCCTAACCAAACTCTTTTCTTTTACGTAGATCCTGTGTTATTCTGTCACCCCTATGAGAATAAGGGCTTTATTCTATATTGACTTCAATGGGGATTTTTGTCCAAAACAGGCCGGAACAGGCACTTTGGCATATATAGCTTTACACCCTAAATCCAGTGGCATCAGTTATGTAATCTGCAATTTGCCTTCTGACTATAAAAACTCTAGTATAGATATTTAAGAGGATTTATCATATTGTACATCTCTCAGCACTCCACTTGTAACCATTCGCTACTCGAAGGGAATTCCCTTTAATAATACTGCTTGACATCTATAACTCAACCAAATGTTTTATCTTTTGAATTATTTTTGAACCAAGACCCAACCTGCCCAGCTTCGTTTGATGTGTCTTATGTAGTAGAGTACCAAAGGCTTTACTGAGGTGTACTGTGTATGTTACCATGAAAGACACATTAAAATACTGTAAGCATTTTAATATATACAGTGGTTCCCAGCACACAATCAGAGTCAGACAAGAGGTCAATTAGAAAAATAATGATTTGTATTGAAATACAGATTCTTTTTTTCTCAGAATGTACCAACCTGTTGATTTGGCCACTCCTAATGTTCCTGCTATCTCTCTGATGGATTTTCTTCTTTTTTTTTACAGCCTAAGGATGCCCTGTTTCACTTGCATTGAGAGCTCCTTTGACCGCATGTTGTGGGTTCACAGCAACAGCTTCCAAATGCGAATGCCACACCTGGAATCAACTCCAGACCTTTTACCTGCTTAATTGATGCTGAAATAACGAAGGAATAGCCCACACCTGTCCATGAATCAGCTTTTGAGTCAATTGTCCAATTACTTTTGGTCCCTTGAAAAAGAGGGAGCTACATATTAAAGAGATGTAATTCCTAAACCCTTCCTCCAATTTGGATGTGAATACCCTCAAATTAAAGCTGAAAGACTGCACTTTAAACCAATATTCATTATTTAACTGCAACTTGAATTTATTTTGGTACACAGCCGAAATAACAAAACTTGTATCAGTGTCCAATTATTTCCAGACCTAACAGTATGGGTTTTTGTGCATATTTTTTCCCCTCCCTTTGTTTCCTTGTGTTTCCTCGTGTTTCCTCATTCCCTTGTTTCCGCTCCCATCCCTCCCTCCCCCTCCCACTCTCACCCCCGTACATAGTCCTGCTCCATTAGGATATCCCTTCAGACCTGTATTTAGACTTGCTCTGTATTTGCATCTATATTTCAATACAAATCATTATTTTTCTAATTCACCTCTTGCCTAACTCTGATTGTGTGCTGGGAACCACTGTATATATTTATGTGATTTACCCTGGGTGGTTTTGAGGTTCCTCCCTGTTCCCTTGCACCATTTTTCTAACTACACTATTTGTGTCACCACATTTGTGTGGAGTGCTACCTAGCACACATACTTACTGTAAGCATTTTGTTCTCACGTACCCCTTTATGGTGTATTATGATCAACTTTCCTGGCCATCCAGTCCAATAAATCAGACTTGATTACTGCAGTTAATTCATACTACATTGTAACTGCTATATTGCTTTTAATATAATATTGCTCCTAAATATACCAAATAGTTTTAGTTCAGCAGTTGCTGGTTTAAAGGTAGGCAAGCATTGTACCAAAGCAATGGGGAAAGCCAGCAGGGTGCTAGGTTGTAAAGGGAGAGGTATAAGCAGCGGAGAGGGAGAGGTAGTGATACCACTTAAAGGGTCATTGATAAGACTTCAACTCTGTTCAGTTCTGGAGGTTGTATCTCCACAAGGGCATAAGTAAATTAGAGATTGTGCAAAGAAGACCCACTAAAATGGTGCATGGTCTACATCAGCAGTGTGCAAAGTGGGGGTGTGGGATTTTTTGGGGGGCGCGGGCAGTTGCAGAGGCCCCGTGTTCTTCCCCGAGGCATTTAAATTAAATGCCGGGGGATCGTGTGAGGCCTCTGCAACTCACTTACTGGATTCAGACGCGTCGCCATGGCAACGTGGCGTCAAATGACGCCGCTGTGTCATGCGGAGTGACATCACATGTCTGTCTCCATGGCAATGGGGTCACGTGCCATGACGCCGCCAAACCAGGTAAGGGGGGCACGAGAGGAAGGGGGAGAAGGCAGGGGGGCGCAGCTCCCAAAGTTTGCGCTCCCGTGGTCTACATCATAAAACCTAACAGGAAAGACCGAATGACATAAATTTGTACAGTTTCGAGGAGAGAAATAAGAAGGGATGTGATTGAAACTTTCAGATATATAAAGGGTTTCAACAAGGTACAGGAGGGTTGCATATTTCAGAAAGAGAAGTGCTAGGAGAAGAGGTCATGCTCTAAAGCTGGAGGCTGGCAGGGACAGGACAAATATCAGGAAGTCACTCTTCTCAGAAATAGTGGTGGATTCATGGAATAAGTTTCCAAAAGAGGGATGGTAGGGGCTAATACAGTAAATTAATTCAAAAATCATTGGGATACACATAAGGCTATCCTAAATATGAAATAAGGAAAATGGTCCGACTAGTGGGGCCACGTGGTTATTTTCTGCCGACAAATTCTATTTTTCTAAATGTCCAGTAAACAACCTCCAAAGATATCAGACTGACTGGCTCGTAAAGTTGGCAGCTTTCTCACTACTCGCACTTTTATAGAGTAGGATTACATAGGCCTTTCACCATTCTTGCACAAAGCTTACTTGTGCGTTCAAGCTCTAAGTTCCAATGGATCTTTAAAAAAAAAAAAAAAATTAGAAGTCATAATCACATGCTTTTTTTTAAATAATTAAAGATATGTAGAAGAATACATACAAGCAGCTTTCTTTTCTTTAGCTGTATCATATTTTTGTTAGTGTTCATAACTCTAATATAAGACTTTGATCATCTCACAGCATAACATTAATGTTGACTTCTGCTTCCTTTGGACCCATAAAGCTTTGCAATGCACGGGTGGCCCCTTGGGGGTGGGGGGTGGGGTGCGGATTTTGGGCTAATGTGCTCGTGCCAGAGAAGCACTGTCCAGGATGGGTAGGATCTTGGGACACATGAGAACCATACATTCCAGCGACAGTTTTTACTATGTGAAATGTGATCCTAAATTGTGATTGCCTTCTTTTGGTTGGACACATCAGTCAATGGTGTTCTGATTCATGAGATATTAATAGTACTCAGGGGTGTAAAATAGAAAACCCTACAACTTTTGGTTTCAGCAAAGCTTTTGCTCTGTAAATAGATTGGCGTTTACCTTCATTAGCATTACACCTCGTAGTGTACGATGCTTCTTTTGCCTCATCGGTGAAGTTTGGTTGATTATAAATATTGATCATCATTGTACAGTAGGTTAAAGCTCAGTGGAAACTGACAACAAATATAAGGTCTGTGCTTATGTGATAAAACATACTTATTTTTTTCAGGAAGGAGCTTTGAGGAGTGGAGGTATCTAGCATTAGTATCATTACACAGTATAGCTTGTACATTTCAGCACGGTGTACCCCTGCTATATAAGCTGTAATAAACAGAGTTTGCTTGGAACATGCTACTCAACAGAGGAAAGAGGATAATTCTCATGCCAATGGGTTTATTGACTAGCAAGGGATGTCTGAAGACATTGGAAGGGTAATAAAATGGTGAGTAGGAGAGAAAGAAAAACGAGCACCAAATCCAAACCTGGCAATGCCAGAAAAAAGTTCAAGGATGCGTTCCCATAAAATAAAAGCTTTTTTTTTTTTTTTTATAAACTTGTTCTTTATTTGTATTTTTTGTTAAGACCAGTGGGGAATGGGGTTACAGAACAGAAAAAGGGAGAGGATGTTGCTTTTGTATTACATAGCTTTTTATAATGTTTATAACATCACTTAGTGGGGAGACAATAAAGACATCACTGTTGGGACAGCGTATAACATAATAAGTACAATACTTTAACTTAAAAAGACTGGGAAAGGGGAAAAAAAAAAAAGAACAAATGTCATTACTTTAGCAACAGTTTTCCACTTGTAGGTGTTCTATACCAGGAATCCTAACATAACAGTAGATATGCACACGTACCTTTGTGGACTATTGAGTACCGAATACCCTCCAGGCCCATCTCGTCGTTGTAGACCGAATAGAACCAAATCACGCCCATGTTTCCTCAGGGACTATGTGTTTTTGTTTTCTTCTTCTTTTTTCCTTTCCCCCTTTCTCTTCCCCTCTCCCCCCAACCTTAACTTGTGTGTTTTTAGTGCCCTTCTATTATGTGTTTTTCAGATTTGGAGCGTTCCCCTAGTAATATATCTATGACCTATATAAGTTCTCCAAGGTTCCCAGACTTCTAAGTATTTCTGTACTGTGTCGTTTTGTATCTCCGTCAGTTTTTCCATAAGGCAGATTCTCCATAATCTCGCTTTTACAGAGTGTATGGCCGGCGGCTGTTCCTGTTTCCAGACTTTGGCTATTTCGCATCTGGCCGCTGTGTATATGTGTATCAGTAGTTTGTTGTAATTTTTTCCCATGGTTTCACTTGGCCTGCAGAGCAGTACCTTATTTTAATGGATCAGAAACCAAAAACAACCACACCAACGCGTTTTAGACTATCTCTAGTCCTTTATCAAGGTGAATAACTACTTACCTTCTTAGAGTGTCATTTATACCTGAATGGAGACCCAGCACACCAATCGTCAAAACTTCCGCATGCGTCACGTGTCGAGGCCGTTCAACGTCATCACGCACGGTCGCATAATCAAGTCCGACAGCAAGGGGGGTGCGGCATAAAGGCAGGAAAGCAACCAAAACCAATAGCTATTAATACTGCACCGACACACTTTATTCGAGCAAATACCCAGTATGTACCTGGCAGATACCTGGAATGCGCCGCTCCTCACCTCTGACAAGCCCCGTTGCGTTTGCCTTCCCAGCCTGGGTTCATGCCTGGCTGACGGGCGGCTGATCTGTTTAATGATAATGATTAGGATTTAATAGGCTGCAATGCTTCGCGTGTCTACCAGATGGCATAAATTCATGAATTGTAATGTAGTATATATATATATACTGTGCAGTATTGCAGCCAGCGGGAATAAAATGCTTCAATCCCTGCCTGGAAAATACCTCAATGCACTCGGGCAGAAAACAGTCACAAACCTCAATACACCCGGGTATACCCGAATTCGTGGGACTAGCCGAGCTCGAATAAAGTGTGTCGCCAGTGTAGATGCTTATTTACTGGTCACCGGAAGGTGTTTTGCTATAATTATATCCTTACTGCTTTGCCTTGTGGGATTATAGTGTGCCAGTATGCATCTTTTGGAATTATCTGACATATGTCTTCATTGGGTTAATTCCATTCTACAAGACTTTATCTACACCCTGGCTATATACTGGGTCATTGACTATATACTTTTTCCAACGCAATGATTTATTATTCTTTCATGCATATGTCAGTGGGAATATATTTTGTATTGCCTATTATGTTAGACTAAACTACTTTGTTGTCATTATTTAAACTTTATTTAGACACAATTTAGTTCTTTTTCTTTTTGTAATACTGATAGTGTTTGATTAGTAGTCCTCTCTTTATATTTTTGATACATATATATTTTCATAGGCTGTCTTTAGTAATTTTATGTTTTTAAGTTAGTGTGTCTTGTTGTTAAATCAATAAAATCTTGTTCATTTTTTCTGAATTGGCGGAGCATCTGTTTCTTTTTAACCATCTTTATCTTATAGATTAGTTTAGGTGTAATTTAGAGTGCTACTAAGGGGATTGTCTTTGTTCTTTTCATCTGTGTGTCTTATATAGTTTTCACTATCCCCTAGCACCATCAGGTCCTATTTAATTTATATACTGACTTTAATTGGGGTATATATTTTATTTTACCCTTATAGTTAGCTTTATTAAAGGGCTTGAGTTAACCTTATATATTATGTGTTGAGCAACTTCTCCTTTTGTGTGTTCTATATATATATATATATATATATATATATATATATATATATATATATATATATATATATATATACATACACACACAGAGACATTACAACATACAGAACATGATCCAGCAACTCTGGTATGCGTCACAGACATAGGGCAATGAGGACATGCTGCAATAATAAAGCATGGATTCTTGTATCAATAAGCGATTGGTTCAGTTACCTTTGCAGTCGCACATTATGCAACCCCCACCAAACTCAAAACAACTCTCTTAAGAGATACAGCCTAATTTAGATGCTGTCTAATATAATTGCACACTACACATGCTTTTCAATAGATTATCTTTGTAGTTTTAAGTAGAGGTTGCTATGCTGCTATAGAAACCAGCTGGAGCATTGAGGGTCGGGAGACGCACCTCTTCTACTGTATTTCTGGAATGTATTCTTATTTTCCTGAATTCCAACTAATCATCAGCAATGTGGAATATATTAACTGCCAATAGAAGATTTATTGGCGGCGTTTCTGGGCTGAAAAGCAGCAGATTCACATTCAGCTTTTATACAGTAGTCGAGTTAATACAGTATATTCCTGACTCCTTTATAGTGCATGTATCGTGAGCTTTCCAAGGCTGCTGGTGGCCTGAGGGCAGGTCAGACATATTCAGGGGCTTATGACTTTGTCAATAATCCACAATAGGAAATGGGGGCTGGAATCCCGAAATGTACCCCTATTTTGCCCAGTGACCAGCAACCCAGTGCAAAACCAGTCTTATAGAGTTACCCCGGCCCTGTCAAGGATCACTCGCTGGAACTCATAGTCACTCGTTTTTTAACATCAGTTGTGTCAAAGATTTCAGTCTACTCAAACTCTTTGAAGTCAAAACTCTACTCTAAAATGGAATTGATTAGAGTACAACTCCTAGCCTCACCCAGTTGGATTCTTAGGTCTTGCCAGTTATAGTACAAGTAACTCAGTCTCCTATCTAAAGCTAGTCATGTGGGTGGCACTGCTTCTTTAACCCCCGATTTGCTTAATGCTGAGACTAAAAGTAGGGCATACACCATGTGTTTCTGTGTTTGGGATGGAGCTCAAGAGAGAGAGAGTAAGTGTACACAGTGATCAGATGGTGATCAATCACACTCAGTGAATTATAATATAACAATTACAGTATGTCTCATATTGGCAAAAGAAGGCACTGGCATCATGGTGATGGTGGTAGTGGTGGTGCTGGTAGTAGCAGTTATTGTGGTGGCCATGGCCATAGCAGCTGAAAAAGACTAATAGGTGTGACCCAAGAGAAAAAAGTACAGCTGTCTAGTATCAGGGGGAAAAGAAGGACTGTCTTCTGCCCTAGACCCTCGCTTCACAGAGCCACTGAAACCTTTTGTGCCTAGGGGGATGCACAGCGCAGGGATAAACTTGTGTCTGGAGCGCAAGCATTGATGGAGAAGGAAAGGCAGAGGGCGGAGAAGGAAAGGCAGAGGGCGGAGAAGGAAAGTGAAGGACTACAGTTAGAACATTGCGCAAATACATCATTAAACACTCAAAGCGCACCGCCACCACTAGGGAGTAGTACTAGGGTTACTCCTGGTAGTAGTACCAGATGCAGTTATGTACCTACCTCGTGTTGTATCCCAACATCAAGCCAAAGCATGGGGGAAGAGTGTGATGGTGGTACCGGTGGTGGAAGTGTTGTCAGTAGTTGCAGCCTCCAAGGTAGTTCACTATGGGACATGTTGCCAGGTTGTGGTTTGGTGCATCTGAGGCTCCAAACAGCAGTGGTTGGAGAAAGGGTGGCTAACACGGTGGAGGCATATATATCGGCACAATATATTTCGCTTATCCTGCTCTGACCCTCCAAATTACTGCATAGAAAAAAAATGGGAAATGTGGATAAGAGCATGGCTGAAGCAAGATAACTGATACACACCTGCATAACGAAGCATACTGTATGAGTAGCTCCGTGGCTAATACTATACACCTGATACATAAAGCTTGGTCCCTTGCAGACGCACTTACCAGAATGCCCTCCTACCGTCTCTGTACGTTCTTCCTACTATTAGATTGTAAGCTCTTCAGAGCAGGGACTTCTCTTCCTAAATATACATTTTTATGTCTAAAGCACTTCTTCCCATGTTCTGTTATTTGTATTATCTGTAATTTATATGATTGTCACGTGTATTACTACTGTGAAGCGCTATGTATATTAGTGGTGCTACAGTAGCGACATTGTTTATTGAAGCAAAAGCCGCCGGCTCCATGCGGCTGGGAAGCGGGTAGCCGCGGCGCGTGGCGGCGCACTGTGACGTCACAGTAACATGCGCGCCCGGCTTCCCCGTCTTCCCCGGCTTCCACAGGCTTCCCCGACACCCCTGGAGATCAAATGAAGGTAAGCGGGGGTGCGGGGAAGCAGAGGGGCAGAGCAGGAGCCGGGTACGGGGTCGGGAAGGGAGGTAAATTGCGCGCGAAGTGGAGGGGGGGTGCGTGGGGGAAACGCGGCGGCGCACGGTTGTTACTGGCGGCAGCTGGGGTAGATCTCGGCGTGCCGTCGTGATTTAGTGCAATAAACAATGTCGGTGCTGTATATAAATAAAGACATACATACGTAGCAAGGTTCCCCTGGTGCCCCCTTACCTCCGCTCTGTTGCGGGGACCCCCGTGGCATGTCAGGAAGCTGCAGGGGCGATCGCGCCACCGGGGTCTCCCGGCAGCCTCAGTTGCAGGGCGCCGCCATGTTTTCCGTATTCACGCATGCGCGGAGTGTTGCACATGCGCAGAATGTGTCCGGCGGCCATGTTAGGGTTGGCGCAACAGATCGCGCCTGTACAGGATGTCACGCATGCGCAGATGTGAGAGCGGTGGCCATTACCATTAGTGCTGGAGCAGTGGAGTGTCAGAGGAGTAGCGGCGGCCATTACAGGGTTGCGCATGCGCAGTACAGATAGCGCACGTGGCCTCAATAGTAAAGGGCTCTACCAAAGACTACATTACCCAGAAGCCTCTGGGGACTGCCCTTTCACCTGCTGCATTACAGCCAATAGGGCTTACAGATTCCCCAGCTGCAAAGGAGATACATTGTTGCACGCTGGAGTCAGGAAGTCAGTCGGTGCTGGAATAAGGTAGGGGGAGGTTGTGAGTGCAGGGAGCAAGTGGCTCCCGCACTAGGCCAGGTTACCCCCTAGTTCCCGACTCATCCTAGCTTGTGGCTGCTTTAGGGAAGGCCCCTTCAGTTAGGGACTTTGCCCCTTTAGCAGTGGGTTAGTTCAGGGACACAGCTGCAGTGCTGCACGCCCCTGACAAGTGAGGTCTGGGACCAGACCTATTTCACTATAGATTAGAGCCTATCTGTATGGTGAGATCTTCCAGAGGGAGACCACCCTATTTGGAGGAGGACGCCACCGCGGATGTTTCGGCGCTGGACGCAGATGGATCCTCTCCCTGTTGTTTTGTTGTACCCGGGTGCAGGAGCCCCGGGCAGGTATCAGTCACCAAGTGCACCAACTTTACACCTCAACTAGTATGGCACTGATCACGCCTAAGGGGCGGGGTTGTGGGACTCTTGGGTACCTGGTATGGGGTTATGGCCCTAGGAGGTCAGTGTTACAGGGTGACCCTAATGTACTGTTGATGATATGTTATGGTGTTGTTCTGCATATACCTGTAGATACTGCCAAAGGACATACAAAAATTTGCAAAAAACAGACATTTATAAATAAAAAATTGAATCAGCAGGCACTAGTTGATACCTGGAGAGTTTTGAATCCGTCAGGGAAAGATTACACGTATTACTCACACCCACATGATAGCTTTTCTAGAATAGATTATTTTTTTATAGACCAGGTTAATGTGAGTAAAATATGGAAAGTCAATATTGGTAATATTACATGGTCAGACCATGCACCAGTAACTCTAGAAATTGATTTGGGTGTGGGATCTACACAGAAAGGTGAGTGGACATGGAGATTGAACGAGTCCGTACTGAAAAACAGTAACGTAATATTAGTGATTGAGGATGCTCTTAAAAATTATTTAGCAGAAAATAATATAGGGAATATATCACCGGCAATATTGTGTGAAGCTCATAAAAGTGTCATAAGTGTTTATTCAGCCTTCCTCCCTCAGGGAAAACTGAGAGAAAGAGAAATTATTAAATTAGCAACTTAATCCAAGACCTTGAAACAAAACATAAGAGGGCAGCAGATAAGGAGATATTAGCGGAACTAATAACAGTTAGAGGAAAATTCAACTTGTTAGCAACTCAAAAAATAGGAAAGTAATTGACTTGGCTTAAACATAAATATTATGAGAAAGGTAATAAGATGGATAGACTGTTAGCCAATCAGTTAAAGCAGAAGCAGAGCCAATATAATATCAGCAAAATTCGGAAGCAGGATGGAGTAATGTCACAGGATCCAAAAGTTATTAAAGAGGAGTTTAGACTATTTTATGAGAAATTATACAATATAGAAGCCATGCAGAATAGGAAAAAGGAACATATAGAGGAAGACACAGAATTATTTATGATGGATATTCAAACTAAAACAAATACACCCGAGGCGAGAGATAAACTTGATGCGGTTATAACGTGGGATGAGATAGAAAAAGTGGTGAAAGCTCTACCCAATGGGAAAAGTCCAGGTCCTGACAGACTACCACATATATACTATAAAACTTTTGCTAACTCTCTTACAGTACACATTCAGTGTATGTTTAACACTTTAAGAGACTCGGGAAACCTATTTCAATATATGTCAGAAGCTCATATAACGGTTATCCCTAAGCCAGATAAGGACCAATTAAATTGGGCAAGCTATCGCCCAATATCACTTATAAATGTAGATGTCAAAATTCTTCTTTTAGTGAACAAACTTAATGAATATTTGCCGGATCTGGTGAAGGGTGATCGAACCGGATTTATACCAAAAAGGGAAGCCAAGGATAACACTAGGCGAATTATAAATAAACTGAACCGGATTAATAAAACTCAGACTCCAGCTATGATATTATCTATAGATGCACAAAAGGCATTCAATAGAGTGCAATGGAATTTTATGTTTAAAATGCTGGAACGTATAGGAACTGGGGATATATTTAGCCAGTATATAAAGGCATTACATAGTAATCCGTCAGCAAAGGTCAAGGTAAATGGACAGGTCTCAAACTCATTTAAAATACTTAATAATACAAGACAGGGATGCCCTCTGTCCCCATTGATTTTTGCACTAATAATGGAACCATTAGCAGAATCAATAAGAAATCATCCAGATATTGCAGGAGTTAAAATAGGTGAGAAAGAACATAAGATAGCATTATATGCGTATGTTCTTCTGATAATAACAAACCTTCTGTTTTTTTTGCCAAATATAATTAATGTTCTGGGCTGATATAGTTTAGCATCTAATTTTAAAATCAATTTAACATAAACGGAGGCCCTAAATATAAGTCTTCCAGCAGGGTTGGTGGCCCAAGTTAAAGAAAACTTCCCTTTCGAGTGGAAGAATAAGAGTATAAAATATTTAGGTACAAACATAACACCAAAGGTAGAAGATCTGCTCCAGGCCAATTATACTCCATTAGCAAAAACAATAGAAAACGATTTAAAAAGATGGAATAAGAGTATTATCTCGTGTATAGGTAGAATTAATTGTATTAAAATGAATATATTACGGAGGCTTATGTATTTGTTCCAGACTATCCCCGTGAAGGTTTCCATGCAGTATATTACTACACTTCAAAGTAAAATTAATACATTTATTTGGGAATTTAAAAAGTGAAGGACTTTAATATTCTAAAACATTGCAAAGACATAAATCACAAGGTGGACTTGGGCTGCCAAATATCAACAAATATTATCTCGCTACGCAAGTGAATGCCCTTTTTGAATGGTTTCACTGTACTGAAAATAAACTCTGGGTGGAAATTGAAAATAATTATTGCAAAGAAATAGATATAAATAAATCACTATGGCTTAGGAAGAGAGATCGCCCTAGAGGTCTTTACGAGCACCCCACTATTGGCGAGGCACTATGTGCATGGGACAAAATTTCTAAAGATGAGAGAATCTCCACGTTCCCATCCCCTCTAACTCCAATATGTGGGAACCTTGATTTCCCCCCAGGGCTCGACTCAAGAATATTTAAAAGATAGAGTCAAGCGGGTGTAATTAGGTTCGGAGATCTGATGGATACAGGTAAGACCAGATGTTGTAAACACTTTCAGGACCAGTTAGAATTTAAAGAAGGGGAGAGATGGCAATATATACAAATTTAACACTATATGAATGGAACGCCCCCCCCCCCCCCCCAAAAAAAAAACCACATTAAGGGTGCTGAGTCCTTTTGAAACAATGCTGTTCTTACAGGCACAATATATCGTACATCTATAGAACATTACTATAAATTATAGGCTAAAGCAGTAAAATTCCGGGCATTACTGAAAACCCTGCTCTCTGATTGGTCAGAATTCCGGGCATTATTCATTCAGTAATGCCCGGAATTTTTGACAACTTGCCAACTCACATCAAAGCACAGATGCAGGGGCTCGCGCAGAGAAAAAAACGGCAAGTTTAAAACTTATCTGTAGCACCTCCGCTCCTCTCCTCACTGATCTCACTGATCTCAGCTGTTAGTGCTGTCAGAAGCTGCCATGTCTCAACTTGTAACTTTGTTGCTTGCAACAAAGTAATATTTCTCACCACATCTATTGCCAGTGCTACTGTAAGGTAATTTGTATTTCTTTTTATTTAGTTTTAGTTAATATAACAGCCCCCCCCCCACCCCACTTCACTCCACATTCTTTACCACATCACCCCTCCACCCATCTCTCCCCCTCCATTCCCCCCAATTCTCCCCCTCACTCCTCTTCTCCCCTCACCTCTCTCTTTTCTCCCCTCACCTCTCTCTTCCCCCCCTCACCCCTCACCTTTCTTTCCCCCCTCACCTCTCTTCTTCCCCTCACCTCTCTCCCCCCTACCTCTCCTCTCTCCCCCTACCTACCTCACTTCCCCACTACCTCTCTTCCCCCCTACCTCTCTCTCCCCCCTACCTCTCTCTCCCCCCTACCTCTCTCTCTCCCCCCTACCTCCCTCTTCCCCCCCTACCTCCCTCTTCCCCCCCTACCTCCCTCTTCCCCCCCTCACCTCTCTCCCCCCCTCACCTCTCTCCCCCCCTCACCTCTCTCCCCCCTCAACTCCCTCTTCCCCCCTCACATCTCTCTTCCCCCCCCCCCTAAACCTCTCTCTCTCCCGCCCCTCAGCCCTCTCATCTTCTACTTTACTTCTTTTTCCTACACAGGTATATACACTGATAAAAATCAATGACTACAAAAATGTATCTTTTTTTATGAAAAATTAAAAATAAATTTTAAAAAAGCCTACATTTAGCCTATAATAGTAATAATCCCCTCAGAACAGGGTATTACTGGCCAATAATGCCCTAGCTGGGTTAAAGTCCCTCGGCTTCGCCTCGGGACTTCAACTCTTCCAGCCAGGGCATTATTGACCAGTAATGCCCTGTTCCTCGGGGATTATTTCTTAATTAATATTGAGTCTAAACCAGGGTTGTACTAGCCTGGGAAAAAGAGCTGGGAAGGGAGAGTACTCTGCACTGGAATGGACACAGAGGTGGAGTAATGCCAGCTCTTCCTCGATAATCAACGAATATCCTAGAAAATGTATATAAGATAATGTACAGGTGGTATTACACACCACAAAAACTGAAAGAATGCTACCCAGGGACTTCCAATAAGTGCTGGAGAGGTTGTGAGGAGGTGGGAACAATGCTTCATATCTGGTGGGAGTGTAAGATAATAGAGAAGTTTGGGGATATGATATTAGAGCAGATTTTTAATATTACCAAGATTAGAAACCCAAAAGATCCGAGCATTATACTGCTAAACAGAGAAGGGGTCAAAGGGCACAGAATTAGGAAATCTCTATTAATACACATGCTAAATGCAGCGAGATGTGCCACCGGTGCTAACTGGAAAATGTTGGAGGCACCCACTATGGGACAATGGGAGTCGAGAGTATGGGAGGTTATGGAAATGGAACAACTATCAAATATAACCACTGACACTAGGTCCAAATGTGAACGCCTTTGGCTGCCATGGTCAGAGTTTACTGCTAATAGAACACAGTGAGAGGACTTGAAAGCGGACACACTTGCCATAGTGAGAATAATAATAATAATAAGGATAACCCGGTATACTATTTATGGGATTGACTTGTTTCTAGTTTCTATTTTATCTTCTTTTTTTTTGTTTAATTACATACTTTTTATATTTATTTAATTTTTTTTTGTTTTTTTGGATCGTTTGTTTTGTTTTTGTTTTTTTATTATTAATGCTCTCATGCTCAATGTTATTGTTATTGTATATCCGATAATCTAATATATAACTCACTTTATACGATATTATACAATAGGTCTGAGTATTGTAGACTGTAGACTGCAGAGTGAAAAAGTGTAAAAACTCTGATATGTCTTTTTTTTGTTTTTAAGTTGTGTTGTGTTGTTTTGTACTGTACATGGTAAATGTTATAAAAATGTGGATTATAAATAAAGAATTTACCAAAAATAAATAAATCTGGAATCATGGTCGCTTTACTCCAAATCTTAATTAGGAAAGATATGTCCTTAAAATTACCTTCCTGACAAAAATTCGACATTTATTCATAGCGTTCCCGATGTCTATCAGATCTAAAGACTTGATAAGACTTCAAAGGTACATGTACACATTTGTTTAGAAAGGGGGAAAAAAACAGAATGGAAAAGTACTGATTACACCCAGGGCGGATGTAGGATTGGCGGTACCATATCTACAGACATTTCACTTGGCTGCATAAATTGCCCAACTGGCAGCATGCCACCTCACCAAGATGGGTCAATAAAGAAAAGCCCATATAGATTCCTTGAATAGTTTGACCCTATTATGGCTTCCTAAAAAGGCCAGACTGGACATGAGTAAAACCCTCCAAACTATGGCCCTTTCCCTGAAAATATGGAATAAGGTTGGCCTGGAGAGAGGCCTCACCACCACCCACACAGGGATGATGACTATATTTGTAAATCCTAATTTCCTCTTCGGACGTGTGGTAGAGCAGTTCTCCTGGTGGACTAAAAATGATATATGCAGAGCGCAAGATATAAAGACAGGTACCGGTATTAGGTCTTTTGCACATCTTGGTACTTGCCCCAGACCGTATACACAAATATCATAAACAACCCCCCCCCCCTATATACTTCTGGGGATGTGCACAGATGGGGACCTTTTCTCACATGTGGTGGGAATGCCCAGTAGTAAAAAAAAAAACTCTGGACAGAGGTGTATGGACTCTGGGGGTGCGCAAACATTTGGTGCTGCGGACCGCTGCCTGTCCTCCAGTGCTCGTGCCCCCCCTTTACCTTTGTACCAGCATCATTTGACACTGCGTTACCATGGCAACGCTTTTCCCGAAGCCAGCTGAATCAAGGCACAGTAAGTGAGTTACAGAGGCCTCGCGCAGTTCCTGTGACATTTAATTTAAATGCCTTGGGGAAGAGCGCTGGGCCTTTGTAACCACCTCACCCCCACAAAAACCATCTGATGCCCCCCTGTTTGCACAGTCCTGCTCTAGGGAAACCATTAATCCCCTCACCATGGGAAGCACTTTTACATAAAAGGCCTATACAGACCAATAGTAGACAGAGGAAGCTTATGAATCACGTGTTTTCAGAGACTAGATGTGCCATAGTGGCAGCCTGGAAAGGGCCCCAGCCCCCAGTCTTGCTATAGTTATTACAAGGGTATGGAATATTATGGCCCTAGATAAACTCACGGCCTGGACCAATGGCGCTTTAAGCAAATATATGGCGATTTGGAACCTGTGGGTTTTGAAATGGGAACATTCTACGTTTGACAGGTCTTCCATTGCGCTATAAGTAATTGGGAGTCACCAAGTCTAGATTGCTGTGTAGAACTCTTGAAATTGTATGTATACCTGCCATGCTGTATAAAGGTAAAACGATAGATTTGTTATCTTGTACTTCTACGAAATCCGCAGAATTCCTACCTCCTTCCAACCCCCCCGTCCCCTCTAATTTCCAAGCTTCATTCTTTTTGTTTAATGTGATTCCTCCCCCCTCCTAACTGCCCCTTCCTATCCCTTTTTTTTACCTGTACCCTCACAAAACCTTAAAATAAAACCTTTATGATAAAAAATTATAATAATTAATTCCAAGATGTGGGCACTGATTTGGTTGAAACTTCTGGCAGATCTAAGTTAGGATGGCAGAAAGGTAGCCCCAACATTTCATCAGAATCGGTGAAGGCGTTTGGCCTGTGGAGAGGGAACACATGAACAAAAAAAATCACAAACAAAGCACACCCAAAGTGGCCACAAAGTCTAGTTTATTTGTTCATCCAATAATTCCCCGTACAGTACTGCATTGACTATTTTGTAAAGTGCAGAGTACACAGTGTGTGCAATAAAAAATAAAGATATACATACATACAATCTTGTGTTATATCCTATACATATGCAGAGCAGTGCTAGTAGTTTTATAAAATGCTACAGTACATTTAAGCTTGGTTATACTGCATTGATTGTAAACATATTCGCAAATCAGCTAAAACTGCCAAGTGACTTTACTAATTTTGGTACAAAGATTATTGTCAGATGTTTATACATAACTGCAGGAAGGTCTTTTCCGGTTTCTCTAAATTGGACAATTATCAATGTTCCCATTGGTTGAACTGACGAACTCTATGGAGGACTTAATTGTAGAACATGCAATTCAGTCCAATTTTAACTCATCTACTGCTGGAGAGAAACTCTCTGGTGTTCTACAATTACTCCTGGAGACTGGTTTATTAACTCCTCCTGTTCCTGCCTGCCTAGCTGCAGTGCAAGACAGCACTACATGCTGCAGGTGCCTCTGGCATGGTAAGAGTTCAATAAATCGATATAGATATATTAATTAAATTGGCATCACTGCTCTCAGACATATTGGGTATTTCAAAATCTGGAGCCCAAAACCTAAGCTAGCCCTTTATTTTTTCATGACGAAACAATATTGCACAAATATGCTTCACAAATAAATGCGATGCTAATATACCTGAAATCTGTGAATACTGTAACCATGCAAAATTATTATTGTATTTAAGGACAGTCATTTAGGTAAGGGCACATAGGAGCCTGAGATACTGAATGGTATATAATGTTTATTTGTGTTGAAACTACCAACACGGTTCTGTGATTTGTGGCATTGGAAACCCAACAGAGAATATACATAAAAAGCAAGTTAATAGAAAGTAAGTTTAGATATCAATATCTAAAAATCTGGTTGGGAAGTATTGGGGGTCCGGGAGTATAACAACTAGATTTTAATAGAAAGTTGTGACTACAAAGGAGAGTGTACAAAATAAAATAGGTCCATAGTTAAAACAATCCTGGTGAAGGATTCAACTCCAAGCAGACTGTATATATTCTGTAACTTTCTTGGGCAGTCACTTTGGCAGAAAAAGGGGTTACCGTATCGCTACCCTCATTCATTGGCCATCTTACCTTACAGTGTGATCTGTGCAATAGGCATCTTTCACCAGGCAGTTACTACACCTGTCTGCAATGTGTTGTAAAACAGCACACCAGGCCATAAATACTTGGCAACTTATGGATCCACCCGACTATGCAAACAAACTCCAGATAGTAAGAGCAGGTAAAACTAACACCAAGATGTATGCTTATTATGTCTGTCACTGCCACAAGCTTGTGGATGCCCTAAATCTGGAGAGTGGAACACATGTTAAATGTTTAGGTGGGCGATCTCGTTAAACCTTATCCATACAAATCATGTCTGCAGGAAACACCTGCGTGATGCTGAAGCATGTGTCTGAAAACCGCAGACATGTTAGCCAATAAAGACATCTTCACCTAAACGGTTGCTTCTTTTTTGACAAGTTGTATTTTCAACTGGCTCACACAGCGCCACACGCCACTTGTATATCCACCTAGGACAAACATGAACAAAGGACACTGGTGTGTTTCATAGGTTAAAGGGGCAGTTGAATGTGGCAGGTCAAAAATATCCAATTTTTCCCCCACAATCTTTTTATTGGTTTCGGTACAGATTTTTTTTTTTAAAGCAGTAGAAAACAATTGATAGACATATCAAATTGTACACCATTTGAGAGGGCATGTAGTATTATTCTCAGAACACACTCTTCAAGTTCAGATATAGCCATCTCTCATATTACTACCTATGCACATCCATTGTGTTCCATAAAGATTGTGTCAAAGGGAATGAAACAATTATTGTATCACAAAACCATGTTTACTCTTGTCTTCTTTAGGCCTGGGACATAGTGAATTAATGCGGGCGGAGGCGCGCTGAGGCTCAGGGAAAGCGGTGCTTTCCCTGGCCTTGCACAGCGCGCCATCCGTGGGCGTGTCGGGGGCGGGTCTGGGGGCGGGCCAGTGACATCACTGAGCTGGTTCGCCCTCATTGGGCGAACCGCTCACGTGACCGGCCCTGCGCTCCGGCGAGCGCCAAATTTGAAACCTCCGTGAGACACACGCTTCCCCAAGCGTGCGGACGCGTGCGCGAGCCCCTGCTAAAGCCGCTCTCATTGCGGCTGCAGGGGCTCAATGCCGAGCAGCAGCGTGCCTCAGCACGGGTCAGCGCATAAGCGCTGACCATGCCCGATGCCTTACATATTGCGGTATTGTGAAGAGTCTCTCATGGCATTATAACTTAATAGACATAACCCTCAAATGATGTCAAGGAAAAGACAAATAATAGGATTGTACAAGCATGAACAGAGAGAAAAACATCCATTTTTTTGAACATATCAAAGTAATCGGCTTCCGAAGTTACTGTCTTATTTGTGTAATAGTACTACTGTTAAACAGCGTGCCAGGTCTACAGGTACAATAACGTCTGCTACATCTGTATGTGCAAAAGAGCGAGATTTACGGAAAATAGGTCCTGCTTTATGTAAAGAGGTTATTACAAAGGAGATATGGGAGATAAAACCCTATGCACATATGAGCAAAAATAAAAGGAAGAAAAAAAATATTAGGGTATGCCCAAAACAACAATATCAACTTCCTGTAAAAAAAATAAAAATTATGATGAAAAAATGACTGCACTATTGTAAAAAACAATGATATATATATATATATAGCAACTGTAAATATTACTGTATGTTCATTTGCATGTCTTAGACAGGTCTGCAACCCTGTCTTTCCCCATTGTCACCCAGCATACAGTGCTTCCACTGCAGCAAGGGATTCTGGGAAATGACATGCAAATGAGCACTCAGTGCCACCTTTTGTCTCAAGCTCGTATTACACAAGCCAATTCTCAAGCCAATGCATGCTGTTTTAAACACAGCTTTTAGACAGAGGCTGGGATGAGATGCACAGCCATTAAACCCACTCACAGACATGTTTCAACCTTGATGGGTATCATCAGTGTGAGGTTGGTCTTAATGGCAAAGCAGGTTTGAGACTAGACTAGGTAAGGTAGTGGGAGGTTTTTTGTCACTTTTTTTACCCACCATAACCTTAATAGTAGTGGTGATTACCTAGTCTAGTCTCAAACCTGCTTTGCCATTAAGACCAACCTCACACTGATGATACCCATCAAGGTTGAAACATGTCTGTGAGTGGGTTTAATGGCTTTGCATCTCATCCCAGCCTCTGTCTAAAAGCTGTGTTTAAAACAGCATGCATTGGCTTGAGGATTGGCTTGTGTAATACGAGCTTGAGACACTGAGTGCTCATTTGCATGTCATTTCCCAGAATCCCTTGCTGCAGTGGAAGCGCTGTATGCTGGGTGACAATGGGGAAAGACAGGGTTGCAGACCTGTCTAAGACATGCAAATGAACATACAGTAATATTTACAGTTGCTTTATGCTTTACTGTGGAGGGTTTTTTGTCACTTTTTTTACCCACCATAACCCTATATATATATTTTTTTTTTTTAAAGGAGTTTATTAAAAGATAACTATGTTTCATATTTTTTTTTTAAAGTATTTTTTGCATAGTTGATATGGCACACCCGAATAAATTGTTCTTTTTAACAGCTACTGTCTTTAGTGCATTTCTGTGATACGCAGGTCTGCTCTTTTTTTTTTTTTTTTTTTAAGTTTTATGCTTTAACATTTTATGCTGTGGAGGGTTTTTACAATCTGTACGTGATGCATTTTGGCAATATGACAGTGTCACACATCAGAATTGCAGGCCATCATTAGTCAAACATAAGTCGCTGATATATTTTAATTCAGTGGACCCAGATGGAAGGGAATCTTTTTAAACAGATTACAAATAAATGCAATCGTTACTTTGAGGGGGATTTAAACTTTTTTTTTTTTTTAGGGGGGGAAGAGATTTATTGGGTCTGTAAAACTCGATGTATCGCATACATTGTCCATGCCATATGAGAAAGTGGTGGACCTTAAACACCTCTGTATTAGGAGCAGGGTTGACTTCCCTGTTGAGACTTCTAGCAGGAGTGGATGTGTGCTTAGGTGAGACTTTCTAACAGGTTTTCATTGTGAGCCAGTTGAGAGGTGTGATCAGCAATTAACACCGACTGAAGTCCCATTAAAATGCAGTGGTGCTCTGTTAATTGCAGGAGACTAAAATCCTGTTAGAAAGCTACTGTATTTGGACCGTTTTAGATTTATGCCGTGGTGTCATGGTGGTCTCAAATGTGAGACATGAAGGGAGGCATTGAGTAGCAAAAGTTTATATTTAGAAACGTAGACTTCCGAAAACGCTAGTGAAATTTACAAATATATGGTTGAAAAACATGGAAACCCCTAAACTAGATATTTCCAACACAACTTTTTTTAATTTTTTTTTAATTATCTGTGAGCACGGTTACAACATACAATAAAATAAGCAAAACATATTGAACATTCAGGCAACCATAATCTCACAGCATTTTATATTTTCTTACCAACTGTTGTACTATAAATGATAAAAAATAATGATGATGGGAAGGGGGGTCGCGGAGAAAAGGGGAGAGAGAGAAAGAAGAAAGAAAACAAAAGCTCTCTGCAGGTCCTCACATCTCTCCGCAAACTCCTCCGCGCCCAGCACCCTATAGTTCCTTTAGTCTATCCCAAGACCTGCGTAGCAGTGGATACCCAATCTGGATATCTAAAGGGGCCCATAACCTCTTTAAATGTGTCGGGAGGCACCATGTCCATAAAGGGTTTCCATTTGCTCAGGAACGTATCTGTTCTTTTCATATTGTAGTCAAGATTGAGGAGGGAAAATGGTCGGTAGGAGGCCGGCTCTTCCAGGTCTTTATCTTTTTTTGGGGATTAGTTTGATTACCGCTGAACCAAAACCCAGGGGGCTTTCTCCTAGTGACATTATTCGATTATATACCTCTACCAGGAGTGGTGTTATTTCTACAGTCATATGTTTAAAATATTCGGCCGAGTAACCACCAGGTCCCGGAGCTTTAAGTCTTTTAAGCTGTTTAATGTCTCTAGAGACTTATTCTGTGGTGATGGGACTGTTTAGAATTTTTTTTTGAGCTCTCTGACAGCTGAGGGATCCTTAAATGTCTCCAGAATCTATCCTGCTGATATAGGTTAATGTCTGGATGATTATATAGGTCTGCATAGAATTTATGCAATATATCTGCTATTTTTTTTGGTACAAGTGTGCCTAGTCCCAGTCTGGTCTCTTAAGGCCGCTATATGACATGTGGAGCGATTATTTGCTACTAAGTTAGCTAGCATTTTCCCGGATTTATTTCCGTAACACATGAATCTTGCATTTCTATAGTTTTGATTCACCAGTTCTCTTTCATGTAGTAATACCTCATGCTCCCTTTTTTTCACCAAATACTCCTCCTTGTTTTGAGGAATTGGTGATTCTTTGAATTTTTAGAACGTTTCAGTTCATTTTTGGTTACAATAAAGATATTTTTCGTTGTGGTTTTTTCTCTGGTAAGAGACGTACGATATTAAGTCCCCTCTTTGGACTACTTTAGCTGTTTCCCAAAACAAAAATGGGTTTCCTATATGTTCCGCGTTATTTTCTTTGAATTGTTCCCATTTATTATGGACTGCAGCTCCAAAGCTGTCCTGAGCTAACAATTTGGAGGGGATTTGTATTTGGAGCCCTATGGGGGAGAGGTCTGAAATACAGGCATTATATATCTTAGTTTTGGATTCTGGAAAATAGGGGACGAGACCAACAGGTAATCAATGCTTGACATGGAATTATGTGCATGTGAAACACAGGTATAATCCCTCTCTAATGGGTAGAGCAGTCTCCAGGTGTCTACAAGATTCAATAGTTTTTTAAGAAATGTAATGTCCGACTGGCTTTTGATCTTATATTGTGTCCTTTTAGATTTGGTTGAAGATGTTAACCTATCCAATATTGGGTCTTCTACAATGTTAAAATCTCCCCCTAGTATGATTTGGTGATCCGTGGCTAGGGGTGCTAGGTTACCCAAGTGTCAGGGTCGCCCAGACCTCCTGCCTAGCCATAGTTCTTCTTTGTCCACCGGGTGTGCTGCTGCTGCTGCCTTCTGTGTGCTCTAGGGTTCCTCTGTCTGTCTGTCTTCTTGTTGCTCCTGTCTCTGTCCTTTATAGCTTCTGCTTCCTGGTTGGTTCATTTGCCTTTGTTTTGAGTCAGACTCCATTGCACATGCTTCTGTCTCTGATCCTGATCTGTTCCTGTACCAGTCCTGTATTTGATTCTGTTCATAGTAAAGGCCCTTGCTGGTAATCTAGCTTGTCCCTGTTTGTTCCCTGGTCTCAGTCCCTGCTCCCTGGTCTCAGTTCCTGCTCCCCGGTCTCAGTCCCTGCTCCCAGACCTGTTCCTGCTCCCCTGTCCTGTTCCAGTCTCCTCGTTGCCGACCTCTGCTTGTTACCTGACTACACTACCTGCCGCCTGCCTTGGACCTCTGCTTGTTACCCGACTACACTACCTGCCACCTGCCTTGGACCTCTGCTTGTTACCCCTACTACGCTCCTGCTGTTCCGACCACCGAGATCCTACCCGCCACAGGAGTCTCCCATGACACCAAGAGGGAAGTGAAAAAGGTTCTGTCATGAACTGTTGGCGCATATATATTTGTCAGAGAAGTCTTAATCCCCCTTAATTTTCCCAAAGTAATTATGAATCTACCCTCAGGGTCACACCCTTCCCAATGGGGATGGCGACCCCTCTCTTTTTCCTGTTGTTGTTGGAGGAAAAACACGATTGGACCCAGCCCTGTTTCAGTTTGTCATGTTCCGTCTGTGTCAGGTGTGTTTCCTGTAAAAAGGCTATGTCTGTACCTAACCTCTTTTGGTGATTAAGTATCTATCTTCGTTTCATCGGGGAGTTAATACCACCCACGTTCCAGGAAGTTATCTTTGTCATCTTATCTGATACAGAAGAATACCTCATGATAGGAACCTTTCTGTGATTGATTGAGATATAGAGATGTGGATCTGCAGCACCTGCGAGTCAAGGAGAGAGAGCGGAAGAGAGCAGAGAAAAGGGGGCAAATGGTAAAACAGAGAGGGAGAGGCAAACAAAACAACAAAGAAAAAAAAATGTAGATAACAAACCATGTCGTATACCAGCGGTGCGCAAACTGGGGGGCGCCACCCCATGGAGGGCGGCAGAATTTGTAGGGGGGGGCGCGGACATTTACAGAGGCCCCGCGCTCTTCCTCACAGCATTTAAATTAAATGCCGGGGGAGGCATGAGGCTTCTGTAACTCACTTACCTGCTCTCAGCGGGTCTTCAGCGACGCGACACCATGGCAACGCGCCGTCAAATGACGCTGCGGGGTCATGTGACGTCACGCATCGCCATGGCAATGCACGTCAAATGACGCGGCGGTGTCACGTGATGTCCCATGACCCGCAACGTCATTTGATTCCGAGTCATTGGGAGAGGGAGCAAACGCTGCGGCTCCCGGGCAGGGGGGCACAGCTCAAGAAGTTTGCGCACCCCGGTCGTACACTAAGCATGTTAAATCAGACTGTGGCTGCTACCTGGAGACATGGGAGTCTCCCTGCCTATCCCATCCAACTTAACGCAAGTCAGAACAAATCTACTCAACAGGTCTACACATCGTTAATATACTTTCTTAATCTAAGGCTACATAATAGTGTTATATTCAAGAACATTAGGCAGTGTGACCACTGCCCACCAGCAAAAGGGAAGCATACAGAGCCCAGGGGTATCAATGAGTCCTTCAAGAATTCGGTTCTATAGCCGGGTTTTGCGTTTCTCACATCAAATGCTCTCCCTCCTCTGGTGAATCAAAGGATTGAACCGCAGCATCTCAGTAAACTTTGAGGATCGTCGGGTATACAGTATTAGGGCGAATTTGATTCCCCTTTTAAAAAGAGCGGAACAAATAGGGGTGAACTCCTTTCTTCTTTTACTGAGATCTACTGCGAAGTCCTGAAAGAGTAACATTTTGTTTCCCTTAAACAAGAGTTCACAAGTTTTTCTATAGGCTGTCAGCATGGCCACCTTATCCTGAAAGTCCAGCATCTTAATCAGTACCGGTTGAGTGGGATGTGTTGGTCGTCCATCTTTAAAAGTCTGGGGAGATCCTCTGAGGCAATGCCAGGAGATCTGTTGTTTTGACCTCCTCGAGATGCCTACAATTCTTATGTTGTTTCTCCTTGACCTGTTCTCCAAGTCATCTATCTTGATTGTTAATTTGGAGTTTTGTCTCTTTAGCTCGTTCACGAGCAGCAAATGAGGTAGTTTGGTCCTCTATGCCTGAGACTCTTATTTCGACATTATTGATTCTAGATGTGTGGTCATTGATTTGCTTAGTTATTGTGGCAAGCTCTCCTTTAAACTCTGTAAACCTCTGGTTGATAGTTCTGGTCATCTCACCCTTGACCACTGCGAACAGCCTGTTTATATTAGTGACTGTCTGTTCCCTGAACTCCGCAAACTGCTGGGCTGCATTAGTGACCATCTCTTCCCTGAGCTCTCCAAACAGCCTCCTCATATCAACGCAGTTCTGCCCATATTAGAATCAATGGTCTGTGTGATTTTGATTTGTCCAGCTGGTCTGGTCCCAGTTCAGGGGTACAGATGGGGTCAGTTGATTTTGGTATGTCTTTTTTTCTCTTTTGCCACTCTTTGAGCCTTTTGCGACATTTTAGTGACCAGCGGGGAAATAAATATTTCCATATGACAGTGCAGAGTAATCTAGCAGCCTTTTAGAGGTTAAAAATACAAACGATGTGTACAGTGACTTCTTTAGCTGTTACATTCTGAGTAGACGAGAATTTACATTCGTGCTTTGCTTGCAAAAGGGAGCGGGGGAGATATGTGCCCTCACCTTACATCTTAATTTCTCTGTCCATTAAGCCATAGGTCATAGATCAGCTGCCCGGTCAGAAAAGAGTGAAAATGCAGCTGTGCCTGCTGTGTTTTTGTGAGGAAGTCTTTGTACTATAGGAGTAATGTTATAGTTGTGTACGGCCCTTTAATTGGGACTCCTCCTTTGGGCTGCAGTGCTCTGTGGTATATATGCAGCTGCCTTTACATGTGCCTCTCAGGGCCTTGTGATGGGATCAGGCCTTTCACTCACCTCCCAGCAGCTGCACGCTCCAAGCGATGTCTCCTCTCAGCCCCCTCTTCCCAGGTCGCGATGCCGGAACTCCTCCTGCCGCCGCACGGATACTGGAGCTCCCCCGTGGACACGACCAGCCCTGTTCCCCGCAATCACTCACCTCCCAGCAGCAATTAGGAGAGATGGGCCCAGCTAGATGTGTTAATGCAGTAAGGGAGCGTCTGCCTTCACCCTGGAGATAGGCCTCATGGGATGTCAGGCTTCAGCCTCTTTATACTATATTTCTCTGGGACTTCCCGGGCGAGGGGTCACAGTGACAATACACCCCTCGTTGTAGAGCCCCTGGTCTGGGCTAGCCACTGCTATGTTTCTTTGTTCTTTTTAAGCCAATTCGTGCTGGGATGGCTGCAGATTCTGCAAAGGCCCAGATGGAGCTCTAGGTGCAAGCGGCCATCTTGGATAACCGTACCCAGGAAGCCCCTTCCATCACGACTTTATAGGGCAGTCTCACTTTCCTGTCATCTCTCCTACCCCTGAGAATGTATCTAAGGGACCTTTATGTTTTCTTGGGAACGTATGAAAGTTTGGCTGGTAAGCTATTGCCAGGCAATGGGACATCTCCGACATTAGTAAAGCAAAAATGGATCAATACTCAACAATATCAAATCAAGATAAATAAAATGTCATGGAGACAAAGCACATTTGCAAAGCAGCATAGAATCTGCTATTTAAAGGTGTAACGCTCACAGGTTATGTATGTATGTCCTTATTTATATAGCACCAGCCAGGTACATAGCGCGTTACAATACACGTGACATAATATTATAATGCATAATGGGAATAAGCGCTTCAGCCATAAAATAATAGGAAAAGGAAAGTCCCTGTCCCGAAGAGTGAAGAAATGTACAATAGCTCAAAAGAGTCCCATAAGATAACACTGTTTTGGCCATATATACTCACAAATAGCAACGTTTCTGGGCCCATGGCCCTTTCATCAGGCTTGTATTGTACATCTTAGGCCACATCCATACTTAGTGCAACAGTGCGCACCGAGAACAAAAGGCCAATCTTCAATGAGGATGGCCATAGAGCGCGATGGAACGACCAATTTTTTTTGTGCGGCAAAATAGTTTGATTTTGTCGCGTGACGGCCGGGTCACGTGAGTGGTTTAGCCAATGAGGCCTCCCTTCCTCCAGATCCTGTGGCCACGGATCGCCTACGCAGCAGTCGCGACGCCATGCGCTCCGTCGCGAGCGCCCCTACTATAGCCGAGGCCTTATACATACCTTATATACCCTCATTGTAATCCCATGAAGTCTCAGCACAGGCACGGAGCGCTGACATTACCCACACTAGCTACTGTTTCATAGTTGCATAGTAGATGAGGTTGAAAAAAAGACATGCGTCCATCAAGATCAACCTATGCTAAATTTAGACGACAGATACTTTACCCTATATTTGTACTTACAGTATATTGATCCAGATGAAGGCAGCTGTATTATTGACTTTCAGGAATCTGAAATGCTTTACACCTCTGACCCCTACCCTATTTTTTTCTGTACTCCAACTACCTATGTATAAAATAAAAACTTTACCTAAACACCACCCCCCCCCCCAAATTAGACTTACACCCCTATAAATAAAGGAATCTGTATGAAAACTATTCTTCCCCTCTCTGTTATTATAGCATAAATATAACAACACAAAAACCCAATGAAACAGAAATAAAGCGCTTCATCTCCAGAAGTAATCTGTACCAGTATTCAAGTGCACATATATGGGTATAATAAAAGAACCTCCTTTTAAAAAAAGAAGTGAGGCACAATGGCCTGATGTATAAAGAAACAGTGGCATTCACTGTCACTGCAGTTAGACATAGTATATAAAAATACCACTTGTGAGCACATTCACATGTTTCAAATAGGTCTGCAACTCTGCCTTTCGCCATTACCTCCTAGAATACAGTTCTTCCACTGCAGCACAGGATTCTGGGAAATGACATGTAAATTAGCACTGTGTCCCATTTTTTATTTAGATATAAAACCCACTAAAGCACAACACAGAAATGTCTACAACCTGTGGGGGAATGAGGCATTAAGGAACACAATGGCAGACACGCTTGCAGAGTTCCCTTTTAATTGTTAATGTTTCAGTCCTCGCCAGCATCTCTCGCATCCCTAGCATAGAAAGAAGCAGTAACGACAGCAACTGGTGGGTGGGGGGGGGGGAAATGAGGGAGCGCAAGAAACATTAATTTATATTGTAACTACAATAAACAATCCAGTCTGTAGATATATATATATCGACTTTTATCTTTAACCTGATCTAGTATTTTCTCCCAGAAAACACCTTCTAAAGTGTAATTGGAGGAGATTGACTAGAACACCGTTATTTCACATTAAATACATTTCAAAGTGGTGGTTTCCATCTTTTATTTACACATCACAGCATTTATAACTATCTCATTGCTTTCTTTGGACGTGCACATATTCTTTCTTCTTGTCATTAAAGAATCCAGCTTTTAATAAGGGAAAAAAGTCGAACCCCCCCCCCCTTCTATAATAAATATGTGGATTTTCTTGTTGATCTATAGCTTATGCGGGTTCCCGCACAGAAATAACTCTACATACGGCATAGAAGCATTTGACCAACTCAGGCTCAGCTATAAAAGCTCCCTGTGGCCAATGCCCTTGATTTCAACCCTTTGGATGGGACAGTGAAAGTGTTAAGTAACTCTAGAATTTCATAAAATTTGGAGCTGCCAAGGGGTTCAGTTGAATGGAGGGGAAGTATGATATATAACCCTGACCAATAGTTCTCTGGGTCTCAGTTCAAAGGGCCAGTCAGCAGGGTGCCTGTGAGAGAGCCTTTCGGGATAGGTGTGGCTTAGAGTGAACACTTGCAGACAGCAGTAAATGACAAGAGAGTGAGGGGAACAGGAAGGCTGTTTGGGCTAGAAAGGGCATGTTAGAGAGCTGGGTGCAGGCAGACCGGTAATAGTAGAAAGCGCAGAGTTTAACCCCTTCATCCCCGAGCAGCAGTTGTGTGGTGCAAACGATTTTTTGGTGTTTATTTTTTTAATTTTATTTTTAAGCGTCCGAGATGTACAAAAACAGATTGATTTAAAATACCCTTTACTAGGAACATAAATGCATCTCAGTGTCTAGAGGCAGCTTGCAAGATCTGGAGTTCTGGACTTAAAAAAAGAGGAGAGTTTAATGGAAAGATTCTGACAATGAGACATCATACAACTGCACAAAAGCTACAGTATAATGTACATGTTATTGTAAAAGATAGCATATTGCATCACAGAAAGCATACAGTAAAACAGATCATACGATGATATCCAAACACTTTCAAGACTAAGACACATTGTGATCATGTATTGTGTGTTATAATGAGCCAGCAGCTAAAAGCACAGTATGTGAATCTTTTCTGTTGTGCTATTTATAACTTGAACTTCTTAAAGAGGCAATCCGAGCAGCACTTTCAAAAATATATGCAGCCTTTGATTACTAATTACCTAAGCCACGGGTGCGCAAACTCTCCTCCCTGCGCCCCCCATGCCTGCTCTCACCCCCTGCTCGGCTCCAGCGTCAAATGACGCCGCGGGGTCATGTGACGTCACGTTGCCATGACGATGCGTTGCTGGAAAGTTACATTAAGTAAAGTTACAGAGGCCTCGCGCGATCCCCAGCATTTAATTTAAATGCCTTCGGGGAAGCGCGGGTAACCGCTCCCCCCCCCCCAGAAAATATCAAGCCCCCCAGTTTGTGCACCCCTGACTTAAGCTGCCGATCGATTCGTTCTCCCATGAGTGATCAGCAAAAATCCTGCTTCCCAGAGTTCACTAAATGGCCGTCTTTCCGTTTCAACCAGTCCTTCAGTCAGTGTAACTCAGCAGCTACAATGTGTCCTTATATTACTAAAGTAACAATATTTATTGTTACAGTTTGCAGCTCAAACTGCTGGGAATATTGGCAACAAATTATCACAAACAGGAAGGTGTTGCACTGCTGGGGAAGTGTGATAAAACCAGCTAAAGAAATCAAAGGCTGTTCATTATATTAAAACTCATTAAAAATGAATTAAAAGAAAACATAGTAAGTATTATCTAATACTACAGAATCGAGTTAGTAAAATAACAAACACATGTAGGATATTGCATGGATTGCCATTTTAAAGTCTGATGATTATCTCTATTGAATGTGCCAAAATCTATGAAAGGGAAAGCTGCAAACACGGGGGAGGTGGTTGTCAGTATCTTTATTGTATAAATGTAACAAGTAATTCAATTAAAATGTAGGAGTAAAACCATTGTGAAGAAAAATGCAATTCTTTCTTCATTGCCTGCCGTGCTGCTTAATATGGCACTTGCACAGAAGGCCTCTCTGGGAACAAATGGGTTTTAACCAAATCTTTATTTTTTTCTTCTTCATTCCTACATTACTATCCACAGTTCTGAGCCTGATATTATCTGCGCTCCTGTTATATGTGCATAAAAACAGCACGTTTCTGTGGATTCATGCCTATGCTGCTAGAAGAGCCTACAATACAAGCAGCAAAGGGCTGGGAGGTTTGGAGTTCAATGGTCAGTGTGTGATAGGGTGGGTTGGTGAAGAGTAACACAGACACACACCTAACCCAAACCCATGGATTCAGGTAAAAGAAGATGCATTACTTTGTCGGTATGTGGTACACAGCAGTGTATTAAAACATTAACAATTAGGATTGTTAGTGTTTTAATACACTGCTTTTTCCCCACTTATCTGCGATGTGCTGAATCTTCTTTTACCTGGATCCATGGGTTTGGGTAAGGTACTTCTGTATATGATTTCTATGATGTGTGCCAGTTTATGCCAATACTTGATTTGGTGTGCCTACAGTACTACCATGTTTTCTATCTATCTATTTGAAGGGCTACCCATTTTTCTATTATTCTAATATAAACATAGCGAACAGTTGAATGCGTGGTAGTGAACTTTGCCAAAATGATTCTGGTGGTGAAAGCCAATGGCAACATATATTTTTGTTATAGCGCGTTGTATCCGCTAGGTGAGACCTGCTGTTTAATTGCTCTGCACTCGCTCTTTTTATGAAGGCATAGTAAACCTGGAATCCAAAAAGGAATTCATGACTGATAAGCAGTTAAAATGGGGAATACCTGCCAAATGAATTTCATGCAAATGCATGGGTAGCTGCCAGACAAACAGTAACTACAAAGTGAGGGCAGTGCACATCTGAAAACAAGAATGAACAGCACACAGTAACATATCATTTGGTTCTGCAAATATGAAAATATGTCAAATTCAGGACCCACCGGTCCCCCTAGTGGTTGTGCAAATGTACTGTAACTTTTGGGTTAGCAGTACACAAATTTACTAATGCATCATCCACATGAAAGATTATATAAATAATATAAATACATCATTTATTTATCCACTTTAGGAAGTTAATGCTAATTTCAATTTCGAAATTGAAAGCATTCAGCTGCAAAACAAGGCAGACAATATCACTGTATTTTTTTAAACCCACTCTTTCAAGAAAACATAATTCTTCTCCCTTAAATACAAACTCCTACACATTCACACTATAACTTGTGCATACAGTCGTTGGTGTAGGCCATACATTCAAATTAAGACTCCTTTCTTTACTGTCAGAGCAATGTAGTGCAGCCCCCCCTGGCAGCCAAAGGGTTAAGGGTAAAACGTATCTCCCCTGACATTGTGAATTCCTTATACATAGAAAGCTGGAATACACTATATAGTGTTACTAAAGAAAAAAAAGCATTAGGAGCAAAAGTCAAATAAAGTTCTTTGCAATTTTGCTGGTGGTTGTTTAGTACAATTTACCCACACCCATTTTCACACCTAAATGAGTGTTCTGTGTGCTATGCACATGATAGAAAATGGTTAAGTCTTACAATGGGCCATTTGGGACTGGGATGTGCCCATACATGTCTGATGCACTTATTGTATTCCAAATGTACACCTCCTTGCATCTGAATACGTGTTCTGTAAACTGTTGCAGAGATGGCATGTGCTATATATAAATTCAAATACAATATTATGGAAGGTTCATGCAGATGTCCAGAACACCCCAAGAACAATAAAAAAAAAATGCATGGCAAATAAATGAATAAAAAAAACCCCTGCTCATTCAGCATGAAAAACTAAGTATAAATAAAATTTAAAAAGGGGAAAAAAACAGTTTAAAAAATTCACAGGAGTTATAGCAAAGATAGGAAAATATTATTATATCATCCTCTAGTTTCTTAATTTGACACAACTATAGGATTACAATATTATTATATCCCCTACAGTTTCTCAATGTTACACAACTGTAGAATACAAATATTATTATATCCCCTACAGTTTTAATGTTACACAATTGACAGAGATGATGGCGTGTGGGGGTGTAGAACAGAATAAACAGGAGGGGGTGGGGAACAGCCTGTGCTTTCCTGCAGCCTGAAGCCCTGATAGGTTGCTAGCAATTAAGGGGCTGAGCCTCTCTCTGTCTAATCTGAAACAAAACAGCCTGAGCAAGCTCCTGTAGCTCACAAAACCTCAGGATCGTTGAGCAGAGGAGTCCAATCCTTGCAAAAGCAAGACAATCGGAACAAAAACATACTGCACCGTCCCTTATTTGAACACACATCAGCCAGGGCAGGATCAGCAGAAGCCTTTCTGCAGCCACCTCCTCGCTGTTCTTGTCGCTGTTCTCTGGAAGAGATGCGTCTGATCCAGAATATGTGCACTATTACGGAATACCCACCGGGCACAGGCACTGACTGCGCCAGCAGCAGCAGAGTCATCAAGATAGCTGTGGTTGGAGGCAGCGGAGTGGGAAAGACAGGTGAGTCTCTTTGGGGCTGTATATAGGGCGTGTAGCAATCCCAACAACACAAGGCATGTGGGTACATGATAATAATAGTTTGTTCTTGTATAGCACTGCTAGTTTTAGGTAGCGTTTTACAGAGACATTTTGCAGGCACAGGTCCCTGCCCCGTAGAGCTTACAATCTATTTTTTGGTGCCTGAGGCACAGGGAGATACAGTGACTTGCCCAAGGTTCCCCTGCTTCAAACTCAGTGCCAGAGTCAGTGTTCTTACTCACTGAGCCATTCCTTCTCTTTTATTTAGTTACCTAGCCTCCAATTACTACTTCAAATAGCTAGTATAGGTTATTCTAAAGTTTCAGTTAATACAGTAGGTTGCATGTATTGGTTTTATTAGTTTTTTAAATATTTGACACTATTAGGCTGCAGGTGTTTTGTACAGTAGGTGTTTGGGAACCTTTGTGTCACTCAGGGTGAGCACACATCCACAGTGCAGTCTGATGGGTAGTCACTACATTGTATACACTGATATGTGAAGGCATCAGACAGTGGTATACTGTAGGTTGATGTTTATGGGCCAACTCATCATGGTAACCCCCTCAGAGTACCTTCTCTCCCCCATAGCAACAGTATAACAACCTTTGAGAAAGGTTCATATACCACCCATATGATCAGATGTCATTTCGTCATAAGGAAACGTGAGAAAGTCCTTAATGATGCTTGGGTGCCATATTGCTATCATATTTGACACCCTAGATATTTGGAAAAGTCCACATGCATCATGTTAAAGCCACTTTATCTGTACCTTGTGAAGATCCCGAGTCGTTGGTCACAGAACTCTTACCATACTGTAGCTCACCTCTACTGTAGGCAGGCACCGTTTCATAAACGCTCAATGGTTATTTTTTTTACTGCAGAGCATATGCACTTAGTGATGCAAACATTTCTAATCCCTGTACTATTGGGGCAACGTACTACAGTTCTCCCCATGGCTGAGTGGTTGATTAGCACAATCTTACTATTGAAGGGGAGAGAACACAATGCTGGGGTGAATGTATTGTTTCCCTGAAGCATTTCTCACACAGGAAGACACCACCTGCAGTCACTTAGCTCCTGAAAACTTTGTGACTAATTATTTTGAGTAAACCATTGATAAAGAAATCTCTGTTTTTGAGTATTAGCATTTTACAATCAGCCTTTCACTAAACTTGCCTCACTTTCATTTATTCCAGCGCTGGTGGTCAGATTTCTTACCAAGCGGTTTATTGGCGACTATGAAAGAAATGCAGGTAAGCAGATTGGTTACTTTTCTTGGCAATGCAATAACCGATAGCTGCCCTGTGCCTATTATTGCAAAACAGTATGTTGCAGAACCCTCCAGCACTAAGGAGGTTAATACAAGCACTGGTACTGTTAGACATCTGTAATTGTTGCTTTCGTTTTATAGTATTGCATTTGCCTATGTCTGCCATTTTCCCCAGTGTTTTTCTGTGAGGCTGAATCTAATGAATGGGTTTATTGTTTTCTCAGGAAATCTGTACAGCAGACAAGTCCAGATAGATGGAATGAATCTTGCCATTCAAGTCCAGGACACTCCAGGAGTTCAGGTACAGCCACTTTACCTCTGCAGAATTATGCCTGGCCTGTTAATCCCTTTGCTAGTTTAGGGGCAGCACATTGCTTGTAATTGCTCTATTAGCGGCGAACGGGTCAACGGTTTGGGTCAAGGTGACACAGTAGTTTCGGGTTTAGTTCCTCCCGAATGTAACGTAGCTATGAAAATCCGCTCAAATGGTTAGAATATTCCGAAAATAATTGCCAGTGACGACATGTTCACATTAACGTGTAAATTGTAGACTAATGAATTAGATGTATGTGAAGAAATCCACACGAGAGAGAGGTCTGTTAATAAAAATAGAGGGGTTGATAAAGTAACACTTTAGTATGAACTATTGAACCGCATCCAAGCGCTCTCCCCTGGATACTGTGCCACATGCGGGCTCATTAACATTTAGTCTAATATTCACAAGATGGTTAAATGCACACAGAGAAAATCGTCTAGTCCTTGCCTTCGGGACTGGGCAGCTGTCCAGGTCTAAATGCTTCCAGCTTATATCTTTTACTTTCCAGACTTGCTGTCTAGCCAGCTCATTTCCCTTTCTGTCCCACTACAAAGTCTTCCCTGCGTGTAGCAGTGCATTCCACTTGAGCATAGCATGTTCCAGTATATCTTATTCCAGCTTTTGCAGCTGGATCAACATACTTTAGGTTAACAAGGTGAAAGAGCAGACAGATTTATATAGCATGCATCTTCTGCAGCAGCTCTAGCTTAAGTACTCGGGGGAGCCCCTCTCAAAGTAGAGTTGAAGTAGCTGTAACAGTTTCCTGTAAAATAGAATAGAAGTAATAACCTATCACATCTCTCTCTTCCCCCTCCCCCCAGATAAGCGAGCAGAGTCTGGAGTGTAATGAACAGCTGAACAGGTGTCTCAGGTGGGCAGATGCTGTTGTGATCGTGTTCTCCATCACGGATTGCAAAAGCTATGAACTTATAAGTCACTTGAACCAGCACGTGCGACAGGTTCATCCCGACAACAGAATCCCTATTGTAATTGTTGCCAATAAAGCAGATCTCCTTCACCTTAAGCAGGTGGAACCGCAGCACGGACTTCAGCTGGCCAACATGCTGGGCTGCACGTTCTATGAAGTCAGTGTCAGTGAGAACTATATTGATGTGTACAATGCCTTCCAGGTGCTCTGTAAAGAAATTAGCAAGCACCAGACTGTAGGAATGCCAGAAAAGAGGAAAAATTCTCTCATCCCGAGACCAAAATCGCCAAACATGCAAGACTTGAAAAGACGCTTTAAGCAGGTCCTGTCTGCCAAAGTGAGGACTGCCACGTCTGTCTGAAGAAAGACTTTGATAGGTGTTCTACTTTTGTTCTTCCAAAGAAGCAACGGTTGATATTGCTAATGTGGAATGTTTAACTTTGGCATTACTGACTCGAGGAGGCGCAGCAGTGAGGAAAGATTCCTAAGAATCAATGTCTGCATTGGGTGGAGCAATGTGACAAGGCTAGGAGAAGGGATTCATTCACAAGTGGCCACAGTCCCAGAGACTTCAGAAGAATCCTCTTCAGTTACAATGGCCGAATCAGTTGAAACATGTCTCATTAGAGGAGAAGTGTCACAGACAATGTGATGGCTTGGACCTGGTCTTGATAGATACAATTGCATGGGGAATGGGTCAATAGTTGGAGAAGTGGCAAACCATTCCCATGCTTGTTTTTCATATGGGTTACTCACAATTTCTTTTTACGACTGTCATTTTTTTTAAACGTTATTGATAGTAAAGTGATATATAGGCGCAAAAACAACTAAAAGGTGGTCACTGTAAATATAGTGAAAAACGATAATGGGTTACTCACAGTTTCTTTTTACGACTGTCATTTTTTTAAACGTTCCCGTTAAAGTTGTACTGCTATATGTCAAAAGAAAAAAAAAATGTTTGCAGCTTTTCGATATTACAATGTTTTTCTCTGTGTGCACAAACTCTAGGCACAATGAAAATATTGGATTTGATAGAAGTGATGATGTTTCCTAGTACAGTATGTTCACCATGATGGTTAAGATTGTACCCGACTGCAGCAACAAACAAAGTCTTTTAAACAGCTCAGTATATTTATCCATATGGAATTGTTCTAATGTTGTTTTTATCTGGACCCCTCCTCCTAGTGGTAAATCTGGGTAATGTGTCAGGTATTTCAGCCTGGAGGCATTAAAGGGGTGATGTTTTCAATCATGCTTTACAGCTCATGATTTACTATAATAAACACACAGCCATTGTTTAAATGGTCAAATGCCACAGTCCCTTAATCTTAGCCAACAGAGATCGGGCTAAAGTTTTGTATGAATTGCACTTTAAAAGCCACTTGTGCTTTTTCTTTGTAAACTGTAATTTATTTATTTTTGTGTACAATAAAACTCCTACAGGGGATGACTTTTTAACATGTTTCTTGTGATCGTTTTAACCTTCATTTCGTACGTGATGCAATGTTCTCCTTGCAGGCAATTAACCTCTTCTCTGCCAGAAGGGTCTCCAAAGTTTTAATATCCAAAGTTTTCCTAAGACTTTTCCCAGCTGAAATGCATCCGTTTTTAGTCAACTTGGATTTTTAAATCATTACCAGACAAAAGCTTCGAGTCTTAACCCAGGGGGAGGGCAATGGAAGTGCAGATGTATCGTACAGCTGTCCTACAGCTCCTCTAATCTGAACAAACAAGGCACAAACGGGTTTTAGGATTTTATGAACAGTGCTTAGAAACAACGAACACAGCCATGTAACTCGGTCTACATCAGGGGTGACCCGTCCCCAAGGGCCACCAACAGGTCCGGTTTTCAGGATATCCCTGCTTCATAACAGGTGGTGCACTCAGATTGAGCCACCCGTGCTGAAGCAGGGATATCCCCAATAACTGATCTGTTTGTTGCCCTTCAGGACTGGCGTTGGCCACTCCTTGTTTACTCCATACCGTTTAACATTATCTTTCATTACATACATTCTATTTCATAACTAGACACATTTCTGAATCCTACCACACCGCACATTTTATCAGACTCGTCAGTGTCATTAGCAGTTTAACCACTATGATTTGTGACAATGGGGTAGAAGCAAGAGGATTGTGGGGCCTGTGGAAAAACATGCAGGTGAACTCATGGGGATTTTATCTCTGCTGCAAGCTGGGGCTGAAAGATAACTTTGAATAGTTTAGAAAAAAAATATCCCAAAATAAACAAATCTCAGGAATATTGGTATTAAAGTAATTCCAAAGATGCAAAGATCCTGGAAAAGCTATAAAGAAGTTCTAGGAAAATTCAAAATAATATTTTATTGCAAAAAGTGCAATCCTGCAAAGTTTTTTGTTTTTTTGAGGAAAAAACACTAAAATGCTAAATAATATATATATATTTTTTTTAAATCACACTTTTTAAAAATGGTATTTCTGTTTAGAACTTCAGTTGTTAATGGTGAAACAAATCCATTACATGCTATTAGGAAAATAGCAATAATGCTCGATCCCCAGAAATCTAAAAAAATTGATGACAATATTTTTGGAGTAATGCATTATAAATAAAGGATAGATTCAATGTATTAGATTGAAAAAAAAAGTTTCTTTAAAAGTGATAATTAAGAAAAAAATATTCAACCTAAAAGGTTAAAGATATTTTACATTGATGTTGCAACAAAACAGAAAACAAGATGTAAAAATAAAGGATCAAATACATGGTAATATAATTATACAAAGTAAGGTGGTGTAGGCACAATAAATCTCTAATTAGTGCCAAAAATAGGAGAAATAGAGAGAGCAGAGAGCAGTAATGCATGCATTTTCCTTTAGATGTGATCTATATCAAGAAGCTTATAATCATGTAATGGGCGCAAAAACGAAATAATGGTAAAGCAGGAACTTCATGGTTTGCATTTGTTAGTATGTTGCTTTCTTCATTATGTGTCCATATTAGGTGTTTGGGTTTAATTTATTCAAACATATTTAAAAATATAAATAAAAATAAATTAGAAAAAAGTGCTAATAATGAGAACATTATTATTTTCAACCTCAACTTTTAACATCTACTGTATGAGGTTATAGGGTTGCCAGATGGCTTCTCCAAAAATACTAGACACAATGTTAAAAGATGCGACCCCCTCCCACCCAGTACTTATATGTATTGAGGGGGTGGTGTAATCAATACATATAACAAATAACCTCACCCCCCCAATACATATATAAAAATACCCCCAACCCCCAAATACATATAGCGTTGTTTCCCCCACCCTATGGGAGATGTGGCGGCTAACAAGTGTGTGTGGTGCTTTACCTGTGGCTCACAGGAGGCCTGAACCTCCGCTCCTGGGAGCCTGGGGTGTACCTGGATCGTCTGGTGACAGCGCCTCCACCTGTGAGGGATCCTGACAGCCCCGGATAACCCCTCCACAGGACCCAATACAATAAGTACACACAGTGCATATGATAACAGGTTTACGGAACATGCAATAACAATATGCAGTATAATACAGGCCCCACAGGGCCGTACCCTCTGTCCAACATCCTGTCCACACCCTGGTGGGGTTTTCCCCAAATTACTGAGGTGCCCTGGGCACTCAACCTCCCAGTGTCCACAGAAGACAACTCACCCAATGTATGTGTGACAGCGCTGCCCACAATCAGTGTTAGAGTTGGTGCACTTGTAGATAGGTTATACCTGCCGGGTGCTCCAACACCCGGTAGCGCCAACGGAAAACAAGGGGCCGTCCGGTCCCACGCAGTCGCCGTCAGAAATGAGTACGCCTCCACGTGGGGTGATATCCAGCAGGAGGGTCCCACCTTAACAGTCTCTTTATGCGTTGGTGGTCTGGTCCCAGACCACAGGCCGCATGGCATCATTTGCTGTGTCCCTGACACTAATCACAGAAAGGGGCCGTGTCCCTGTCTAAGGGCCTATCCCTGTAGCAGCCACAAATTTACAGGGGAGTCGTGGCCTAGCTGGGTACTATAAGGGGGGTCTCTGGCCTAGTGCAGGGGTCTACTGAATCCCTGCACCTACACCCTCACCCTTCCGTGTCCCAGCTCCGACTGGCGTGGTCTTCTCAGCGCGCCAAAAGTATCTACTGCAGAACAGGAGAGCCTCGCAGCCCTATTGGCTGTTGTGCGGCATGTGACTGCAGCCCCTGGGGCTACTGGGGGTTGTAGTTCCCCTGCGGAGTACTTTATCTAATGGCCGCCGCTTTATTCATTCTCCTGCGCAAAGCCCACTGCACATGCGCGTGCATAACAAAGATGGCGGAGCTCCAGCGACCGGATCGCTGATGCTTTCTCTGCTAGCTGGTAGACTCGTCGCAGGCTTTCTTAGAGCTGCTGTACGTACTTGAAATGCGTCATGTTGGGTAACCCGTCAGTCGATACTCTCAGACGTATGTCTACAGGAAGCCGTGCATTAGGAAGTAGGGAGTGAATCCCATAGATTCGTGGTGGGTGCAGTTATAGGCATGCACCAAGAACTCCACATGTTTACTCCATTCACTCTTCTGAGAGCCCTTTAGGGTGCCGAGCATGTCGAGGAAGGTCCGGATGAACCTCTCCGGCAGAGCATCTCCTTCCGGATGCTAAGGAGTCGTTCAGGACTTTGTGATATTTAACAGCTTCAGTAATTCTCGGATGAGTCCCACCCTTGATCTGAGGGCAGCCGATTTGGTTAGCCCATAATGTATGAAGTATCGCTCCCATAAGATCTTGGCCACCGTGATGGCCTTCTGGTCTTTGATGGGGAAAGCTTGGGCGTAACGGGTGTAGTGGTCTATGATCACCAATACATTGCCGATGCCTCAGGCATCTGGTTCGATACATAAAAAGTCCATGCATATGAGGTCCAGGGGACCCGAGCTCTTCAGGTGAGCCCTTGGAGCGGCTCTGGTAGGGAGCGTCTTGCGTTGGATGCACCGTGAGCAGCGGCGGAAGTGGTGTTCTACCAACTCTCATGCGAGGCCAGAAGAACTGGTCTCGGATTAAGCGGAAGGTCATGTCCATGCCAAGATGCCCATGTTCATCGTGTAGTGATCTAAGTTCCACATGCTGCAGGTTTCTGGTTAGAACCAGTTGCCTTCTATCTGGGTGGTTATGGTATTCCACCACCCGATAGAGTAGACCCTTGCCGATTTCAAATGTGTCCACTTCCCGCATTAGTATTGCGACCGTGTCGCTGGGAGCACGTTTCATCAATGAAGGCTTGTTTTGCTAGATGGCCTGGCGGATAGCTCCAGCCACTGGATCCTGTATCTGGCATTGAACCAGATCCGTCCAGGCGATAATCTTGTCTGGGGTGATATTCATTCCATCTGGGTGACAATAGGCGACAGGGATATCCTTGAATTGGCATCCCAATGAATCCCTGACCCTCAGTTCTGAGAAGGCCACTTTATCTTCCACAATGGCTGCGGTTGAGCACATAGCCCGCATCCCTGGTCCAGGGATTTCTTCCCAGAGGTCTTTGTCCAGAGTGGTACTCAGTCCCGGTCTTCTGGATAGAGCATCAGCTCCGATGTTCAGGGGCCCTGGTTGGACTTCAGCGTAAACTGGTAGTTCATCTGTGTCCGGTGGCGTCTAGTTTGGCGGACGTCAATATATACGTTAATGGATTGTTGTCCTTACGCACTTCGAAGGTGACTCCATAAAGATAGTCATGGAGTTTGTCCACAATTGCCCACTTGAGAGCGAGGAATTCCAACTTGTGGACGGGATAATTCTGCTCGCTGGGGATCAAGCTGCGGCTGACGTATGCCACTGGTCGGATGCCAGACGGGTACTTCTGGTGCAAGACTGCACTTAGGTCGTTAAAGCTCGCATCCACATGAAGGATGCAAGGCTGCTTGGGATCGGCGTAAGCGAGAACGGGCGCCGCCGTTAAGCTTTTCTCCAGGCCGATGAATGCCTTTTCACAGGCGGCTGTCCACTTGTCGTCGAACGGCAGTTGCACGGAGGTGGCCTTCCGCCCTGTCTCCTTGGGGTATATCTTGAGAAGGTTGATGAGGACCTTCGCTTTGCTTGAATATCCCTCCACGAAGCAGCGATAGTATTCGCAGAATCCTAGGAAGGAATGTAGCTCCATGATGTTTTCTTGTCTTGGCCAGTTCACCACAGCTTCAACTTTGGCGGGGTCGGTAGCTATTCCATCTGTGGACACTATGTGTCCCACGTAGGTCACCGATGTGCGTCAGAACCGGCATTTGTCCAGAGACAGCTTCAAGCCTTCCTGGCCCAGCCGATCCAATACTTTCAGTAATCGTTCTTCGTGTTCCTCCAGAGTTTTGCCGAAGACGATGATATCGTCCAGGTAGACCAATCATTCCTGTGGGTTCATGTCGTCGATGGTCTTCTCCATCAAACACTGGAATGTTGCTGGAGCACCACAAATGCCTTGGGGCATGCGGGTAAATTGGTAGAAGCCCAGGGGACATACAAACGCCTTCTTCTCTTGGTCTTCTGCACTCATTGGTACCTGGTAGTACCCAGATCTCAGGTCCTGCACACTGAACCACTGGCTTCCCGACAGCGTGTTGAGAATTTCTTCAATCCGCGGAAGGGTGTACTGGTCAGGCATGGTACGGTTTTTCAAGGTCCGATAGTTGACACACAATCGGACCAACCCATTCTTCTTCCACACCCCCATGATCCATGATGCGTAGGGGTTACGGGATTCTGTTACAATGCCCAACGTCTCCATTTCTTGTAGAACGTCTCTCACGTCCTCCACATCTCTGGGAGCGATGTGCCGGGAACACACCCGGAAGGGCGTAGTATCATTTAGCCGGATGGTGTGCTGGGCGTTTCGGCTGCAGCCCACATCCATCTCGCTGGTGGGGAACACTTCCCTGTGTTCTTCCAACTTGGCTGTTAGCCGATCCTTCCACTCGGTGGACAGGGTTGATTCATCGAAGTCGAATGCCAGCCCAGCTGGTGGATCTTGCACGGCAGCGGTGTTCACTTGAGCGGCCATCGTCTCAATGGGGGTAACGTTGGCCTTGGTCGAGGGGCATGGTGTACGGAGAGATGTTTTGGATAAACACCTTGATCTTCCCTGGCAGTGAGGACGTCCATTCTCGTACCTCTGGCTCAAGCTTGTAGCCTCGGTTGGCATCTTCCTCTGGCGTATTCTTCAGAGAGAAAAGATGATCGGCCTCATCTCGGCCCGGATAGCAGCACACTGTAGTTCCCTTGTGGAGTACTTTATCTAATGACCGCCGCTCCATTAATGCTCCTGTGCATGCGCAAAGCCCACTGCGCATGTGCGTGCATAACAAAGATGGCGGTGCCCTTGGCGGAGCTCCGGTGACCGGATTGCCAGCCCGCCTACTGCTGCTCTCCCCCCGCACACTGCCGGCACCAGCCCCTGCCTCCTGTTGAGCTGTGCTCACCACAAACAGGACGAGACCCCTTTACTGAGATGGGAATAGACAAGCACTAGACACAGACACAGGGGCCACGTCCAGAGTGTAGGATAGTCTTGGTAGCCGGGTCTGGGATGGAGAGATCAGGGTAGTCGTTATACTTGCCAAGTTCGGTGCAGGAGAGGCCTAGAGCGTTGAAGGCAGTATTGCCAAGGTCAGGTTTGGAGAGAGGAGGATCGTCGAAGTTCAAAGCCGTGGTCAGGGCTGGGGAGGGGCGGATCGTCAAAGTTCAAAGCCGTGGTCAGTAGTCCAAAGAAGCAGTAGTCCAAAGGCAAGCCGGGTTGGTACACAGGTAATCACAAGGCAAGGCAAGGCAGGATATCTATAACACAGGAGAGGTGAGCACAGGGAACAAGAAACTATGCTCAGCCAAAGTGCCAGTGGCACAGCTGAGCATATATATGCAGAGGGAGCCAATCCCCAAGGGGGGGTGGAGCGGAGGTGCGGCCTCTGCAGAGACAGCGATAGGCTGGGGGTAGCTAGACATGTTAGAGTGCTGAAATAGATTGAATATTCTTGACACAGCGCTGATGATGCGTGACGCAATCTGGAATCCAATCCGCTATGCAGGGTATGCACATGCGCACCGTGCGAGTAGAGTGCGCCGCTCCAGCGGGGGAAGCCCTGCGCGTGCGCGAGGAAGTGCGCGTGGGATTCCAGGGAGCCAGCAACGAGTGCCGGAGTAGGAGGCCAGTGCCTTGCGTGAGCACGCAGAGGTCCACGGGGCTCCCGAGTCCTCACAGTACACCCCCCCCCACCTTCAAGAGAGACTCCAGGTGATTTCTGCAGGGTTTTAGGGGGTATTTCTGGTGGAATTTCCTGATGAGCTCAGGTGCGTGGACTTGGTGGTGTGGAATCCAAGAGCGTTCCTCTGGGCCGTAACCTTTCCAGTGGATAAGATACTGGGTGGTTCCCCTTGAGATCCTAGAGTAAATCATTGCCTGGACTTTGTATTCCTGCTGCCCCTTCACGAGTTGAGGAGCTGGTGGTGCGGGAGAGGGATCCGGAAAACGGGGGCTGCGGTAGGCAGGTTTCAACAAGGAAATGTGGAATACCGATGGTATTTTCATCACTCTGGATTGATTTTCTCCAAGATTTGGAATGGGCCCAAAATTCTTGGGGCTAGTTTGAGGGTGGGGACCTTTAAGTGTATGTTTTTAGAGGACAGCCATACCTTGTCACCTGGCCTCAGCTCTGGGATTTCACGGTGGTGGCGGTCCGCTTGTATTTTCTGTCTAGAGGAAGCTCTCCTCAAATTCTCCTGGATCTTGGTCCATTAGTTTCGCGTTGTTGTAACGCTTCATCCCTGATGGTGAAGAAAAAAAATGTGAACTAGCGCTAAAGTGTAATACACAGTGTGATATTAAAAAACTTATAATAAAGGATGGCTGCCCGGTGATACTGCCAGTACTAACAGAATAAACCAAAATAAAGAAAAACCTGGCGCCAAATAGTCAGTGGAATGTCCTGTACTCCTCAAGGGATCCGCACACTTGCTCGACAGACCATGCAAAGAAAAGAACACAAACAAACAAAAATCATAGCGCAACACTGTAGGGTAAGCAGTACTGCACTAATACACACAAACAGTTAAGAATCCTAGCGATTATTAAAATAATTATTTATTAAAAAGAACTATGCCAAGACCGACAATGGCAAATACAAGGAACCGCAGGATTTTAATAATCGCTAGGATTCTTAACTGTTTGTGTGTATTAGTGCAGTACTGCTTACCCTACAGTGTTGCGCTATGATTTTTGTTTGTTTGTGTTCTTTTCTTTGCATGGTCTGTCGAGCAAGTGTGCGGATCCCTTGAGGAGTACAGGACATTCCACTGACTATTTGGCGCCAGGTTTTTCTTTATTTTGCTTCATCCCTGATAAAGCATAGGATGCAGGAGACCGTGACGATGGACACCTGAAGTCCACACTCCCCCATGAGGACGCCAAGATCAGCTGTTTTGCTACTAGCAGTACTTCATAACAAGTACCGGGACTCTTTTCCAATAATAGCCCTAACCCCCAGGTGTGTGGGTTTGCTGTATACCATCTATTGGGACGTAGCTGCGTTTAACATCAGAGCTCCGGTTGTGGGGAGATAGGATCGGTTTTTTTTACTAAATTTTAAGTGCTAATTGCATATATTGTTTACATAAAGTATAAATTATTTTGATTAAGTTTCTTTCTCTGTGTGCTCTTTCTTGTTTCTTAGTGATACTATTGATCAAAACAGAAAGAGGGTGGGAAAAACATATATATAATGTCAAATGGGTATTAATACAAGGCACCAGTTGTATCCCTTCTAAAATGAGCCACTTCTCACAATCTCTTTACAAAACTCAAATCCATACCCCATAATGTAAAATATATGTAGTACATATAAAAATATTCCTAACATTAGTTACAGCATCAGATCATAATCTACAGTATGGATTTTGTTGAGACTTGTAAACGTATAGGACCACATACACACATTTGTTCTCATACGTGGGCTTTTCAGACTATAAATACCTGTTTCTCAAGATTTTTATAAAATGATACGATTAGTTGCCATGTAGACAGAAGATATGATAATGAGGATTGACACGGTGTGCAAATTGTTAGCACCTCTTTGCCGATTGAAGGTGCTTCAATGACAAAGGCGTTACGTCCCCTACAGCTGTCTGTATAATCGCTACATGTGCAGCAGCCACTCAGTTTGACCTTTGGCAAGTACGTAACTGCATGTCCATCAACCACTTACACTTTAGTAAACGCAACAGAACAGTGCTGTTTTTTTCTCCTTCTCACCTTGGAGCAAAGATGTTAAAAAATAACCCTGAAGGTTCACAATCAGCACACATCATCTGCAACTCTGCAAGCTAAACACAGCTAAAGTACATACATTGTAGCACAGGTTGCTGAAAAAGTAAAAAGTTAGAGCACAAATGCCTAAAAATTTATTTCCCATGTTTGTCATTGTAACTAAAAATTCTCTATGGATGTTAACCCATTCAGGCTTAGCCCTCACATTTGTGCTAGTAATGTTTTGATTATGTAATTATTAATATAATTAATCTGATTGATTTCTCAAACATTGAGTCATCACAAGCACAACTGTGGGCTTCTGCTTCGTTTAAGTCAACAGACATCTGTTGGCTGATAAGTGAACTAAACTGGAAATAAGATGTCCGAAGGAGGGAAAAATATCACGGTCATATATTTTTAATGAAAAAATTAAATCATCATTTTTTATGCCTCTAGAATGTATTGAATATAAAAACGTTATTTTTAAATAATCTCGAAGTGCAAACAAGCACGGTAAACTTGACCTAACTAACAATTGTGTTACCTATGAGTGAATGTCTGGAGATAGCTTGATCTTACTCCCATTACCTACATTATGACATAAGGTTAATCTAAGAGTATGTACCTGACCCTACATTCCCCGTATGGCTTAATTGGCTTGCATCACTATCTCTATGTGACGACGCATGCGCAGGGATATCGGTTGGAGGAACAGGTTACCTCTATGCAGGTGCATTCATTTGACTCATTATCAGCCACGCTATGTACTGACGTCTATCTTGCTGTGCTGAGTGCTCATCAGGGCTAGTCCTAGGAACAGTCTCTTCTATGCAGCTGTGGCTGATTGTTTAATTATGTCTCTGTTGCTTTTTTATGTGTTCACCTCCCCTATATATGTTGTGCTGTTTCTGTTGATGTTACAGAGCTTGAGAAAAGACCTAGGGGTCTGAAACGTACGTCGCTCTGGAGTTTGTTTGACTGCCTAATGACTTTTGATTAAAAAATAAATGTTTTCATCTTGTGAGTGCTGCGGATTTACTTTCCTGTATATCTTTGGTACTGGTTGGTGTTCCCCGTCCATCTGCAAGCACTCGGACTATTGATAAGTATACTTTGGTCTTTATTCATATGATTGTGTGCACCCAGCATCTATCGTGTGTGTGTGTGTGTGTGTGTGTGTGTGTGTGTGTGTGTGTGTGTGTGTGTATATATATATAAAATTCACACTGATGGGACCCAAAAGGTCGAAAAGGTCGAAACAGCTGTCTGTGAATGGGTTTACTGATTATGTATCTTAACCCAGGCTATGCTGAAAGCTGTGAAATGCAACAAGCATTTTAATTTATAAGGGTTCCATGAAAAAATGGATTTGGGGCAAAAGGTTACACGGTATGCTCATTTGCATGTCATTTCCCAGAATCCATTGCTGCAGTGGAAGCACTGTATGCTAGGTGATAATGGCGAAAAGCAGGGTTGCAGACCTGTCTAAGACATGTGAATGTGCTCACAAGTGATATTTTTATTTGCTATATGCTATACAGTAAAGTATTTTTCATCACCCTTTTCACCCACCATGTCATACATGTGGAGGGTTTTTGTCACTTTTTTTTAACCCACCGTAACCTTAATAATTGTAGTATGTATATATATATATATATATATATATATATATATATATATATATATATATATATATATATATATATATATACATACAGTGGTTGACAAATCACCAAAAAATCTACTCGCCACACAAAAAAATCTACTCGCCACCTAGTACCAAACGTGTGCTGCTTGGACCAATATTTACTCGCCCGGGGGTTAAATCCACTCGCCCGGGGCGAGCAAATGTATAGGTTTGTCGAAAACTCTGTATATATATATATATATATATATATATATATATATATATAAAACCTTATTTCAGATCCCAAACATGGTTTACCAAATACAGACATAGAACAATTGCTTCTTGCTCTGCAGATTTATAATCCCTGCACCAAAAAGGAAGACGTCCCAGATCAGAAGATCAACAGGAGGCAGATTTTCAAAAGAATAAGAACTTGCCACCAAAAAGAATTCTTCGAAGTGCTACAATGTGTTGTGATGGAATCAACCACTTTCCAGAACACTTACACACACCAAAATGCCCACGTCTCCAGTGTTCTGAATGCACGGGACGAACATGTACAGTACTGGTTTTGAAAAGTGCCTAAAAATGCTCCACTTTGTTTTTCTAAAGACAGAAATGGTTTAAAAAAGTTTAATTTGAAGTAATGGACAATTATGTAATGTAATAAAGCAGTGTGTATGGGAATGTATTTATGCCCGTTGACTCACAACTAACACAATCGTGGAAAGGTTTTTGTCCATTATGTCACAATTAACACAATTGTGGGTGTAATTTTATTTTCTATAATTATTTAACTTTTTTAAATCTACTTAGTAAAGTTTAAAGTAGGATAAATAAAGGATAGTAAATGAAAAAGAATGCAATCCCCAGCGCACTAATGGAATTGCTATGACAATGTCCAGAAACAATGATACAATACTTGTTAAGTGAGTAAGATTGGGGTACCACTGTTAAATATCCAGAAATAATGTCCCAACTTGGAGGATTCCCTGAAAAATCCAATTTGGATACTTGGAACTTCTTAAGAGACACCTCTATGCTGCTTGTCTTCATAGGAGATGAAGAGAAGACAAAGGAACATTGCCCAGTAGTCTAAACTTTTGATACTTTATCTGCGAAGTAGTGACAGACTGCCTACTTACAAGATGACTCAATGTTACATGCAGTGGATACAATCTGTTCTTTGGTCTGCGGCTTCTTTACAGGATACACGAACCCCTCGTGGTTTTTCAGCAGCCTTCTGTATGCTTGATCAGGTGAGTTCACGCACCATACAGCCCACAATTATACCAAAAAATAGAAAATGGAAAAGGTGGTGCAATACTGCAAAACATTCAATAAAATACTAAAAATATAACAAGTTTACACTTACAGTGTTTCTTATCAATCGATTACAAAAGTGCCGTCCGCAGCGTGTAAACAAAACCCCTCTTTCGGGAGTGTCGGGTAAGCGTCCCTCATCTCTCTTCCTTGCAGCTGCAAGCTAACCGACGCTTTTCCTAATGACGTCACTGCTTGATCCGGGTTAGTCCCACACTCACTGACGGTACGAATAGGCTCTTCCCTATTGAACGTAAACTTTAAATGGCAAGAATTTGTGTTAAGATGAATTTAAAAATGTTCCAATTCCTCTGATGTTCTCCTCCAGACACACAGCACCGATATATCTTTTCCAGAGCACCAGGTTCGCCCCAAATGGGTTATGGTTCGAAATGTGGTCCTCTTCCCACACACCCATTAAAAGATTTGCATAACTTGGGGCGAACCTGGTCCCATTGCAGTGCCGCATGTCTGGAGGAAAAAATTACCATCATAGCTGAAATAATTGTGGGTCAGGATGTAGTGGATGCTGTCTAATATGAAAGACCTCAATGCATTATTAACATTCACATCCCTCTCCAGAACCCTTTTGATAGCATTTAAACCTCAAGTGTGGTCGTCTATCGTGGCATACAAAGAAGAAAAAAATGTTTTGTCTGACTACACCTGGGACTGTCCCCATAAAGCAGCAATACGCACTGATCACCATTTTTTAAAACATTTAATTTTTTTTATTTACTTTAAAAGATTCCTTCTTGCCCTTTCGAAAGATGATCATTATTTATTTATTTAAATGTGAGGCTCAGGAGATATAGCAAACGAGGCATACGCGGCAGGCTGGAGCCCGCCCCTTCTGACGTCAGCACGTCGATGTCATCACGTGGGCCTCGGTGTCGCAGAGGGTGGACGGTCGTAGTGAGGTGGGGTGAGTACCAGAGTGCTAGGGTATAAATACTTGAGTATGTGTATTTGTCTTTTAGCCCTCGCCTTGTAAAAGGCAGTAGTGTACTGCCAAAACTTCGGCTTTCTATGGCACATTAAAACTGATTTATGGTTAAGTCCGTGTGCCTGCATCCTTTCTCCTTACTGCTCAGGAGATAGAAGCATTAGAAATATTAAAATTGAGCTCGCCCATTGCGGTCTTTAGGATACCATGATATCTTCAGAAGCTCGAAATGAAGATAATTACGTTTTTTTTACACTAGTGCAGGGGAGGACGTCTCCACTCTTCAAGGGCCACCAACAGGTCAGGTTAAGGATATCCAGGCTTCAGCACAGGTGGCTCAGTCAACGACTGAGTCACCTGTGTGCAAGCAGGGATATCCTGAAAACCTAATCTGGCGGTGGCCCTTGAAGACTGGAGATTGCCCCCACTCCACTAGAGAAATGTATTTTCAGAGCAGGACATGCTCAGGGGGCAAGGTACTAACATCATAGTTGTTAAACTCATTCAGGCTTGTGGAGAGTATTACTGTTTGAAAGATATCACAACCTACTTGCTACTGTGTAGAGGCACATTTGATTCTTCAATCTCCAAGGCCACACTTACATTTGAAGAACTATGAAGCTCCTATTCCCTACCATGTGGATCTATGCCCAGAGTTAACTCCTTATGACCTGGGGCAAGTGACTCTGGCTCCTAATACATCACACACTAAAAATGTAGATTGTAATTAAGCGTTCCTATAAAAGTATATGTACTGCCTGTAAAATCAGCTGTCAGCATAATAAGAGTAAATTATTACGTAACATCATTTATCCATTTAGAAACATGTTTATTTTTATTTTTTCTGCATTAAAACACTCATCGTATAATAGCCAAGAAAAACACATTTCATTGTCATACACTGTACCTCGGCAATATTATATCACAAGAGATAACGAAGAACATGTTCAAACGCATTTGAAAAGTAAGAGAGAAAACAAAACATACTCAAGTGATAAAGAATGTCATTAGTCAAAGTATATAAACGATAGTTTGTCATAGGACATAAGAATCCCAGCAAAGCTCATGTCATTGCAAACCTTCGTTCTCTTAGCAATTACCTTTTTAAATACACATTTTAACCAAAAAAAAAAAAAAAATAAAAACTATTCATATTACATTTTGCAGATATTTCTGCTGCGGAGATAATGTTTGAGACATTATGCAATTAGAGCAAATGTTGTTGTGATTTTAACCCAGGAATATCACTCATCTGCTTGAAAGATAAACAGTCAAATGCCAATGTCTGGGTGCAGACGGTCTGTTGCGAACAGCAATTCAGGAATGTCAAGCGGCTTCAAAAGTTTCGTGGACAACACCACCACCTAAAGGGAAAAAAACAAGAAGAAAGGGACAAATTAATCTTACATTTTCACTGGAACACTCTGGGAGGGAATCTGAATTAGGGGTGTTCACCTTCAGTCCTCGTGACCCCCCCCAACACGTCAGGTTTTGAGGATATCCCAGCTTCAGCACAGGTGGCCCAATCAGAGGCTCAGTCGAAGACTGATTGAGCCACCTGTGCTGAAGCAGGGACTGGTTGAACCACCCTGTGCTGAATCAGGGATATCTTTAAAACCTGACCTGTTGGGGGGGTCTTGAGGACTAGAGTTGAGCTCCCCTGTGATACATCTTTAGTGACGGCCTTACTGATTCTCCAAGCTACCTGGAAATGAGCTGCAAGGCTCTGAAGCATTGGGCAGGTAAGGACGCAGAATAGAGTAACGCAGCGGGAAATGACAAGCAAGGAACACTCCAATAATGAAAGCACTCCCTGTATGGACAGAGGCGTCCTAATTTAATAGGCAGTGAAGCCATTTTTCTCTCTCCGTATCAGGGAATGGGGCTACACTTTCCTGACAAGGAGAAAACAACTTCACGGCACATTGAATGTGAACCTTTGCCTCTACTTAAATGTGCAATCTCTCCTAGAACCAACACCAGTGAAACATTAAAATAAGGGTTTAATCTGGGCGAATTACACCGTTAATATATATATATATTTAATACAGAAGTCACCATATGACTGTACTAGGTACCACCTAAACATAATTTTTTAAAACCAGAGACAGAACATAAAACACAGACAAAGCTCAGTTTTTAGCACATCCAGTGAGACTCATACACGGTACAGTGCCTAAATATATATGTATAAATATCTAATAAGTAAAATGGTCTTTTAGTTTGACATTTTTGGCCAAAATTGTTGTAAGCCCCTGAGCCAACGCCACGGCAGACCACATATCAGGGGTCCCTAACGCTAATATAAATTCTTAATAACCTGTGTAATAACAGGAAGAATGATTTATAGTAAATCTGTCAATATTAGTTGCAAAGTTCTAAGTCTGACTGAAGCTTTTATTAACCTGTACATTACCAGGAAAAGCACTCTGTATTAGAGATGTCACAGCCAAACTGCAAGCAGGCAAGTTCCCGAGTGGAAGATGCTATGGAGTGAGCCCATAACCATTTAAATGTGGGAGGGGGTGAGCTTAAATTAGGAAGGAGGTTGCCACCCTCCAAACAGCCATGACTAGCTGGACAAGAATTGTAAAACATACTGGACACAGTATGTTTTACCACCTAAACATAAGCAGCTAATATGCTTGAACGAAGCGGACCAAGATAAAAAAAGATAGAAGCGTGTATTTTTTAAGAGGATGCAAATAAGATACACATTTTACCTTCAGCGTGATTAACAGCTGATTATACGGATACATTTTTGAGGCCCACTGCTTCAAGTGTCCGCCTCTTTGTTATATGCCAATTCCTTAACACATACAGCACTTTGAAGTTGTTTACACAATGTGTTCTGTATGCTAAGTGGGATGGTCACTTCAACATGCAAGGATAGCTTGCTTTGGATGTTTTCCAATGGCTAAATATAAATATTTTGTACGTTGGTAACAGTGATTTATGCCTTTATAGAATATTGCAGGCAGGTAATTGCGATATGTGCAGAAAGCAGCACTTCATGGAGCCATCATTTTTGGCAAGCATTGGCATATTGTAACGTGCAGTCCCAAAACTAGCATGTACTGCCCCAATCTGAGGTTTCAAAAAGCCTTTAGATTTCATTAAAAGAGAAAACAGGTCACAGTGAATAAGCTTCCAACATTCACAGGATTCTTCTTTGCTTAACAAAAGCTTCATTATTTCATAATATTTTGCTACTTTATATTTTTCCTCTTTGTTTGTACGCATGGCAGCTACTTATCGTCTTTGCAAATGTAATTGAAGGCTGAAAGACGTCTCGCTCCAGCAGCAGATATCCCTGCTGCTCTTCTATATGTGCCTTAATTCAAAGCACCGTTTTTACCAGGTAAATAGTGTTGTAGATGAATAAAAGACAATGCACTGCATCACGTGGCTATGATGTCATAGACAGGTTCTAGTGACGTGACCCCTGATAATCAACCTCAAGAGATTACCACTTTAATCGACGCTTCAGATGTTAGTACAGCTGTGTAAGAACACTCTTTAGCCAAGAAACACACATGCACATACTTCATTTGGTCCTTGAATGCAGAACACCTATAATATTAACTCACTGAACCAATATTAATATCTCAAGTGTTGCCAACATTTCTTTATGATTTCATACATTGTGATTGCGTATCTATCTATTACAGAATGGCAGCTGTTTGTTGATGGCAAGGTTACTTGTACCATGCAACGCACAAAGGACCCATGTCACAAATGCTGCTAAATCTTACTATGCTTTTCAAGTCCCACTCATTGGAGCACTGTCACAGATGAGAATTGCCGTAAATCACGAAGGTTCAAAGTTCATAAATTGTGCTCATTCTTACAATTTTTTAACCTTCATAGTGTCCTTCTGACATATCGGGTATGTCATGGGCACTTGCTCTTTTTCAGGCGGTGATCGAGCTGACCGCACTAACAATGCGACCAGCCTGATCGAATCGGAAGTAGAGCCCCTTCTACTTCGAGGTCCAGTCACATCAGATCAATCAAGCGCCGCCGTTACAAGTTAGTGCACCTGATCCAACGTTAACTCCCATACAAGCAGTGTATCTAAAACACCTAAGAGACAGCAATGCAATGTTTCTAAAACACAGAGACATAAAGGGACTTGCTCAAATTCATAAGGGTCGGGAGCACTAACACGTAACGATGCTTGATTTGATGTCCCTTGTGAATGTGAATAGGTTTTAGGGTATGTAACTAGAACTACAGTATTTGGTCATTTTGGACTTTGTGATCTAAAACATTACGTACTGCTGAGGGGACTAGGTGTCTATTACTCAGCAACAACAATTCTATTAGTTACTGTCTGTATGCTTCTTGTGTATGGATTTAAGAAGCCTAATAGTACTCAGAGTGTTTGCAGTGACCTATAACAAGTGAAGAGTAAGAGGTTTTGAAATGTCATGTTCGTAGAACACAAAAAAAGAGAAAGGATAAATGTTTTTATTATTGTATACACTGGCGACACAGTTTATCACACTGCGGCCAGATCCGCAAGCCGGGAGATTTCCCGGCTTGCTAGTGGCCGCCCCTCGGCGTGCCGCGCGTCATAGACGCGCGGTCACGCGTCTTCGGGAGCGTGCGCCCCCTGCACGCGCGTCCAGGGGCTCCCCGAGGGAGCCCTGGTGTCCCGCGATCGCGGGACAGCGGCAGGGGGTTCCGGGGGACCCGGCGGACCCGGCAACGGTAGGGAGAGCGCCCCGATCGGAGGGCGCTCTTCCGCTGCTTCGGCGCGCGCCCGTCACTCTCGGGCGCGCGCCAGGCTACTGCTGCGGCACAGAACGGGCAAATGCTCGAATAAACTGTGCCGCAGCAGTATACTGTATAGTACATAGTGGCCCAGGACGTATTTTCAAAGGCCACTGTATTAAAAAACAGCTTCCATTATAAAAATCAAACAGTTAATTGAAGTAAGTGATCATATTATTTTGTCACATATACAGTAGGGCCCCGCTTTTCGGCGCTCCGCTTCTCGGCGTTCTGCTCCTACAGCGTTTCCCAATGTATATCCATATTCATTAGGTTCGGCGCTTGTTCCATTTTTCCGGCATGGCGTGCTTAGCAGCTGAGTATCTGGCAGTACCGAGAAGGGGGCCCCCATGTCTGCGCATGCGCGGAATAGGGAACTGCAAGTCTGCGCATATGCAGAAGCCGAAAAATCGCCAGTTCCGCTTTTCGGTGGCGCCAGGGAATGGAATCCGCCGTACGAGCGGGGCCCACCTGTAGTATACACAGCAGTTTTTCTAGTCTGTGGCTGTAGTTATGTGGTACTACTATCTAATCCCAGACTGAAACAAACTAAACGGAGCTGAGCTGTTAACATATTTAAAGGGGTGATATAGTTACATAGTTACATAGTAGATGAGGTTGAAAAAAGACTTCCGTCCATCAAGTTCAACCTATGCTATATTTAGACAACAGATACTTTATCCTATATCTATACTTATTGATCCAGAGGAAGGCAAACAAAAAACCCCATTTAGGGGAAAAATTAATTCCTTCCTGACTCCAAGAATTGGCAATCGGATTATTCCTTGGATCAACATCCTTCCCATGTATACTTATTTGGTATATCCCTGTATAGCTTTCCCATCTAAAAGATGTCCAACCTTTTTTTGAACAAATCTATTGTATCTGCCATCACAGTCTCTATGGTTAATGAATTCCACATTTTAACTGCCCTTACTGTAAAGAACCCTTTCCTTTGTTGCTGGTGAAATTTCCTTTACTCCAACCTTAAGGGATGGCCCCCGAGTCCTTTGTACTGCCCGTGAGATGAATGGTTCTTTTGAAAGCTCCTTGTATTGTCCCTGAATATATTTGTATATAGTTATCATATCCCCTCATATATGTGAACACATTTAAGAGACTCCACTGAGTTTACACAAAATAGTACAGAATAAAAGATATTTGTGGTGAGAAGACCTTCTTATATTATTTATTGTTTTTATAAAGGAGCAATTTTTCTCAAAGATGTTTATTTTTTTCTTATTTCTGACCTACAGCATAAATCATAATTTACTGAATCATTACACACAAAATCATTCGTTCCTATGAAAGGAACATCAGAAACTAATTTAAAAAAAAAGAGAAAGAACAAAAAGCTCTGTGGAAAAATAGTTTGTTTACATATGACAGTAAAGACGATCCACAAAAAGGTGCAGCTCCTATTCATAAGCATGGGAGTAAAGATGTGCTAAAAGTCAGCACTCTTTTATGAATCTGGTCCTAAGTGCCATGAGTGCATCTGCATGTCTTCCACAGGCCTAGAAACCTGCTACATCTACCCTACTGTGATGTCACACAATGGTTAAGCTGCAGGCAAGGATTCTGGGTAATTACATATAAATATGTATAGTGTGTCACTTTTAGCGTCATATTCCTTTTTACACAGACATCCTAGAGCCTGTCTAATGTATATACACTATCAAAATATTTTACAGAAAGCCTATTTTATAATATTTAATGGTGGCGAACTCAGCAGTTCATGTTGCCATAACAGACAACTGTAATGGCTAATTATATCTATACCTTTGAAATGTAATTGTTTTTTGCCCCCATGTGATCAAAGACTCCCTAGTTATCATAGCCTTTATGTTATCCAAATAAAGGCATTGCGCCTAAAACACTTAACAGATTACAATGTCATGTTTCTAAACCACAGGGACATAAAACGACTGGCTCCAATGGGTTTCTAACTAGGTTCTACGGGTCTCGGGAGGCTGTTATTGCCTCTCCTAATTCAGAAATGCTGCTATTATCATCTCCCCTTTTTCATGAGCAATGCACAGGCACAACTGGGATCTCTCATAGCCCCTTCAGTGTTAGAGGGGCATAAATAGCACTGTAGCAATGCATTGCTGGCCAATTTGACCAGGATAGGTTTTGCATAGGTTAACAGCCTAAAATTCTTTGGAAAAGAGTGACCTGCCACCCGGGTCAAACAAAAGTAAAGCAGCAGCAGATAGGGTGTCCCTGCTGTCAAAACTCAATGCCTTTTACAAAGCTCGCCAACATTCCCTCTGCATAGTTTGTGAACATCTTTCTTATTAATGATGTGCTGATCTTTCAGGCATTATTAGAGTTTCATTTAGAAGCTAGATCAGCTTGTCCATCAGTATGTGACAATTGAATTATCGCTGAAGCCAGTGAAAGCATTTCTGCTGCTCTATTTGAAAGCGATGAATGAGAAGTCAAATGGGGGAAAGAATTTGTTTGGAATCAGCTGAAAAGGCGAACGAGAAAGGGGTCTTTCACTTGACAAAACTATTGATGGAGCACAATGCTCAACTGACTGCTAAATTGCCCATAAAAGATCTATGTTAACCCGTACACTGCTGACTGACATCAGCGACATACTTAACAATGACCTTGTTCGCTAAATAACAATATTTTGTCCTCTATGCATATTCTGTGCTGAATACCGGCACGATAAACTCTTGCCACAACATCGTGGAGAAATGTATTTTTTCACTTTGACAATTTTTTTATTTTGATTGAGTTTTCAGGAGGGGGTGGGAACAAAAAGGGGGAAAAAAAGGTTAAGGTGGGGTTAAACATAACATGGAGAAATAATTAGGTTACAATTTAGATAGTATATAGTATGATACCATTTGTACAGGGATATTATGAAGTTATTTAATGTGTAGAGGTCCTATCTGACCCTTGACTACAACAGGTTTGGGTCCATTGGTTTGATCTATATAATACAGCTGAACAATAACCATGTACTTGGATGACCCGATAAATAATCTTTTAGGGTCTTGTCTCCAGCAAGTGCCCTGGTTTAGAGAGTTAGTAGATTTTCTATTGTGAGCAAGGGAGGTTTCCTCTGAGAACCAGGGATCCCATACCCTGTGGAATTTATTCATATCATTGAGGAATGTGGTCATCTTTCGAATACCATAGCTTGATTAATTCTATATTAATTGCCATCATTACTGGAGCTGGTTGTTTCCAATTAAAGGTACTGTAATACAGCATCTGGTCGCTGAAAAAACGTGTGTCATAAGTTTGTGTTCTACTTTGGTAATGTTTTGAGGTCGCTTAGTAAACGGCTAATAAGTTGGGTCCATAGCGTTTTTAGTAAAGGATATTCCCTTGATTCATTTTTTTAAACATTTTACTGTATAAAACCTGAGGCATCAAAATATAGTGACCTGACAAAAGTCACATGGATATGTGTCTTGATCTGTGATCTCCCACTTCAGAATTGTGCGTGTCGCCATGACGTAGCGTCCTTACGTGGATTGCAATAGGGCGGCCGGTTAAGAACTTGTGTATCAAAACTATACTACTATAGATTACAAAGTTACATGTGAGCCGATTATCTGAAGGCTTGATACTTATGTGGTGCTCCGTTCACGAGTAGCCACAGTGCTGTGTTCATCAGTAAATATTATGTGCTGTCTACCGGTACACACGAGCAGCAATATATTGGCTCTGTATTGTGGGGCAAAATACTAAAGTGTTGTTCCATCTATGAGTGGATGCAACGTGCTGTGTCTTGATAAGGTATTACCGAATATCGCCAGGTACAGCTAAACCCTGGTATAACGCGATCCGTTACAACGCGAATCCGCTTATAACGCGATGAAAGCGTGGCTCCCAATTTTCATATTTATGAATATTTTACAACACGATTATTGGTATCTTAAATACTTTATTGTACAATTAATACAATTGTACATTATTTCTAATGCGATCCGCTTATAACGCAATGTGATTCTTTGGACCCCAAGCAGAGTGTTTTATAAGGGGGTTGAGCTGTATCTATAAGTCTAATACTAGCAATACCAGTGTAATATCGAGGGGCTAGACATTTATAGTATGCTCCGGTTACTGGCGGCTTGATATTAGCATGGTGCTTTGTTCATGAGCGACGATATTATTGTGCTTATTTATAGATATCATGTTCTGTCTATCGGCACGTAAGAACTCATATAGATTAACCCTATACAGAGAAGCTGTACACAAAGGCGGTGTCTCACTTAAGAGTGGACACAGCGTTCTGTTTGTCTATAAACTACTCACTATTATCAACTAGGTATTCATGTGCTTGATACAAGTACTGCCAATATAACACAGAGGGGCTAGATTTTCACACAATGCTCCGGGTAATGGCGGCTGGAACAACAAGTTATGTACCTAAATACAGTGAAACAGCGAGGGATTGGTGGGGCAGCGCACACAGGAAAAAGCATTTAACAACTTACCTGGTAAGTACAAAAATAAAAAACGTTTATTAAACTACATGGTAAAAATCAAAGAACATACTGGGGACAAAAAAAAATGTACCTAGAGCTCAGTACTTGGGGTTTTGAGATTTAATATTTTTTATTTCTCATCCGCACTGCATGCTGTAGTTTAGCCTTCTTATGCTTCGGCTACTTTTGTGAGATATAGTGGGTTATATGATATCGCTCCTATATAAAAGTAGGAATGAGTACATTTTTACCACTATAGTTTGTCTGGAGTGTATCTGATACCACATATACGCTAGCGGCTTCATATTCATATATAGGAAGCCCAGGTTACCACTCAGTTTCCCCCTTTGCATCACACACCTGAAGTACCTATACACCAGTACAAGGTATATTGCTACCAATTATACAGGTTGTGTGTATACCACATATGGACGTCGGAACGCGGACCCCATTATTATTGGGAAACTATAATATAATATAAAGATATATGCTTCTTTATGTGCTCTATTTTTAGTATTATTCTGTTAGCTGCAACTAGCTCCCTTTGAGCAGTTTAAGTGCTATGAGGGTACGTGAGGATTTGACAAAGAGAACACTGTATGTCTGTGTATCAACTTATGAGTTAATCTGCTCATACAACTATTAGTTGAGTTTATTACTCATTAACATAAAATAGACATTTATGTATTTCCCTCATGGGGGCATCGGGTATATATCTCTAGTATGAACATATCAGCTATATACATATGTAATGTCTCTATGTTGTGTTTTGTGTCCATTATTATTTTATTATAATACCTAATAAAGGTTACATTTTAATATTATCATTTACATTGATATGGAGTGCTGTTCATAGGCGCTCTTTCTTTCTTGCTCTGCCAAGTTATTGTTCTCCCACTTCAGAAGCCAGTACACGGCAGCAGAACAAATTGTCCAAGGAAGTTACAATTTAAGTCTCTGCCACAAAGGCAGTGGTGGATTTCCCATTAGGCCCAAGCCCAGGGCGGCAACATTTTGGGGCAGCAAAAATGTCCGCCCCCATATACTTTTACTGCGCACTCGAGCCTATCGGGCCTGATGGGAAGTCACTTAACTGTTGCAGCCGCCTCCTTACCTTCCGCCTCCTCCTTCAAAAGACGCCGCAGACGTCACCAACGTGACGTCGCACGGCGTCTCGTAGCCATGGCAACGCGACATTGCAGCGTCAAATGACGCCATGACGTCGCTTTACCATGGCAACGCGATGACGTGCGATGTCACGTTGGTGACGTCCACGGCGTCATTTGACGTTGCGGTTCAGGAGGAGGTGAGGGGCAGCCGCAAAAGTTAAATGCAGATTTTCAGACCCGCTGCTGCACAAAGGTAAACCTATTTGCATTTATGTCAATCGAGAGGAGCGGAATGGGACCTTTTCGACACAGCCATCTCGCCGCAGCCGGTCTACCTTCAGCATTTAGCTTCCGCCGCTCAGCCGCAGGGAACAGCCAGCCGCCGGCTGAAAAGTCCTAGACTGAGATCGATGTAACCCCATATATTCATTCTGCATATTCCTGCGGTAGTAATATTTCTATTTTAAATGATAACACAAAGCTCGGACTACCCACAATGCAAAGCTCAGACTACCCCCAATGCAAAGCTCAGACTACCCCCAATGCAAAGCTCAGACTACCCCCAATGCAAAGCTCAGACTACCCCCAATGCAAAGCTCAGACTACCCCCAATGCAAAGCTCAGACTACCCACAATGCAAAGCTCAGACTACCCCCAATGCAAAGCTCAGACTACCCCCAATGCAAAGCTCAGACTACCCCCAATGCAAAGCTCAGACTACCCCCAAAGCAAAGCTCAGACTACCCACAATGCAAAGCTCAGACTACCCCCAAAGCAAAGCTCAGACTACCCCCAAAGCAAAGCTCAGACTACCCACAATGCAAAGCTCAGACTACCCCCAAAGCAAAGCTCAGACTACCCACAATGCAAAGCTCAGACTACCCCCAAAGCAAAGCTCAGACTACCCACAATGCAAAGCTCAGACTACCCCCAAAGCAAAGCTCAGACTACCCACAATGCAAAGCTCAGACTACCCCCAATGCAAAGCTCAGACTACCCCCAATGCAAAGCTCAGACTACCCACAATGCAAAGCTCAGACTACCCCCAATGCAAAGCTCAGACTACCCACAATGCAAAGCTCAGACTACCCACAATGCAAAGCTCAGACTACCCACAATGCATTATCACAGTTTCTCTTAGTTTTGTAATTTTAAAATTGGCAAAAGTATGGAGCGTCTGACATACATCGCATTTTGGCATTTTTGGATTAAAAGCCGTTTAAATAAAAAAATGAACACGGAGATACATGAATCTCTGTTGTGAAGAACTTTTAACCAACCTGATATATTGACAGAATAAAATAACCGTAGGAATAAATGTAAGTGAGACCATGGAGAAAAAGGGAGGACTCGGGTGAGAGGACAGTAGTTTTTAATGTTTCCCAGGTTGGTTAAATGTTTCATTGAAAAAGTGGATTTTCAGATGAGACTTTTAAGCATTTATTTAGAGCAGGTGTGGCCAACCTGTGGCCCGCCACGGCAATTGTAATTTCACCTGATGAAGGAGCAAAAAATAAAAACCAACTGGGTACTCGACTAAGGCAACGAACAATACGAAATCCTTAACATTAAAAAAAACAGGAAAGGGGAAACTTATGAAAATTAACATACATTTTGAAAATAAACACTATTTGAATAACTTCTTTAACAATGAAAAACATAAAATAAATCAAATCAATTTAAATAATTGAATTAAACTTAAATGAGAGTTATTCCCCATATTTTTTTTCTGAGGAGACGTTTTCGGCAATAAACTTTGTTAAACATAAGTACAGATCTGTAGTGACAGATGCTGATGTGGGCGCCGTCTGCTTCTGTTATCAGCCTCAAAAATCAATCCTAATATTGAGAAACTGTTAACGGAAATGCAAATTCAGAAATCACATTTACACATTTTATATTCAGATTCTGTTTTGTTTTTTTTCATTAGAATTTTGAGCTTTGTCTTCTCAATAAAAATAAAGGTTTGAAATGTTTTAATGTTTTTATAATCCTTGTTTACTTTTGGCATCATTTAGTGTACTGTAGGTTTAGTTATTCATTTATCACGGATAGAGGGAGCAGTGGGACAGCTGCCCATTTATAGGCCCACCTAAAAACAAAAGCTGGCCACCCTCTGATGTTGAGGATCAGCGAGTTCAGAGGAGCCTTTTGCTGCAAGCGACAGCGAGGGGGTTAAAACAGATTTAGTGTTTCACCCAGAACCTTCATATCTAATTCAGTTAAAAAGGAGAGAGGGGCAGAGAATGCAAACGTTTAACTATAAACAGTGGGTACTTGAAAATCCCCATATTATTTATTTATAAAATGTTTTACCAGGATGCAATACATTGAGAGTTACCTCTCGTTTTCAAGTATGTCCTGGACATAGAGTTAAAATGACAAATAGTACATGGTTACAAATACAGTTATATAAGTGAACAGGGTATACATTACATACAAGACATTGCATGCACAGTTAAAGAAAAAATATATTATGGGCGTATGGAACAGTTACAGACCAGATACAAATGTGAGACAGCTTTGGTTTTGAAAGAACTTAAACTGGTGGTGGATGTGAGAGTCTAAGCGTCTAAACAGAGCTAAGGCTGCGTCCCCGCTAGCGCTGAGCTCGCTCATGCTTGGAGAGCTCTCCAAGCATGAGCGCCGGTTGGCCTTTAAATTTTTGCAAGCGCTCGTGGGAGGGGGGGGTGAGGGGGGTGACGCTGCAGGGGAAGCTGAGCGCGCTGGTAAGTATAAAAATGTTATTTACCTAAGCGCCGAGCGCCGGTGAGCGTGTGTGCACGCGCATACCCGCGCGCGCATCGCGTGAGCAGGGACTTGCGCCTAAGACGCTTAAAGCACCTTACCGCCCTTCAAAAGAATAAACTGCCTTACAGCTTAATAAACATGGTCCATAATTTAGTCAAAGTGCTAAAACAATACTTCTGCTTTGGACCCCCACAAACTTGTACCTCTACTTGAGGCTGTGGTAAAGGGGCCTAACGAACACGTGTAGTACACTGTAAGTGCAATACTTCTAAATAAAAAAAATGTGCTTACACTATACTGTATCTATTCATTTCTTCCTATGAATTCTCACTAGTTCTATTGGGACATAGGTCCCCCCTATAGTGATGCCCCTCTGTATGATACTGTGGGTGGCAGCCAGTGTACGCAAAAACAGCACGGCTTTACCATACATGCAGCTGGCCGCCACCAGACTATTATGAACTAAGAAGAACTGAAATCCGTCACCCACCTAAATATAAGAGGAACTACTACCAAGAGAATTGGATGTGAGTGCACGACTTACTAACTCTTGTTGAATAACGTACAACAGGACTTCACTATTTATATTTTCTTTTTTTTCTTTTCCTATGGACTTCATAAGAGACTAGCTAACATGCCTAGAGAAAAAAGACTGTAAGAGAATAAGGGCTGGGACCCGCTGCGCCCGGCGGCGCGGACGGCCGCGCGAGCGTTCCCCACCAGCAGGGGAATCCTCCCGAGCCGGTCCCAGTCCCCCCTCGCTGACGGCTCACTACGCACTGTGACGCGTCAGCCGCCAGGGGATAGCCTAAGGCCGAGTCCATAGAAGGACAGGCCGCACTGAGCCGTGCGGACGCTCAGCGCTGAGCCCCTGCATCCTCAATGAGGATGCCTTGAGAGGGGGCTCACGCGAGCGTCCGCAGGCGTGCTGAGGCTTTGGAATTTTCAGCCGACAGCCAAGCTGTTTTTCAGCGCGCTGTCGGCTGAAAACATCCTATCAGCCTGAAGCAGCGTCAACGTCACGGCGCCGTGACGTCGGCGCCGTGACGTTGACGTCAGTGCGTCACGGGCGATTGGCCCAGCGACGTCACTGCCCCGCCTCCAACCACCTCCCCGCCCGGCTCCCTTCGCGCAAGCTGGCTCGCCTGCAAGTCCATGGAATCACGCAGATTTCAGCAGGCGAGCCTCAGCGTCAGCGCGGCTCGGAACTCCTCACCCCTCTATGGCCCCAGCCTTAGAGTGGAGATAAGAGAGCAGAAGAAACAGCCATGAGCAGAGTGCACAGGAAACCTATACATAGATATGTATTATGAAGTGCTTAATCAGCATTGAATGTTTTTTTTTGATCCAGTAATTGGTGTTGTGTAAGTTGAATAGTCCTTTGTACAAAACGTATGGGTGACATGTATCTGCGGCTCCACTCTTTATAGCTAAAAGGTGCAAAGAAATTGTCTTTTTGCAAGCGTCAATGCAATAGAAAAGCTACCAGCATAAATAAAAAAAAAGTGGATGAACCTTTACAGTTTTCACATACTAGTGATAAAACAAAAAAGACCTTGTAAAGGAACAGATAGAGTGCTACTGTTAATGGCAATGTTAACTGCTCCTCGCATTTTAACAAACACCAATCCAAAATGTAAATATGTACCATTTAGTTAATTCCATTAGACCTGCACAAAGGAATGAAAGACTAAGGACACAGCCCTGGCGATTCCACTGAAAGCAGAACTGCCCAGTACCAGGGGTTCTATTTGCAAGTTCTCTGAAACAAAGGATTGGAGGTGCGAAAGTGTCACTGCCAGGCATGTCAGAGTATGGAAAATCTTGCTAAACACTCACAGGTCAGGTGGATTCAAAAGCAGTACTAACAGTTCTATTTTTACCTCAGGGCATGAAGTCAAATGTTACATTAGCAGCCAGTTTACAGCACTGCACATTTTGTCACAAATGTTTTATATGGAATTCAGATCAAGATTCTTTAAAGTGCTAATTCCCTCTGTGGCCTGAAGCCGCAGCCCCCCCCCCCCCCCCCCGGCACTGTAAGATGCAAACCATCTTCTGTTAAAGAATACATATAGAGAATGAGACCGTGTTAGCACAGAGAGTAGACAAACAGAAGTAAGGTAGAAGAGATATCTTTAATAGCTAACTCTTAGATAAAAAGAGTGCAAGCTTTCAGGACCGCAAAGCTCCCTGATTTTATACTGTCTAGGACAGGGGGGGGGGGGGGCAACTCCAATCCACAAGGGCGACCACCAGGTCAGCTTTTCAGGATATCCCTGCTTCAGCACAGGTAGCTCAAACAGTGGGTGATTGAACCATCTGTGCTGAAGCAGGGATATCGTTAAAATCTGACCTGTTAAGGGCCCTTGAGGACTGGAATTGCCCACCCCTGCTGAACAGGTCACATTCTTTTTCTAGTGGGGGCTGTGAGTGTTATCAGAACGGAAGTGGGCCCTTCGCCACTTCTGTCACATCACTGGGGGCCGGTTACCAGCATGTGATTGCTACCGGAAGTGATCATGTGGTCGCCATCCCAGAAGACTTGCGTCCAAAGCATTATAAATAGATAAATACTAGCTTTAATATGTACTTGTAGATACATACAATCTCATCACAAAATGGACAAGCATTTGGTCACGATGGAAACATTGCACATAAAAGATAAAACTCATTAAACATGTCACTGCCGTTAGTTTACATTGGTCCTCGGAGGAACTTCTCTGCAAACGTCCTCCTCCACCAGACAACTAAACACTGGCAATACCTCAGAATCATAATGTTCTTTCATTATAATGGGTATTTCTTTTTTTTAAAGTGGTTTGAATGTCCATAAATATTGGAAAGGAAATGGCGATAATGTATTACTTACGCGGGAACATTGTACAATCTCAGATTTGCTTTGCGGCATATAATGAACGTTAGATTGGAGGCGTCAGAGAAAAATGATTTTGTTTGCTTTTCTGACTGCAAACTTTATTGTGTGATAGTCCCGTGGCTTTCTGTTTTGATATTACAGCACCTGTTACATGTCCTGAGCTATTTAATACTGCGCTATTTTCAGTTATAGTTAATAGCTTCACTAAAATATGTATGTCACACTTTAAAAAAATTAGCTACTTGGAACAGGACCCTTGTTACCTACTGTGTATGGGAGAAATGCATGCAAGATCCTATGTGTGTTTTTTTTTTAAAAATAAATCAGATCTGTAGTATTAGATAATACTTACTACATTTTTTTTTAAATTCAACTCTTAACACCATTTTTTATATATTGAGCTGTCTTTGATTTCTATACCAGGCATTAGCACACTTCCCCAGACGTGCAAGAGCTTTGCAACACTTTCCTGTTTGTGATAATTTGTTGCCAATATTCCCAGCAGTTTGAGCTGCAAACTGTAACAATAGATAATGTCACCTTAGTAATATGAGAATACATTGTAGCTGCTGAATTACACGGACGGAAGGACTGGTGAAAAGCTGAAAGGCAGCCATTTAGTGAACCCTGGGAAGCAGGATCTTTGCTGATCGATCACAGGACAACGAATCGATCGGCAGCTTAGGTAATTATTTTTCAATAAAGGTAATCAAAAGTTCCATATATTATAACAATTTTTTTTAAAACAATTTTTTAAAGTGCCGCTTGGACTGCTTCTCTAATGTTGTAAAGTTATTGCCTCCATACCCACACTGTACTACACTGAAGAATATGTTGTTATTAATATATGACACTGATAATAAATATAAATATATATATATATATATATATATATATATTTATTTATTTTTAAATAAGGTAGTGATTTATTTTATGGGACTGACAGAATTGTTGACAGATGTTCTCATACCGGCGTTTTTTTTGTGTGGAAAAAGATGAATTATCTACTCCCTTGGGGTAATATTACTGAACAGGAACCCATCCCATGTGTGTTTGTTAGCATGACAGCGATAGTAATGAACTTGATTAAATGTAGGCTTTTAGGCAAACAGTATTATATGTTTCACTCTTACGGGTGGAGAAAGGGTTATGTATACTGGTCTGTTTGTGTCCTGCCAGCCACCAGGATTTATGTGACTGTTGTACACATTACAATATTTGTTTTTCAGTACCTGAACACCAGGCTTGAGTGTTGATACAAGGTCTTTCACCATCCGGACCTCTGAGACAGTCACTCCGCCAATCACAAACAGGATCAGGAGAGAAGGGTCAGCTGGGTGCGGGCGGCTTACCTAGGTATGCAGAAACAACAGGCCTGTTATGGTAAGAATTTTAATTGAATGTGGTTTAAAGGTGCAAGCCATGTAAACAACGTTTGTGAGAAAAACAAGGGGAATAAAAACTCCCTGATAATGAGGCAGTACTCCAAACACTCACCTTAGATAGCATATATTAAACATTTATTGAATTAACAGCAAAACTGTTACATATAGAGATGCTAAAAAAAGAAAATACATTTTCAAATATTTTCAAATGGGGCGAATATTCGGCATTTGTGCCCTGTGAAAAAATGATAAACACGATACACTTCACAAAAAACAAAAAAAAAAACAAAGAAAAAAACACCGGGAGGTGTCACTATCTTTCTCAGTGGCTGACAATTTTCAGTAAAATAGATAAGCGACAAAGATTTTGTGTATGGCGTCCACATCATCGGATATGAAAATGTAACAATCACGCATCTCCAGCTCCATGACATGAAAACGAGTGGCAATCTATTTATACAGCCCGTAAAACAAAGGGTATAAATCAGTTAAATCTGACACAAATAAAAAGAGATAGCAGGAAGGAAATAGAATAAATGGAGCATCTATAAAGTAGACAATGCGTGTGGAGTTTCAACAGAAAAAGAAGCAGAAAAATACACAAAGGGTGTAATTTATCACATTTCTTCGCTGCATAAATCGGGTGCTATTTCTGGCAGATCTGCAGCTGGGATAAGGGCTCCCACCCCACTCTGCTTTGAACAGATGTGGAGAAAGAGTGGCAGAAAGGCATATAGAGAAGCCAGCACCAAGCTGTTCCTGAAGGTGCTGTATATCTTTGGACTTGTAGGTCACATTCTTAGCCACAGACTTACTCTTGTTCAAAATGAATTCTCCCACTGCCTTTAACCAACCCATGATTATTATAATGGGGAAGGGAGGGAAGTTACAAAAAAAAGAAAGTGGATGGAGAATGGGATCCATTTGCATGATACAAACATTTAACAGGAAAACATACATGTCACATATTCAGCGATTCCCATTTCTTATTCCATGGCAGTAGATATATACAGTTAGACAGGTATTGGGTTAGTTTTGGTCGCAGTAGGACACGTATGGTTTCCATGCCCTCAGATATCTGTTATACCTGTCCACCATTTTGCTGTATGGACAGACTCACTGCAGCCACTCTCCCCCCAACAGAGGTAAAAGAGAGGTTTCACAGTTTAGTGTTAGGACCTGCAAATTTGGTTATGCTTTGCCGCGGCTTGAGAGCTTATAACGCTTTGGCCAAAGGGTTTAACTAAATAACACTTACTCATGAGAATATTATTATTGAAGTATTTAACTATATACTATTTATTATATATTTTGTCACATTGGATGTAGCATTGGGCTTTCCTGTCTTTTATTGTATATCTACCAGTAAGTTTTTTCCATGGTCATTATATGGTTTATTTTGTTTTTGACTGCGCTAATTATCAGGGGATCTATCGAATTCCAATTCCTCACTATCGTGGATTTAGCTACCAATAAGATGTGAATTAACAATATAGCTAAGGTCCTATCTAGGTCCTCTGTTGGCATATGTATTAACACGGATTCCATGTTCAAAGGTGGGTGTAGCCCTGTGATCTGTTTTATTAACCATTTAATTTTATCAATACCTTAAGGCAATGTAGTTGCGCCGTACACGGACACCTCCGCGCGGTCTGCGGCAGCATGACCGTTACACGATCACGCGCGCGTACTGCTGGCTCTACTCTTAACGAGGCCTTAAGCGACAAAGCTAATGTAAACCGAGTTATTTTACCTTACTGTACACAGTTAAGTTCTGATGTAAATAAGGTCACACAGGTTTGCATTAGATTTTGATGTAATTTGACATATCAATGATTTGACTTCTGATCGGAACCACTAATGGTTCTGAGCTGCTTTCTTATGCTTGATCAGCCACTGCACGTGCCCCACATTGTCCCAGGTTTAAATCAGTGTTTTTACGGATTGAACTGGTCAGTAAAGGACTGTGAAAATGCATGTTTATCCAGCATTTACTGTGCACATGCAACAAGTTCTCTGCGTGTTGAATTTGCAAAGGACCAGCATACACTGTTTTGCTAAAGGAGTGAAAACTTCTATATGAGGTGAGCTGTTATCTTTTCCTTCTTCACACGTGATACATGCCCAGAGAAAGGTTCTAAAAACACTGTTGACCATTGTTTGGCGATGAGTGAAGAACGTGGATTGATTTTCATGAGCTTAGTGGCTTATGAGTAGCTGTCACAAACGATGTTTTGATTACCAAACAAGGAAACAAGAAGGGAGCATGTCAACATTGCAAATTAAATAAAACAACACATTTAGCAGCTGAACAATCAACAATTACTCGCGCAGCTGGAGAAAGTGGCTTGTTCTACAGAATCTACAAGGGATAAAGGAGTGAAGGGATGAAAGTGAAAATCTCTGCAAAGGAGAGATTAGTTACAGGGGGTTATTCATTAAACTGTGATAGTGCAGGTCAGGTCACTGTAGCATGGAAACTCCTATTGACTTCAATGGGAGTTTGTGTGATAATAACCCAATTAGCACTATCACAGTTTAAGTAAGAAAAACTCTGAACATGTCTAGTGATAGATAGTAACAGGCAGCAGAGCTACTTCTGCGTAACGTATTCCCTACCCTAAAGATACAAGCTATGCAGATGTAGTGAATCTATCGCCGGGATTCACTACTCTTAGATAGGGCGTTATTGCCACGATCAGCGATGACTTGAATGGCCATCACTAATGGATCGGGGTGAGATAACCAGTGTCAGAGGTTAGTGAATTTCTCTTATGTTTATTGCAGGAATTTTACTCAGAATAAATTAAAGGGGTATTTTCTCCTTTCTTATTTTTTCCGTATGTTTTTTTGTTTGAATAAATGCAGCAGTTCCTTGCCTTTAAGGCAATGCAATTATCCAAGCTGCCAATGGATCCGTTCTCCGGTGATTAATCAGTGAATGTCCTGTTTCCCAGGGCATACAATATGGCTGCCTATTTCTACAGAGGAAGTGGTGCAGCTTCCTAGATAGCTGCTATAGCAACCCAATGAATAGGAGAGATTCTGGGGTGCTAGCCCCGAGAAGAAATCCTATAGTAGCTTTTACTGAGGATATTAAAATAATAGAGACTTAAAAAATGTGCTTACAGTGCTCTATTTTCTGAACAGGCTTACAGAGAAAAATATATAAACACAAAGTGTGACATGACCTTAAAGTGCTTAAAGTGATAACATAAAGTGAACGTTTACAATATTAAAATCTCAGCAGCCTCTAGTGTGTAATTAATCTGGTGGCAGCGATTGCCGTCTTACTAGGTTTTAGTGACAGCAGCTGATAAGTATGTATATTCCCACTAGTCCTAGTCTAAGGCCTCGGTCCCGCTGCGCTCGTTGGCGCGGGCGGCAAAGTAGCGAGTTCCCCATCAGCAGGGGAATCCTCGCGAGCCGGTCCCGGTCCCCACTGGCGGCACAGCTGACTACACGCTGTCGCGCGTCAGCCGCTGGAGACACCACAGAATGGTGTTTTCTAGCTTTGACGCGTGACGTGTGTGGCTGTGAGCCAATGGGGAGGGGAGGCTTCGGGAGGAGGAGAGGCTTTGGGGAGCGGGGAGGAGTGTGGAGTGAAAGCAGGTGAGTGCCTTTCTCTGTGTGTGTGCCTGTCTGTGTGTGTGTCTGAATGCGTGCGTGCCTGTCTGTGTGTGTATGTGTGTGCCCGAGTGCGTGAGTGCCTGCCTCTGTCTGTGTGTGTGTGTGTGTGTGTGTATGAGTGCGTGAGTGCCTGCCTGTGTGTGCGCGCGTGTGTGTATGAGTGCGTGAGTGCCTGCCTGTGTGTGTGTGTGTGTGTGTGTGTATGTATGTATGTATGAGTGCCTGCGTGTGTGTGTGTTTAATACTTACCGAAGCTCCAGCTCCAGCCCGAGTCCGTGGAGGGAGGGGGGGGGGGAGAGTAGCGGGTCCCTCCGCTCAAGCCACGCCCCCCCTCCCTGTCAAACCGCCCACCACCCGCCCACCTCCCGCTCCGGCTCCCGCTCCCTACAGACCGCATATCGCGGTCTGTGTATCTCAGCGCACCGCCTGTCAGCAGTGCGGGTGCGCTGACTCTGGGAGCGGGGCCTTAGCCTAATGGTATGTCCTTTGACTCTGGTAGTAATTAATACTTCTTGGTAACGTCTTGTAGGCAAGTGCTGCTAAAATAGCATAAAGTAATGAAGTATAGTGAGATGGACATAAAGGAAAGAATATATTGGCAGTATTGATATCGCAGCAATTGCAGGGGGAGAGATACCTGTGCTGATCGTACAGCACATCGACTGGCCTCGCGGTATATATAATATATGTAGTGATCATACAGTTGGATTATCTATTGCTATCAGTGCTATTTAATTATCTATAGCTAGAAAAAAGGCTCAAACCGAGAGACAGACACACAGAGACATAGAGAGACAGAGATATAGACAGACAGAAAGAGACACATAGTGAGAGAGAGAGAGTGTGTGTGTGTGTGTGTGTGTGTTATATTCATCCAATAATCAGGCACATACTGTACATAAAGAGATACATTGCATTATATACCAAGACATGGAGTAAACTTATACAATTAATCATTTCAGTGAGGATATAATCTGCTAGGAAGCAAAGGAAATAGTGAGCCACCGAAATACAAAATAATAGCATAGCTGGAAACAATTATAACATTTATAGGTAATGTAGCACTCTGCTATATTCCTATGCCCTAGCATTGCAAGTCCTGGTAATATCAGGCAGTGCTAGAGTTAAACCCCTAGCACATGGCCCTGCATGTGAGTGAGGCTGCGGTCCCAGTAACTACTACAGCGCACGCCTCGGCGAGCACTGTGCAATCAAGCTCCGCCCCCCCAGTCAGGCCGGTCCCATTTCCTACCTTGTCGCGCACCTTTCCCCAGCAGTGCGCGACAGGTTTTCAGGCAGGCAGGGGAATTTGAGATTAGCATTTGCGACGGAGGCGTGGCCACGCCCCCGCCGGCGGTTCAGCCAATGAGGGCGAACCAGCCGCGGGACGTCATGGCCACGCCCCCGCAAACCCACCGCCACGCCCCCTCCCGTCGCAAACCTTCCCTCTCCCCTCAGACCGCCGATCGCGGTGTAGCGCTGTGCACGCGCCGCACCCCCGCCGGGCGCGCGTACCACAGTGAAGACTGGGGACTCACCCTTAGTTCCCCCTAGAGTTACTTTAGTTCTGTTTTCAGGCACATGTCTGAAAACAGTTGGAGTCACATGCCTGGGTGAGGACTTGCTACAGTAAAGTCTGCCCAGTTACTGGGGCAGAGATGCTAGCCACTCTCCAGGTATAAATGTTTCCATGCAAATTAGTGAGAGAGTCCCTGTGATGGGGGTGTGTGCTAGCAGTCCCTTGGATGTGAGCTGGTGCTGCCCTCACTGGTTGAGTCAGGGGCAAGGCTGACCTGAGTGCTGTCCTACCTAGGGGGTGGATGAAACCCCTGGGTATAGAATTCTACAGACTGAAGCTATCCAGTTCCTGCTGAGGCCTACCTGCCCAGGTACCAGTTCCTGCAGAACCTTGCATCTGCCCAGGAAGGGGTGGATGGTATATTGCCAGAAGAAGGGTAAGAGACCCAGGCAAGGATAGTTTCCTAAAGCAGCGGTGCGCAAACTGGGGAGGGCATGGGCGGCATGCGGCGAAACCCGGTGTGCGCGGGCCGGCTGATGCTGTGGGCGTGTGAAAAAGCTCTGTGCAGGCGGGTGGCCAAGAAGCTGTGTGCGAACGGGTGGCCACGAAGCTGTGCGCGGGCGGGCGGCCGAACAAGCTGGGTGCGGGTGGCCGAACAGGATAGTGCAGGAGGCGGCCACATGATGGTGTGTGCATGCGCGAGGCCTGTGGAGGTACGGGGGAGGAGCACGCCCCAGCACTGTGATGTCAACCGCCCCTCCTTCCAGTGTCTGCCCTGCAATAGCGCTGTCTTCCTGCTCTCCTCCGCTGGCAACCTGCTTCGCTGCGATCCTCTGCAAGTGAAAGGGTAGGCTGCCACTATATCAATCATACTATAAATGTACAGAAATAATGTAAAAAAAAAAAGTGTGAAAACACAACATTGAAAACGGGGGGGGGGGGGAATACACAATACTGTAGGTAGGAGTGTGGATGACACTGGAGACAGCAAGCCAAAGAGCAGGGAGAATAAAGGCAAATGGGAGAAGGAAAAAAAAAAGGGGGGTGAGAGGGAAGGGAAATAGCAAAGAGGTGGATGAATGCCCCCCCCCCCCAAAAGGATTGCCTTTGTGCACATACTTTCTCCCAAGCTTGGTGCTTGGGGTGACAAACAAAATTGACTTTGAAGCGTGCTCAGCAGCAGTCAATGCACACAGAAAACAGCCATACACACAGCCACACACACATTACACACAGAAATAGCCCCTATCCATGCCCCCTCTCCCTCCCCCACTCATGCTTGCAAAATTATGCAGGACACCCTGTGCTCATGCTTGGAGAGTTGGTGATGTTACCGCTATCAGCGGCAGAGTGGACCCAGCCAAATTTTGCAAGTGCGAGCTGTTGAAATATGTAAGTATTTAAACATATTTGTATTTACATTGTATACTGTTTAATAAAGAGGTTTTTTTTTCCATGTTATTTTGATTACATCAGGCAGGGGGGGGGGGGGCGTGAAATTTCATGGATAAAAAGGGGGGCTCGGCATAAAACATTTGCTCACCCCTGTCCTAAAGCATGCTGCGAGGTATTCTCTTACTGGGTTATGTATGGACCAGGAAGGTGGATATTTCTCTTGCCCAGGAGGAAGCTGTATGTGATGTATTACCTGCTGATGACATCATGAGCCAATAAACCTGTTCAGTTATACCGTTCCTGGCCCTCCTGAGGTGAATTCCTTTTACTACAAGTTCCTGTGAGGGGTGAATCCCTGCCTCTGGCTGGGCCCTTACAGGTGGAGACACTGCGCACGAGACCCCAAGCTCCCTATATGCGGAGGTTCAGGCTCCAGATTTACCAACAGGTAAGCACCAATAACATCTCCTAACCATGTATATCCTGCCCGAGGGGATAGGGGTGTTACAGTAACATGCAAAAAAATAAAACAAGGAACCGTAGAAAACACACCAAGCAGGTGAACGTCTTTTTATAGAGCTTGGTGGATTGGGGATCAAATGTCCTTTTCATCAGTCTCAGCAGGGCATGACTGGTCTTTAGGTTTGAAAAAGTCTTTGAGCTTAAGGTCCAGATGGATTTTAAACCAACCGACCAAACAAACTGGGGTTGTCGGTAAAACTGAAAAAAACTTAAGGCCCCATCCATACTCCGCGCCAGTGAGGATGCGTGCTGCATGAACAAAAGGCCGTACCTCTATGAGGCAGGACATAGAGCACGCGGCCGCACGCGCAAAGAAGCACTACGGGGTGGGCGATTATCGGGCAGACAAAAGATTTTGATTTTGTCGCGCGACGGCTGGGTCACACGTGAGCGGTTCAGCCAATGAGGGAGAACCGCTCACGTGACGTCACGGCCATGCCTCTGCCCCCCCCCCCCCCCGTCGCGCATGTCATGCAAATCCCATTGTCGGGCTTATATTTTTGCCGCCCATAGTCTCGGAGGAGGCCCTACTACGCAGCACAGCGGCGTCATGACAACACGGCGGCATGTAACGCCACGTCACGCAAAAAAAACTACTTCAAAATATACTTATTTTAAAGGATACTATAAAATGAAACCCATCACACATATCCCAATCATTAGCTCACCTTGCTTCTAGGGGAGGCTGCACCCCTAAAATACAACTATGAACAAATTGAAGATGCCGACTTTTTATTTAAAAAAAAAAAAAAAAGGGTGTGTGTGTGTGCCGAGCACGCACATTTTAAGTGAAACTTCTTCGTCTTTTGTCACTGTTTTGTCACAGAAATTGTATTTGTGATGGTGATGTTTTTAATTAAAAAGCAAAACAGTTTGACTTAAAACGTGTTTTAGCTATTTGCCCTTCTATATTTATAGTAACTGTGAATTCCTTGTGTGTGTGTGTTTGTGTGTCAGTCTGTGTGTGTGTGTGTGTGTGTGTGTGTGTGTGTCAGTCAGCGTGTGTGTGTGCCAGTCAGTGTGTGGGTGTGTGTGTGTGTCAGTCAGTGTGTGTGTGTGTGTGTCTGCGAGTGTCAGTCAGTGTGTCTGTGAGTGTCAGTCAGTGTGTATGTGTGTGAGTGTTAGTCAGTGTGTGTGTAGTCTCCGTGTCCTGCTGCAGGTGCGCCAGTGCCTTCTGCGCAGACGCGCCCAGCCGGAGCCAGCCCCTTCTCTCTCCTGCTCCCGGCGGAGGTGCGGGGACACAGCAGACGGATCTCCCGGCCAGACCCGCCGCCTCCCTCTTCACCGGACAGGGAGGACGAGCTGTCCCTGTCTGAGTCCCCCTGCCCAGAGCAGCCCCCACTCTCTCCCCCGCGCGGAGCGGCGGACGGATTTTGTGTGTCTCTCTTCCATGCATCCAGCGCTGCCTTCATCCTCACTGGTGAAAGCTGGCAACACTGCTGCGGTGACACGGCGGCGTTTGTGTGTGTGACTCTCTTTCCTCTCCCTCCCCCGACGTCGCTGATGGCCTCTTCTGCCAGCAGTGACGTCACTTCCGTCATGTTATTTTGTTACAGCACAAGGGATTTTTCCTACCAAAACTCTGTAGGTGCCAGCAAAGAAGTTTCACTTAAAAAATAATAATAATAATAATAGGTTTGGAAGAATTGCCCAAGTACAGTTGACAACCACTTTACTCTATACCCCATATCATTGTGACCTGATTTTAGGTGACATTGTAGATTGTGCAATTCTTCATGAATACATTTATGGTGGACACGTCAAGAAGAGACCAGTGAGGTTTCAAAATGTTCTATAATCTACACTTCAAGACCAATACAGCTAACTGAACTCTGAAATATGTCATATTATACATCTCAAAAAAATATGCCAATCCGTGTAAAGTAGTCCAAGTGATAGGATCAATTCTGGCTGAAAGTTTTTGGCAAAAGTTCCCAAGGGTTTCCCCAGTTTTTTACCTGGAAGGTTTTGATTTTGACAAATAACCCCCTCAATGCCTTTGTGAATGCTCATGAAAACCAGGCTCATGGAATGGTGCACTGTGTTGTAACTTGTAGATTATCCCCAAACACTTTCTGCTAATTACTCATATTGTTTCAGAATATGCAATACTTTTTACAAAGTTGTAACAGACGGTCTAGCACCAAAAGGGTTAAACTGTTCAATCTATAGAACAGAACTCATAATGCGGAGCAATAAAGTCTGACCTATTAAGAATAAAAAAGCTGAATATCATTACTGAGTTGGACTCGCATAATGATGGTTTCATGGGTATGGCTGACACATATTTTAAATAATATCACAGACTGATTTGATGATTATCGCAGCTTAATCTTGCATTAAAATTCCCTCGCAGATGGTTCATAAATTCTGTGCCAAGTGAGAGGAAAATAAATTCCATCCGTCAGTCAAGGTCATTACTTCATTCAACACATCAAGAGAAGCTAAAATGGAGAGCTACTGACAGCTGCGACTGCCATCGACTGCCATCAGACAACCATACGAAGATACCTGCAGCTCACATCTCGTACACACAATTTACTGCTAAACATTTAAAGGAGCATTTCATTCAAAATCCTATTAAAAAAAATCAGTTGTGTAGCTTTAGATAGCACTGCATTTATTTTCTTTTTTTTTCCCACTCTATCCCCTTTTTAATTATGTTTAATCACTTTTGATCACTGAGCCTGACGAGTCCGTGTTGACGGCGAAACGCGTAGCTCGATCTGTTCTAATCTTGTCCAGTAGAGGCTTCCGTAGCCACTTGCATCCCAGCTCTGCACACCGGACGCAGTAGCAGGAATTGACTGATGCGGACTCCTCTGTTGCTGAAATGGACTTAAGTATATGTGAGTGTGTATTTTTACTGTGCAAATAAATGCTTTATATTTTACCTAATATGCTCTCTATATACTCAATTTAACCAAGGGAGGACAACGTGACAGTTAAGTGCAATTTGCACCATTCTGTCTGCAAACAAAGTGCCATTGATAGACACCAAATACAGCCCTGCAGACCAGAGGGAAGGCTACAGCAAAGAAAACTCTCTAGACATCTTTACTTACACATGGCCGTGTAAGTAGTGCTTATATTTGTATATCAGCTTTTTAGTTACTCCATGTCCCCTTCCTCGACTCTGGTCATTGTCCCATGAGTGATTTGACTCTTATATATTCATATTCTATGCATATGAACTGAGCTCTTGATCTCATTCCATAATAGTGTGGTTTCTATTACTCCCTTTAAAGTTTGTTGATTTATCCTTTGCTCCCCCATTTTTCTTATAAATCTATACCATACTACTGGTGGCACTGTGTGCTCATTTGCATGTCATGTCCCAGAATCTCTTGCTACAGTGGAAGTGCTGTGTGATAATGGTGAAAGGCAGGGTTGCAGACCTGTCTAAGACATGCAAATGAGCATACAGTAATATTTCCATTTGCTATAGGCTTTGTTGTGGAGGGTTTTTGTCACTTTTTTTACCCACCATAACTTAACCAAGTATGGTAAAACCTATCCTTGCTTAATTTTTGCAAAACCAATATAACCAACTCCACAGACCAATTAAGGTCGAAACAGCTGTCTTCTCTGCCTTTTGGCTAAGATCAGAATTCACTTCTCGGCTTGTGGCTAAGACCAAGTGCAGTACCAATCCTATCTGGGGCTTAAGTAGGATGGTCAAGTGCACGCACTTGGTCTAAAAGCCAGTCCAGAGGTGGGATAAGCCCCAGGTCCACATCTCTCCTAGGCCTTCTGGCTAAGGAGGGATGGTATTCTTACAACCGGCCCTTTTGGGCTGGGGTGCTCCGGCACAACCCCCGGGCTAGTAACCATCCCTCGAAAGAGGGAAAACAACTTGACGTGAACTCCCTTGCGGGCCGGTTGGCCAGAGGGAGGAAGAGATGGATGTCTTGAATCCTAACGGAGGAAGACATCAATGTCCCCGAGGACCTAGGCCTTCGGGCTGAAATCCTCGGGGAAATGAACCGAGGACCGGTCCGACTTCGGAAGGATGGTCCAAGGGCTTGCACCCTTGCCACTGAAGTGGCTTAGGTACTGAACGAGAGGGGAGTGCCCCCCCCCCCTAAAAAAAAAAAAAAATCTGTCTGTGATTGGGTTTACTGGCTATGCCTCTTAACCTTGGCTGTGCTCAAAGCTGTGACCATGCAGCAAGCTTAAGCCTATAGGGAACCATGTTGAATGGTTTTGAAGCAAAAGGTGTGTGCTCTTTTGCATGTCACTTCCCAGAATTCCTTGCTGCAGTGGAAGTGCTGTGTGATAATGGTGAAAGGCGGGGTTGCAGATCTGTCTAAGACATGCAAATGAGCATACAGTAATATTTCCATTTGCCATATACTATACTATATATACTTACATTATCTTAATTTACGAGTGAGTTTCAGTGTGAAAATAGCACTTAGCTGCCTAAGGAACTAGTATGAAATTAGCAGGAGCAGAAAGTCCCAAGGCCACATCAATGCTATTCGCAGGCCGCACGTGGCCCACAGGCCGCCAGCGGAAGAGTCCTGCTCTACACGTACAGAAATCCTCGGAACGTTTTTACAATGTGTCCACCTAATCTGCATTGCGCTGAAACTGTTTGTAAACGCTAAGAAACAAAAGGGAATTGCTCATGCTTTTTTATTTTGTTTTGTGTAAACTAAATGTGCTGCCATCATTAACCCATGAGATAATGGGAACACCAATCATTTAAAATTGTTGCTATAAAGAAAATAGAAACGTCCTCATTTTATCATATGAAAGAAGTAGATGTTTACTTTAGGGGTTATTGAATCTTGCTAAGGAAGTTATATTGATAAATTGTTAGAAATAGATATTCTCCCTCCTATGAGTGACTAAGTCTATGCAATTAATTCAGACACAGTATCCGCTCGCAGTAAGTCTGCTGTATGCATTATATGTTCACAGGATAAATATTTATTATAGCCAGGATGGTACAGTTACACATGAGCTCTCTACGTGAGTCTACTACGAGACAGGCCAGGTTCTTATGCTCAAGTCTTCAAAAGCACAACTGTACTGTAGCTAAATAATTAGTAACAATAAAAAGGCCCCATCCTGTGTAATATACCTGCCGACAAGCAGCATCACATAACCTGCAGACAGTCTACATGTCTTTGTTGAACCATGTGGAAAGTAATTAGGATAGGATTTGCGTAAAACTACAGCCTGAAAAAGAGAGGGGGGTAAACATGTAAGACACACGAACACTCTGGCCCATTTGGTTACACCGTCCACTTTATTCCCTGGAAAAGTTTTAAATATTGACCAAAAAAAAACCAACACAATAAATCCTCCCCACATGGTGTGCAAGGCCCAGTGGCAAAGTGATTCAAGTTTTTGAGGGGAAAATGTGTTGAATATTATACATATATGTAGCCATGCATAACAATGTCTACAATTCATCTCTCCTGCTGGCAGTAAAACCTGGTAAGTTACAGGAATGCCAGCAGTAATCATGGAGGTTTGCCCTCACACCCTGGTGAGGTGCCCTATGTATGGATGGGAGTGGCTACATGCTCTGAGTCCCTAGTTAGTGACATCAGAGATGTGCCTGCTTCCTGAGGTATATAAGGCACTGCACTGCCTAAAGTTAGTGCGTGTGGTTGCTGCGGGTTGATGTTACAAGGTGAAGCAGCAAGTTCAAGGTGCCCACTAGTACAGTAACTAGTGGCATCATTCTATATCCAGCTAGAGAAGGCCAACTGTGTCCAGGGACCTGGCACAGGGGTGATCTCCCTGCGGGGAGAGGGAATCCCACTCCATTGGGAGGGCGTACCTTTTAAAGGGAATCACGGAACAATGTGCGGCTGAGACAATGACTGTGAGGGGCGGCTGGCCCTTATCCCCATGCACAATAAAAATGGCTTGCGCAAAGAGAACCCCATGGTGTGAGTCTGCAATTACTCTCCTGGGCCCTCACCACCAAGAAGGAGTTCCTCATCAGGACCATCTACCTGCATACGCATAGATCCTGATGAGGTGGAGGCGCTGCATGTGATGTAAGTAGGACTCGCACCCACTACCTCAGATACCTGTCTGGTTTGACATCCCCGAATACCATCATGCGGGAGACTCAGGAGTCCTGTTGCCTACAGGTGCACCACCATACACCGACATGTAACGGGGCTGGATAGACCCCAGGGGCCAATGTAAGATTGGGTGGGTCAGACCAAACACGAACAAGCGTTACAGTTGGAGGCGCTGCTGAGATACCTGTCAACAGGACAGGCTTTTGCTAGGCTCACCAGGAACGGGAAGAGTGTCTGCTGCCACTTTGTGCTGCGTGGGAAGGAGCCAGGGGTAGTCAAGGGAGGCCGCGGAAGACGTGGAACGCATAGACGCCCTGGGATTCTTAGGTCTGGAGCCAGGCTATAGCTGTCACCGAAACCTTGAGGTAGTGCTAGTGATATGACGCCTAAAGGGATAAACTGGTAACTTAGAGCAGGAATCCTGGAGAGGGTCTGCGCTAGGCTGACCAACAGCAGGTAGACCCCCAAAGTATTGCATGGACGAACCAGACTACTCTAGTCCATGCCAGACCACTTGACGCAGGGAGCACAGTCTGAAAGGAAGCAGATACAGCAGACACAGCAAGAGTGAGCCTAGCCTGAGGTAGTACAAACACGAGTCAGATCTACATTAGGTACACAAGGTGGTGCACAAGGCATTTTTGTTGTAGCGGTGTGGCAGCTGCCCCACAGAGTGGATCTCCATGTACAATAATTCAAGACACAGTATTCTAATGGCGACCGACAGAATGGAGAATCGGCGCAGTGCGGAAGGTCAAGTATGGCTGATGGAGGCCGAAGGAGAGAACGAATATGTTATGATGTATGAGGAAGAGGAGCCAGCTACAGAAGAGACTTTTGTGAGCCTGCTGTGGAATGGCGTGAAAACAGTGGTGGTGCCGTGTATGGCCTGCTTAGGACCTTGGGGTACTGACCCTGAGGATAGTGAAGGGGACAGTGTTGTGAAATGGGAGGCACTAAATGGACTTGCTTGTCATTCAACATACAAACAATCGAACGCTACCTCAACGATGAATCTGATTGACAGTGCAATCCAAGATGGCGGTTCCCGCATCCCTGGGAAACCGCGTGGGCCAGTTGCAGAGAATATTGCAAATGCTAAATCTGCAGAAAGTTGGCCAGGAGTGGCGCCAACGGAGAGACCCCGCCCTGTTGGGGGGTATGGCGCGAAAGCTGGAGCCGCGTCCCCATGGACTGTGACTAGTTCCACCCCTGTGCTGGGCCAGCCTACAAGTCTACGGGCATCCCCCAAGATTCAACCAGGGGGAGTGGTTTCCTGTCTTGGCGGATGCGGATGGAGAAAGCTAGAGGAAGGATTGGTGACCCAGCCCATGCCCTTCAGTTGCGAGGAACCAGAAAGCCGTACAGACCACTAGTGCGAGCACCTCCATTGGTGACTATGGCTTGCAAACAAGAACAAGGGCCTTTGATAACCACTCATCCCTACTCGGCTCCAGGAGGCTTCCTGATCCTCCGAGTAGAGGGCATAGAGACAGTAGCATGCCTATGCCTGCAGTGTCGACTGCCGGGCGGAGCGGTGAGCTCTACTGCACAATGCGCCCAGTGTGGCCTACAATATTTATGGCCCATGCCAACATTTGTGCTGATTCAGGCAGTAGAGGCGGCGGAAGATGCCGCTATGCTGGCTGAGGAACTTCCTGGTGCACTCTGGAGGGAGGCTACGAGTCCCGGTGAACAGGGAACCGCTCCGGTCATCAAAATAGAGCCGATCGAGAAAACTGGTCACCGACGCGCTGATAAGAGGGGGCCGCGCCGCAAATCACCAGGTGGAATGCCCCGGCCAAATGCCAAATTGGAGTACTCGGTGTCCAGTGACTGTCCCAGTAATGTGAGCGTTACTATTGGGAGCCAGAAAAAGGGTTCGGACAATCAAGCACCGTCCGAGTGTACGTCGGGTATATCTTCCGGGGGTGTACCAGAAGAGGGGGGTCTAGAGGAGGAATCGCTAGAAGAAGTCAGGGAAACCCGATGCTGGGCCGCCTTATTTGAGGGATATGTGCCCTGGATTGATAGGACCCGGTTCATCATAGATCGGGATGGGGTGGTAGATTATTGGTGGGCTAAAGGGGAGTTTACGGAGGAGCATCACCTAAGGGAGATTCAGGAGAGGTGGTATAAAATTGGGCGAGGATTAATAGAACCCCTGGGTCCGGATGGGTTGGATGATCCCGTGGATCCCGAGGAACCCCTGTCATGGGTGTTGCCAGGGAGGGCGGGCAGTGCTAAGCTGACAAGGGCCTGCCGAGCAGAACGGGCCATTATAGCTAAATATAAACGTACCCATGGGCTGGAATACCCATATGTTCCCGAACCCCTCATGCAGGAGATAGAGGACCGCCGGGATGGGTGGCTCAGGGAGGATATTGAGTATTACATGGTTACCAAGGGAGGTGCCATTGAGGGCCCCAGAGCAGAGGAACGTATATCCCAGTTGATGCGCGTCTGGAGTATTGGGCGCAGCATCTATATGCATAAGGTGGTGTATAGAGGGGAATGTGGCTTGCCCAGGGAGTATAGCGTAACAGTGACCGACATGGCGGGCAGAGAAGTGAAGAAGCCAGATCCTCGTCACTATTATTAGGGAGAAAGCCAATGAGGTCTGTGCAAAGAAATCTTGAGCGCCCCTGCTGGTCAGTGAGCGCTGTGTTATAGCTAATTATGAAAAGCATTGTTATGACCAAATTTAGGTCCCAGCCGGGACGGTGGGGATTCACCAGGGGGAGTATGTAGCCATGCATAACAATGTCTACAATTCATCTCTCTTGCTGGCAGTAAAACCTGGTAAGTTACAGGAATGCCAGCAGTAATCATGGAGGTTTGCCCTCACACCCTGGTGAGGTGCCCTATGTATGGATGGGAGTGGCTACATGCTCTGAGTCCCTAGTTAGTGACATCAGAGATGTGCCTGCTTCCTGAGGTATATAAGGCACTGCACTGCCTAAAGTTAGTGTGTGTGGTTGCTGCGGGTTGATGTTACAAGGTGACGCAGCAAGTTCAAGGTGCCCACTAGTACAGTAACTAGTGGCATCATTCTATATCCAGCTAGAGAAGGCCAACTGTGTCCATGGACCTGGCACAGGGGTGATCTCCCTGCGGGGAGAGGGAATCCCACTCCATTGGGAGGGCGTACCTTTTAAAGGGAATCACGGAACAATGTGCGGCTGAGACCATGACTGTGAGGGGCAGCTGTCCCTTATCACCACGCACAATAAAAATGGCTTGCGCAAAGAGAACCCCATGGTGTGAGTCTGCAATTACTCTCCTGGGGCCCTCACCACCAAGAAGGAGTTCCTCATCAGGACCATCTACCTGCATACGCATAGATCCTGATGAGGTGGAGGCGCTGCACGTGATGTAAGTAGGACTCGCACCCACTACCTCAGATACCTGTCTGGCTTGACATCCCCGAATACCATCATGCGGGAGACTGAGGAGTCCTGTTGCCTACAGGTGCACCACCAGACACACGCATGTAATGGGGGCTGGATAGACCCAGGGGCCAATGTAAGATTGGTTGGGTCAGACCAAACACGAACAAGCGTTACATATATATATTATTTTGTAAGCTCTGAGGCGGTCGATCACACTACAATCAAGTCAATGGGAGTTATAAAATAAAAATAACATTTTAGTTTCAAACAAATGTGAGTCAATATAGCAGAACAATCAAACATTTGACTGTATGTTGATCAGCTGTGTGGATCACTCTGAAACATGAGTTAGGCCCCTTTTCAATATGCTGTGAAGCCACATCCTCCTGCTGGAGAAGATTTGAGACCCATTTATATGAATGGAGCTCAGCTCCCCTCACGCACAGGGAAGACTTCACAGCATACTGAAATAACGATTGCATCAGAACAATATAATTGTATAGAATGCACTTCCGGACTTCGTAAACAAGGAGGCAAAACAGGTCATATTGTTGAAGTTGTTGTCTTGACTGAAGGAACATGAAATGTGAGTCACTCCAAGTATTAAGCAGAACACAAACGTGTCCGCTCCATGATTCCAACAAATAGGGACACCTAACCATTATCGATACTAGAAAGTCATGTTTTCGAAAGTGTTCAAAGCATTTACGTACATACTATGTAGATATTTATGTACGGTATATAGCACACGTACAACCCTGTAAGCAGAGCTTCACAAAACATATATATATAGAACAAAGTTCTGTAATATACAGTGCTCAAATGAGTCAGATCATTGATAGCATGTGTATTAAATGAATATGCTTGATTGAAGAAAGTTCATGATGTGGGTGACCAGAGAATTAGTGAGTGCTGATGAACGCAGGTGTAATAAGCCCTGGTAGGTGGTGTAGATGGGAAATACTATCAAAATCCCACGAATCCTCCTACTATTGGGACTATGTCTCCACACGAAATAAAAACCTGTGATGTACTGTAACAACTCAGCAATAACCACAGCATAAATCTAAATGGAAATGTACTCACATCTGGTCACCCATTCAGTCTCCGTTGGCGTGCATCACGTGATGTGAACAAGTGAACAATCCCAGCAGGGTATGCAGGCGGAGCACAACCAGTCAAATGAGAGGTTAGTCCAGGGTTACAGCATGTCCATAGAAAAAATGCTTTACTGAATAGACAACAACATGGTGCAGGAAGATAAAAAATGGGGTCCTCTGACGAAGCACCATCTAAGGCGTGAAACGCGTAAGAGGACCCCATTTTTTATTTTCCTGCACCATGTTGTTGTCTATTCAATAAAGTATTTTTTCTATGGACATGCTGTAACCCTGGACTAACCTCTCATTTGATCGGCTGTGCTCCACCTGCATACCCTGCTGGGATTCTTCACTTCTTCACAAAACATAGACATTGGAATATAATGGAGATACAATAATGATGCAAGTCAAATAAATATCACACCTTTGCCACCTTTTCTCAATTCTGGATCTAGAACTCAAGCTGCCAAAAGAAACTTTTATTGTTTGTCTTCTGCTTCTTTCAGAATCAATTGTAATAAAAATGTGTTAATGAAGATTCCTGCGCTTCACACAGATACGATAGACAAGGTTTACATCACCAAAAACATCATTCATTTTTGCGCGCCCTGAAAATAAATAAATAAATAGAGCCCCAAATATAATAAATGCAATATGTATAATTATGCTGCTGAATAATTAATTCAACAATTATTTCATTATAATAAATGTATGTATGGCGTAACATCTCCCTAATAATAATAATAATAATAATAATAAAAGCATGTTCTTGTATAGCGCTGCTAGTTTTACATAGCGCTTTAAAGCGACATTTTGCAGGCACAGGTCCCTGCCCCGTAGAGCTTACAATCTATTTGTTGGTGCCTGAGGCACAGGGAGATAAAGTAACTTGCCCAAGGTCACAAAGGAGCCGAAAGGTCACAAAGGAGCCAGGAATTGAACCAGGTTCCCCTGCTCCAAACTCAGTGCCAGTCAGTGTCTTTACTCACTGAGCCGCTCCTCCCACTGAGCCACTCCTTCTCCTTGCATATGTAGCCAGGTCCCCTCTGGCTCCTCGGTTTTCCCTTTCTCCCTCACTCACCCTTTTGCAGGTAGGGGATGCTGTGGGGGCGAGTGCATCACCGGGGGCTGCCGGTGACATCAGTGACAGAGCGCCGCCATCTTTGTGTTCGTGCGTGCGCGGAGACTTGCGCATGCGCAGAAGCAATGCGGCGGCCATGTTAGGGTTGGCGCACAGAATTGCGCATGTACGGGGCGTCGCGCAGACGCATAAGCGGCGGCCATTACATGTAGAGCCTGAGCAGTGGAGTGTCAGGGGAGTAGCGGCGGCCATTATATAATTGCGCAGGTGCGGCAGACATAGCGCACGCGGCCCCAATGAGAAAGAGGTCCTGACGGGACTACAACTCCCAGCAGGCTTAGAGGCAGGTGAGTCAGATGATTGCAGCAGGCAGCCAATAGTGTTTGCAGCTTCCCCTGCAGAGAGTAGATGCATTGTATGGGCAATGTGCTGGAAGTCAGTCAGACTGAGGAGACAGTGGGGGAAGGAAGGGGGCCAGAGAGCTGCGAGCTTCTGCCCTAGGCCAGAAGAACCCCGGGCTAGATTTGAGGCCCTGACTCCCCCACTAGTGAGGGTGGGTGTTCATAGGGACAGGCCCCTAGGTAAGGACCCTGTGCCCCTTCAGCTGTGTGCTAGGCAGGGACCTAGTGATAGTGTCTGCTGCAGCTCCTTAGTGCAGGGAAGGAGAGAGAGACCCTGTGCAGTTACCAAGTATAGTGTCTGCTGCATGTTCCTGTATGCTGTGTTGCTGATCCAGAGACTGTCCTTACGGTGGGACCCCATCCCACGTGGAGGTACAGATCAGCATTGGACCAAGCGGATCCAGTAGACCCTTTGCGAAGACACCCAGGTGCAGGGGCACCTGGGCAGGTATTTACACCCTTTCACACGTGCACCAACTTTACCTTGCTCCTCACATGTGACAGGCCTGTTCACACACTTGGGTGGGCTTGGACTCTCTGGACACGAGGTTGGAAAGGGGGTGTAAGGATATAGCCCATTTAAGGGCTAAGAAGTTTATAGCCCAGTTAGGGGCAAGGTTATAGCCACCAGCTAGTGGCAGAGGGTGGCATATATACTGTTGTGTATGCTGATCTTGTTGCACTGTTATAGTATGATACTGTGTGTTGTGTTGCTCAGCCAGTAAACCTTTTAGCCATAACCCTGGTGTATGTGGTTTCTGGTGGGTTCCTATGCTAGGGCCATTCTACATTCCTATAGAATCCTACATAGGTGGAGGCAGGCGCTGACCGACAAGAACGTTCCAGAGAAGCACCCCAGGTTCCCATCAGCGGAGGCTCAGGCCTCCTGTGAACCTGCAGGTATACGCACCACACCTGGTAACATATAGGTTCCCCCTCACATATACTCTATATGCGATTGGGTGGGGGAATACCCGTTACACATATAACCTCTGTATTCCCCCAAATCACTTCTTGATAAGTGCAGAACAAAATGGGGGAAGTGGCTTGTTCACACAATGTCTCCCAGCAGTAATTTAAATGAAATGGTTTCTGCATGATACATAAACCTGAAGTGTTGGATATTCCAGGTATCTATAGTTTTGTTTTTAAGTTGCACTTTCAGGTCTGTATTCGCAAAGCTATTAAACCTATTTGGAACTGGGATTTATTTATTTATTTAAGTTGCAGGGAATGTTCATCCTAGAGAAATGCTTTAAGTTTGTAGCAACTGTAATTGAAGTTACCAATACCTCTTGTAGTACATCAGGCACATAGGCCGAGATTTATCAAGCCGCGATGAGGGGTATCGCACCCAATCCCCTGATAACTACAAAATGATTTTCTACTTGCTTTAAACTTCATGAACTGGATGGAAATGTGTATATAAAATACATTTTCTGTGCTGATTAATCTAAGAAACCACAAAACAATTCCATAACAAAAGAATGACCGCGCATACACAGTACATTCTGCATGGCGTATATCTGGAATGTAACAGGCGAACAAGTTTTACAGATATTTCACAGTTCAACAGTTTAGCGGCATTAAAGTGCACTTAACTGTGGCTCTTTCTGATTGTAATACAACTTGCAGAATTTGTAAAGCCTCATTACCTTCCGCAAAGAGCCGACATATTTTAAGTTGCATGCAAACTAATAAATTATAATCAAAGACCCAAAGTGCTGCCGTAAACTATAACGAAAATCAAAGCAGACGTGACATTTCTATAACCACTCCACAGGTAAAAATGCCCAGAGCCATTAACAACAGAAAAACAACTGTGATATACAACATCGTTTCTTAACTGAAAAAGATATTACATTCATTTATGAGACAATTTTACAGTTGTCATTTTTATGGTTGTCAGATCGAAGGCACAACCTACCTGTATTTTGTTTAACCAAAGCAATCTCCTGAACCGTGCAGAGTTAAGTTCATATTACTGCACACGTTTGTACCAATAGTACAAACCTGTAGCCTTTTTAAAGTTGAACTAGTTCATTTACAAAGAAGTAGTTATTAATATGTCTTTTCCCCTAGTGTTTTTGTACAACAATTCACTGTCTTCATTGTAACCCATAAGTTCAAGTTTTTTTAGGGGCTTTCTCATAGTCCTTCAGCTGCAAAACTGGGAACATAGAGGAACAGGATTTCTTTTTCTATGATAAATCTAGTGCTGTTTATTGCACCATTTTTACAGTCGGGGGACGCACAACATGGGAAACGACAGTATCAGGTCAAAAAATATGTCATTTTTTTTTTAATGGAGTAACAGATTTCTGCTTTTATATAAAGCTGGACTAATGGTGCTGCAATCACTGGATATACTTGAATACCAAGGGCTCTGTATATCAAAGGGCAAATTCCGGTGCAAAGTCCTTATTTTGTCACAACCTGCACTAAAATACATAGAATATGCCAAATTCTTAAGCAATAGAAATACACTTCTAAATAGGTTACATTTTTGACAGAGAACAAACGCTCGTTTTTTTTTTTACACAACTGCACCAGCGCACGCTGTTCATCTGTCCATCTACCCATGTAACATATTTAAATACATATATGCTGAATGTTAGTGAGCTGTCCTCAAGATTGCAAAGTGTCTCGTATGCTGGACAGAAGCAGAGTAACAAAGCTATTTTCAGTCAATTAGAACCCACTTCTGAATCTTCTGCTAGATTGTCCACTCAGAATTGACTGTTCATTTGTCGGCCTGATGGCAGTGCCATCGGTGCGACTGCGCCTGGCCCTGCGCTCTTCCCCAGCCCAACTTCAGCAATCACTGCTTAATGTTGTGGTGGTTACATTAAACACAACATTTAAGCTGTGATTGCCGGGCCCTTGGGAGAGAGCGGGGCCTCTGTAAGTGCCAGCATCTCCTCCTGCTACCATGTGGCGATGCGTCACCATGAAAATGCAGCATTACATGGCGCAAGGCAGGAGGTACCGTGCATCATGTGACGTCCTCACGTGATGTCGGTTCATCAAGGCGATGCGTTGCAGCAGGAGGGGTTGCAGGCTCCTCCCAAGTCCCTCTGCACCGAGCCCCGCGAAACTCCCAGCCGGCCCTGCCCAGAACCCCAACACTGCATCACCAGTTGTACTGTACCATGTGCTGGAAAGCTGTTGTGCTATTTCTAGCGTAGAGTAGACCCAACACAGAGGTGCTCACTAAAACAGTAAGGAAAAAGTTGGGGAGCTTGTCCTGCAAAAATAATCATATGACGCTGAATAATTTCAAAAGAAGTTCTATTTATATTTTTAACTATTTCATGTGGATATACGAGTGATAAGAAACCGCCGTGGGGTTATGTTAATGGTAGACTGTAAACCCTTGAATGCTCACATAGGGAACATGAAGTGAGGGAATAAAAAAGATCTTACATTCTGAAGATTTACCCCCCGTCTTGTGGATGTAGAGAGCATTGCAGGATGTTTTGCTTGTTCTGCACATTCGTAATGACCACGATCTATTTAACCTCATGGTAGGGATGATTAGCCCCATTATCTCCTCTGGTACCTGTGGTAGCAAGGGACGTGAGCAGCAAGCAAGAGCAATAATATAACATAAGCTCATTAGTAAAGTTGTTCATCCTGGAACAAATACACAGGTGGCCAGCAGTGAAGAAAAAAAACATGGCGGTGCACAGCACAATGAAAACTTCAGGGCCGGAGTGCAAGCAAATGCTTTAAACTGGATTCATTGGCACATAGCAAAATACAAAACATGGTAAGTACATTGTAACGCGTTTCGCGCCTCGCCTGACTGCTTGAACTCCAGCTCTGAAGTTATCGTTGTGCTGTGCATCGCCATATTTTCCTCACTGCAGTCTGCTCTCTATGCAGCTGGAGCATTCCAACGGAGCTCGTATCAGCAGGGATCCTGTGAGTACTCCAAGAGTTTTTAAGTTTAAGGTGATTATTTTTTAATACAAACTGTGGATTATATATTCAAACACTGTGGGAGCAGAACCAAGGCTTCTTTTGGGACTGAGACACACAACATCAAAGATCGCCTCCTAGCTGAAAAGGCGAGTCTTTGGTCCCATACTCCCATCATTTGCCTACATTGTGAGCTGCACCAAACTCTGAGTTGCCAGCTTCTAAAGAAGGCTAACCCGGAGACTTTTTGCAATTACATTTTTTACATTTATTTATTTTATGTATATATTTATTTCTCTTACCTTCAGTGGCGGCGGCGGCGGCGGCGGCGGCGACATCTCCCCGTCATCACGTGACGTCGCATTGCCATGCAGTGTCAAGTTGCCATGACAACGGGACGTCTTATGGCACCGAGGCGCCACGGGATGCCTCGTTGTCGTGGCAACGCGACATCACATAGCGTCCAATTATCATTTGCAACGCGACGCCATTTGACGTCGCGGAGCCACGTTGACAGGATTTGTAGGGGGAGATACCGATGCCGTCGCCCACAGATTTTTCAGGTAAACCCATAGCCCGGAGATACGTAACTAAAACCCGTAGTCTCCGTGTCAAACTCGGAGTACTGGCAACCCTGACCACGCTATGGAGCCGATTCACTAAGCAGTGATAACTGCTTTATGTATGATAAATGCCTTTTAAAACCGATACTGCCTGTTGCGCGATTCACTAAGCAGTGATAACAGTGCTTTATCGGCCATAAAAGGCATTTTTTCAGCCAGGGGAAAAAAATACGTCCGATCAGGCAAAAAACGGCAAATGCGCAGTTTTTTGCCAGTCAGCTCGATTCACTAAGCAGTGATAAGTGAATCATACTTTAAAAGCAAGCCAGATTTTTGCACAAGCTAAAGGCTGGCGCAAAAGAAATGGAGCCATGAAGAAAATCATTGTTTACGTTTTTTTTATCACACAATTAATACAACAGGCCAAGGTGATCCCCGCGGGAGTCCGGGGCCCACAAGTGATCCCTGCAGGAGTCCAGAGCCCTCGGGAGATACCTGCATGAGTCCGGGGCCCTCGGGTGATCCCCACGGGAGTCTGGGGTCCCCGCTAGCCTGAGGCACTAATCCTGTGCCCAAAAAAACACAACAGCCAATACTTTCAAATAAATACACCCCCCTTCCCCCTAACACATACAGTACAATAATGGTCAAAATGACTATTATCCAGATATGGATAATAGTGCATTTGCCCATTAAAAATAAAACATTAACAAGCAGAAATAAAGTAAATAAAACTTGCACTCACCCCTGCCAGGCTGCCACGATGAAGGCTGTCCTCATCCTCATCCTCATAACCGTCCATGTCCTCCATTGCCACAAACAATGCAGTACAATAAAAAATACAATCTTATGTCCCCTAACCCCTTAATCGCCTTAGCGTTTAGTAACCGCTATAGTAATTAAGGGGTTAGCCCACCCTCTCCCACTACCCACCCAGGAGGCCTAACCATCCTCCCCAGGCAACTACCTCCACCCTTCACCCATTCATTGGTACAGTGGGTACATCATGCTCATATAATATGGACATGATTTACCCCTATAGCAAGAAATGGTAAAGGAATAAAAAAAACAGGCCCAAATAAAACAACATTACATTGCAAAATCAACACATTACTAATGCCAATCAAACAACTGAATGGCACACTGGGTACATCATGCCCATATAATATGGGCATGATTTAACACTATGCCAGTCAATGGTCAAACTAAACAAAATAATCACAAACAAGAACCAATGCTTTCAAAACAATCTCAAACTAAAAACAAATAAAGAAGCAAACCGAACAAAATCACCATTTTTTATTATTATTAATCATTAAACATCAATTAATCAGAGACTTCCGGTGACGTCACAGCCGATGGTCTGCTAGTGGAAGAGCTCCCGGCGCCCTCATCAAGATAAATAATAGAATAAGCTCATTCCCCACCCCAAACCCCCCGAAAATCGATCCCACCCCGAGTACTCACTCTGAAGAGATGGCAGGGAAGCCGCAGAGGAAGAGTCAATGCCCCGTCACCAAGTTCTTCGCTCCGGCGCAACGCCTAGCTGAGATCAGCTCCGAGGAGCAAGATGGCGCCGGAGAAGAACCGGAGCACGAGGTGCGCAGCGGCCGACAGAGCCCGACTGACTCAGATCCCCCCGTTCTAAATAAAGACTTTTTTGATGCCCTAATTATTAAAATGAGGAGGGGAGTTCAGGAGGACACGGAAAAGGCCCTCCAAACCATCCGGGCAGAAGTAGAAGCACTGACGGAGCGGACGGAAGACCTGGAGGTTAAGATGGAGGTAGCCTCAAATGAACAGGCTGAGACACGCGAGGAAGTACTGAGATGTGGAGAGGCGATTCAGCATATACAGGACAAGTTAGAGGACATGGAGAACAGGGAGCGAAGGCAAAACATCCGCCTCAAAAACATCCCAGAAACTATCTCCCACGAAGAACTCCAACCATTCCTCCGCAGACTCTTTCTGCAGCTCGTCCCTGATCTATCAGATCATGACCTGCACACGGACCGTGCCCACAGAGCCCTGGCCCCGAAATCATCGGACCCAAATAGACACAGAGATGTGGTGCTGAGAATGCACGCATACTCTGCTAAAGACCGCATCATGGCGGCGGCCAGAGAAATGAGGACTGTGACCATGGACGGGGCACAAATCCAACTCTACAACGACCTTTCCCAGATAACAATGAATAAAAGAAATGCGCTGCGCCCACTTACCTCCTACCTCAGAGACCAGGGGGTAAAATATCGCTGGGGGTTCCCCTTCAAATTAGTGGTGCTCCGTAATGGCCGCCACCATACAGTGACAACCCCTGAAGGTGCTAAAAACTTCTTGAAAGCGCTAGGGATCCCTCTCCCACCACAGAAAAGCAGCCGCCCCAATACCGAGGAGACGTCAGAGACGCCCCTACAAGAAGCCCCCCGAACATCGGAGAGACTGGCGAGCCAGCGCCAACGGTGAATCCGGATGATCCAGACAACTATGAGGCCCAAGAAAAACACAAGAGGCCCCCACAGTCATCCCACGCGGACCCAGAGGCCCTGAAGATAACAGCAAGCACCCAACGCAAGAACCCTCAGTGCACAAAGCACCCCTCTGGCCCCGAGAGACCCCCCAACTCCCACCCCATGAACTATCTCCCCCTCCCCGCCCCCTCCCCCCAGTCCCCCCCCCCCTCCACTCTCCCCCTCCTCTCTTCCCTCCCCCCCTCCCCCCCCCCCCGCCACTATCTAACCAAAGCCCTCTCCTACCTCCCGCCCCCCCACGAGTAAAACGTCCACTCACCTTTTCTGTCTCTCCCCGAGACCGAGGGGAATGGAGGCCCCACCCGTGGTGTCTCGGACTGCAACTGGAGGAAACGGCATCCGCGCTGCTCCTCCCCGGGCGCGGTCCTCTCGTGTCACTTACGTGCTCCAGAGCTGCACCAACGAAGATCCGGGCTCCGGAGACGCGGGTCGGCTGCTGCATACCTACACAGGCACACCTGGTCGGTGCTCCTGACGAGCATGAAGTGCCCTGGATTCCTGACTCAATGTGCCCGCACGCCAAGATAACAGAGCCAGAGACTCCTGCTATGGACACTGCAACCCAGGATCCGTTCCCGGAGCCACCCTTTCCCCCCCCCCTCTTCCACAGGGGGCAGGTTGTATAAACAGAAACTTCCCCCCCCCTCTCTCTCTCCCCTTATGATGTACCCCGATATTCCCCAAAGGTATATAAGATATCCTACCTCTCTGGTTTTCCGTGTCCCCCCGAGTTCCCCCCCCCCCTCTCCCCTCTTACCGCCAAAACAAGGATATATGCGTACAAGATCCAGACCCAATTGAACACCCCTACTGAAACTCCCCCCCCAGAATTATAAGGCTCCCAACTGAACCCGTAATTGTATGGTCCCCCCCCTGAACCCCCTTGTCTCCCCTTGTCCCCCCCTTCACACCTCTCCGCCCCGTATACTTCCCCCCACCCCGCCCCCCTGAACAGAACCAGAGTAGCACCAGACACAACAGCTTACATTACAGCAATTGCCACATCATATAAGCCTCAAGATTCAACCATACACCTCCAAACAACATCCCGGCACGAAACTAACCCCACCTCAGTGATAATTCACAAATGCTAGAAAAGGCTATATACAATATGCCCCCCCCCACCCCCCCTCACTAATCAGATAAATTACTATGTTAGATAACCCCCCAAGTGTTCCTCCCGCCCCCCCCCCCCACGGATAACTTTCAGCCCTCCCCCCCCCCACCTACCCCCCTCCCCCCCCACCTACCCCCCTCCCCCCCCCACCTACCCCCCCTCCCCCCAAGAGAAGACCTGTACTATGCTTAACCATCGGTACTATGTTTATCCAGTCTGTATAGTTATATACCAATGTATGACCAACAACTGACTGACTAGATGAAAAAGACATAATGCAAGGGACCCCTAGGCCTAGGAATGAGATTCCCCCCGAGAGCAATGTTTAAATAAAATGTCAAGGTCATGAATAATGTATGCTCCCTCCCCCCTCCCCCCCCCACCTGCCCCCCTCCCTCCCCCCCCGCCCTAGAGGAGAAATGTCTTATGTCAAACCAACCGGTAATGCTACATATCAATGTATAAATGCATAGCCAAACAGCAAGGTATAAGAGTGACCTCGGCCCGGGAATGGAACTCCCCCCGAGAGTAATGCTTAAACCAGCTGCCAACTATGTGTATCCTATATGCTCCCACCTCCCCACCCCCCCTCCCATCCCCCCCTCCTCCCTCCCATCCCCCCCCTCCTCCCTCCTCCCCCTCTCCCCACACCTCCCCTCCCTACCCCCCCCCCTCTCCCCCCCCTCTCTCTCCCCTCCCTCCCCCTCAAAACCGAAGTGCTGCATGTGTGTCCACCTTGGCTTGCTGCATATCAGTGTACAATCACGGGGTTGATGTGGGAATCAACCTGAGGACATACCCCCACCAAAGAGTAACGCTGCCTTACCAGTGCAAACTATAAACACCAGACCCCCCCCTTCCCCCCCCCCTCCCTCCCCCCCTCTCCCTCCCCCCTCCCCCCCCTCCCCCCCTCCCTCCCCCCCTCCCCCCCTCCCCCCCCCCCTAGAGGAGAAATGTCTTATATCAAACCAACCAGTAATGCTACATATCAATGTATAAATGTATAGTCAAACAGCAATGTATAAGAGTGACCTCGGCCTGGGAATGGAACTCCCCCCGAGAGCAATGTTTAAACCAGCTGCCAACCATGTGTATCCTATATGCTCCCACCTCCCCGCCCCCCCCCTCCCACCCCCCCCTCCTCCCTCCTCCCCCCCCCTCCTCCTCCCTCCTCCCCCCCCCTCCTCCTCCCTCCTCCCCCTCACCACACCTCCCCTCCCTCGAGGATTGACTATTTTCTAGGCACCAATAATGTTCTCCAGGCATCCTCCCACTCCGAAATAGGCCCAATAACGTGGTCCGACCATGCCCCTATCGCACTCACCCTCTCTCTGCCTTTCGTCAAGTCATTAACATATAATTGGAAACTTAACGACTCGCTTCTCAACGACCCACAAGTAGTCAAAACAATTAAGCAAAAACTGCTCACCTTTTTCCAAATAAACAAAGGCTCAGTACCTTCGGCAGCAACTCTATGGGTGGCCCACAAAGCCACCATCAGAGGGGAACTCATATCAATAGCCTCCTACAAGAAAAAACTTAAACAGAAAGCCCAGAACGAACTTACTGATAAAATTCTTGCGTTAGAGCGCTCACACAAGCTATCCCTATCGAAAAAGGTGCTCAGAGCACTCGAGAAAGCGAGATCCGACCTAAAATTGCTTCAACTTGACGAGGTAGAGAGAGCCCTGAAATGGACCAAACAGCGGTTCTACGATAGGGGCAACAAAGCGGACAAACTTCTGGCCTCCAAATTAAGAGGCATGAAAGCAAAGACCCAGATCACAAAGATCAGGACTAAAAGCGGTCTAATCTCTTATAATGAGAAAGATATCGCAAGTGAGTTTGCAGAGTTCTACACGGATCTCTACAACCTTCCCCCCACTGGCCACCCAAAGGATAACGCCAAAAATACCTCCGACTACCTAACCAAATGCAACCTCCCAACCCTCACACAAGAAGAACTCGAGTTCTTAAATAAGAAAATAACTCAAGAGGAACTAAAAAAAGCAATATCCTCACTTAAAATAGCTAAAACACCTGGACCGGATGGATTTACCAACGGTTATTATAAAAAATTTGTAGGCCCCCTGTCCCCTCACCTCCTAGAAATGTACAATTCCTTCATGCAGGATCAACAGATCCCAGACACTATGTCAGCAGCCAATCTGGCTATTATACATAAAGAGGGCAGAGACCCGCTTCAATGCGGCAGCTACCGCCCAATATCCCTGCTAAACTCCGACCTCAAGCTTTTCAGCAAAATCCTCGCAAACAGGCTGAATCCTATTCTCCCAAGACTAATTCATATAGACCAGGTGGGATTTGTGTCAGGAAGACAGGCCTCTGACAACACCCGCAAAATTATTGATATAATAGACCACGTGCACCTCAAACAATCCCAGGCCCTGATACTAAGCCTCGACGCGGAGAAGGCCTTTGACCGCATCAGATGGTCCTACCTCGACCAAACGATGAGCCAATTCGGCTTCTCCGGACCATTTCTGGCTGGCGTACGGGCCCTCTATACTAACCCAACAGCCCTACTAAAACTCCCGGGAGGCCGCTCCAACCCAATAAAAATACAGAACGGCACTAGACAAGGCTGCCCCCTCTCCCCTCTACTTTTCGCCCTATCCATAGAGCCCCTGGCCGCCCGAATTAGAACTGAACCCACTATTAAAGGTATCCCAATCGGAGACAGGGAATACAAAATATCCCTGTTCGCCGATGACATAATCCTCACCATGTTAGACCCCCTCACCTCCCTCCCTAACCTAGAAAAACTCCTTAACGAATTTGGCCAACTGTCAGACCCGTTTGGTCAGCCCTACAGAAGAAATTTAAATACAAATGGAATAGTTCCCATATCAAGTACCTTGGAATTAAAATAGCGAGCTCATATAACTCATTATACCAAATTAACTACCCCCCCCTCTTCCGCCAAATCTTAAAAGATCTAGAGACCTGGCTAACCCACCAGATCTCCTGGTTCGGAAGAATAGTATCCACAAAAATGAATATCCTACCCCGTTTACTCTATTTCTTTCAGACCCTCCCCGTCCCTGTACCATTAGCAGAACTGAGGAATATCCAGGCCCATATTCTAAGGTTTATTTGGCAACAACGGAGAGCCAGGGCCCCACGGTCAGTACTCTTGGCCTCGAGGACGAGAGGGGGTCTGGGGGCACCGGACATACTCCGATACTACCAATCAGCCCAATTGAGGCAGGCGGTAGTATGGAACAGCCCCCCCACCTCCAATTGTTGGCTGGAGATAGAGACACATCACGCGTCCCCGAACACCCTCCCAACTCTATTGTGGTCCCCATCCCACAAAAACAAGAAATCGTTGAGACTTGGCCTCGGGGCTATGAGATGCACGTGGTCGACATGGTTAAAAACCAAAGGGAAATACGGCCTAGCTTCAACCCCCTCTCAATTGACCCCCTTATTCGGAAACCCGGACTTCCCACCCGGGTGTGCCCGAACCCAATTCAGCCAATTTCAAGGCTTAAACATCAGAGTGGTTGCGGATTTGCTGGAAAAAGACGAGGCCATGCCCCTCCTGGAACTAAGAGCTAAATTTTCGTCCCCCGATTTACCCACATTCCAATACCTACAGTTTCGACACTTCCTTAGAACCCAGTCCCCTACCCTAAAGTTCCCGCCGCGCTCCAGATTCGAGACCCTCTGCCTCAAAGGCGAATACCAAAAGGGCCTCATATCAGAGATATATAAAACGCTCGAGGCATCCCAGCCCCCCCCCCAACCACCTGTATATGCAGAAATGGAACGAAGCTCTAAATACCAACTTGGACCTTGAGGACTGGGAGGATATCTGGGAGGCAGCCACCAAAACATCAATTTGTTCCGTCACAAAAGAAAACATCTATAAAATATTATTTCACTGGTACCTGACCCCGAGTAGACTGAGCCAAATCTACCCAGGCACTTCAGATGAATGCTGGAGAGGTTGTGGTCAAAGGGGGGACATGTCCCATATTTGGTGGACATGCCCGGAGATCCAAAGATTCTGGTCCCGGATCCAGGGCCTCCTGACCGAGACCCTGGATATAGAAATACCCCTGGACCCGCTGACCTACGTGCTGGGAAAACCAATCGACAACCTCCCTGCCCCTACTGCCAGACTCACAGCGGCAATATTGACGGCTGCGAGATGCTGTGTTGCGGCGGCGTGGAAGAAAATTAAAGCCCCCTCCAGAAGGACAGTGATCTCTAGGATAGACGGAATTATGACTATGGAAAAACTGACGGCAATGTTGAAACAAAAAACCCCACAATTTTATTCAGTCTGGGAACCTTGGCCAGGACTTCCAACCCCCACATAAACCTTACAGCAACTACCCAACGAACCTCAAAATCCTTCCCCCCACCCCCCCATACCACCCCCCCCGTCCTCCCCCTCTCTCTTCCCAAAGTCGTTCCCAACTATCCACCCTTCCTTTGTCTCCCCCTCTTCTTTTCATCTCTGAAAAAAGGAAAAGGGATTATTGTGTGTCGCTTACCTCCCCCATGTAATGTACATGTACTGCGCCGTATATACAAGTTTGCTTGTTAATCAGTTTCTGTAACATGTACCTACCCGCTGTATGACACCAATAAAGGAAAGATATTTAAAAAAAAAAAAAAAACATCAATTAATCAAATCCAAACTAAAGACCAGAATAAACAATTAAAACACCAAAACAAAACCATGAATAAATAAAATAAATATCTAAATAAACTGCATCATTCAAAATCAAAAGTCAAAAAATAATCCAACATTAAAAAGCAAACACCAATCAAAAGCCAGAAATAAACTATTTAAAATCCTGAACTGAAATAGCATACAAATTTAAAATCAAAGAAGCAATATACATTTAAAATACATACAAGCATGCTTCTTACTGTATGTATATCCCTAAAGGGCCATACATAAATACATTTGGAATGAATGTGTAAAAAAAAAAAATGCAATCACAAAAAAAAATACAATAAAAAAAACCTGTAAATGAAAAATAACATATATTCAATATTTTTCCTTACCTTTAGATGTCTTCACCCTCCGATTCCTGTGGTCATTGCAAGCTCTTGAACCAATCCACGATCCCAAACAGCAACGGGCCATAGGAAAAAAAAAATCCAAAGTCCTTTTCTTCTTTCTTTTCCTTCATCTGTAAATTGTAATCCAATTTTGAGGCCTTACGGGGTCTTCGGAGGTCTTCTATCTTCTTCTTCTTCATCTGTATCTTCTTCTTCATCCGGCACGCCCTTATATTCCTATTGGAGGAGGAGGTCCTCCCTCCTCGTCTTCTTGCCGTCAAATGAGGCTGCACAGGCTTTTATAGGCCTGTGACGTCACATTTGAGTGCAAATGGTTCACACGCCTCTGATTGGCTGTGAAAACCATGTGTTTGTTTTTTTTTGGTGACGTCATGTAAAGGAAGTGAAGCCAGCCAATCAGAATGGCTGTGCTTCCTTTCCCTTTAACATGACGTCACCAAAAGCAACATGGCTGACGTCACATGGTATTTCAGCCAATCAGATTGTGGGAACTGTATCCCCAATCTGATTGGTTGTTGTAGACCATGTGACTCCCTTTGGATAATGTCACATCCTTTCACAAAAAACTATGTCACATGGTCTACTACAAACAATCAGATTGGGGATAGAGTTCCCACAATCTTATTGGCTGAAGTACCATGTGACGGCAGCCATGTTGCTTTTGGTGACGTCATGTTAAAGGGAAAGGAAGCACAGCCATTCTGATTGGCTTCACTTCCTTAACATGACGTCACCAAACCCCCCCTCCCCCCCAAAAAACATGGTTTTCATAGCCAATCAGAGGCGTGTGAACCATTTGCACTCAAATTTGACATCACGGCCTATAAAAGCCTATGGAAAGCACGAAGTCCAGCTACACTTTCATGCCTCTAAAAAGTTCAAAGAGACCGTTAAAGGTGAAGCCAAGGGGATGTCAGCTCCGAAGATCAAAGAGACCTACAGCACTGACGTGGATCCTCCTCCCAAGTCGCCTACAGCCAAGTCCAGGACATCCGGGAGAGTATCCCCTACCTACGGGGTCCGCGTGGACCCCAGCGGTATCATCTGCTTCAGCTGTGGCCAGATGGGTCACTTCTCACGGGACTGTCCGGGGGGGGGGGGAACCCAACTAGGATGTTCCATCCCAAGTCCATGATTTGCAAAGTTTAGACAGCAGAAACAACCTCTGCGCCCTCAGAGAGCACACCAGCGCCAAACCCGATGAAGCATCTCCATCGGACGCTTACTGTTGCGTAGGACCGGCCACTATTGTCCGTGTCCTCGTGGACGGCATATACTCATCAGCCTTGCTGAAGACTAGGTCTCAAGTGACCATTGTGTACCAGACGTTCTCCTTTTCGAAGAGAGGGCATTGGAGACAGGAAAGCAATATGGATTTTTCCAAGATTCATCTTACTGTCACAAGTAGAGACATCCAAATGAAAAACTGAGAAATGCACAATAACAAATATCACATAATACCAAATGCATACATTTTTGGTATGTACGTGCATATCTTACCATTTTATACCAATACAACTTTTTTCTAAATATTACGTTATAAGGGCTCTGCGCTTTCTTGTCTTATTCTATTTTTGGTATGTACTTAAAAACCTAAGTATCTGAGAAATGGGGGGGGGGGGGGGAAATCCTCAGCAATTCCCAAAATACAATGATATACATATATAGATATATATTTTTAAACAAATCCAAATGTTGTCCATTTGTAAAAACAACAACGACAAAAAACATGAAAACTGAATGGGGCACTGCTGGTGGTTTTCACAATTAAATATGTGACTATGATCAAAAAGGACAACTAAAGACAATTTGTGCTTTTTTTTCCCCCTTCTGGAACAGTTGTGTGAGATTGCAGTTGTAAGCTTGTCCATAACAATTATTACTGTAGAGTACAACTAAGACAGAAGAAATTCAGGACAATGATTACCTAATTTAGTTTGATTTGGAAAATGTATTTTAACTGCATGATAGATTTAGAAGGAAGGAAGCCATCAACTTCCATAAGCAAGGTTACAATACACTTTGAGACATGGTTTACATCTTCATAATCTGCGATTGGCAGCTGTTGTTGCAGCTAATGCTTTGTTTTGAACTATATATTGGAGTCCAATTTAGGAGGAGATCAGAACTTGGATTAATATGTTTTCCCCATTGATTTCACTTGCGCTAACGAGGAGCATGTGTGGAACTGGCACGAAGTTGTCTGAGAACACAATGTTCGTACTAAGCGGGTGAGCACAGATAGCGATCATACTGCATTTCTCTTTAAAAGCGGCAATTGAACAAGTATGAAAGGTCTTAACTGTGCAGAACATCTAAACATGTGTTAAATATTTCAATATAAACTGGCGGTTGTTTTGAACTAGAGTCACATTTCTTGCTTGTATGTTCTAAGTGAAATGCAAAAAGGAATCGAAAGTGTCTACTGCCCTTGAGTTAATCACCCCAAACTGTTAATGTAAGTTGACCTGCAGCTTTAACGCATTCACTTTACAGTGTACTGCCCCTTCTTGGGCAGTTAAGGGGTTTAAAACAGTGCTCCCAAAACAACACAACCTTATTATACACTCACTATTGCCACTGACACAAATTGGTGGTTACTTTTTTTTAAATTTAGGGGAATCAAAACAAATGCAGAGCACATCCATTATTAAGATTAGGTATCAAGAGTAGCAAGACTGCATTATAACAGTAAGATGATGCAACACGTTTTATATTGAATGTTTTTGCATTACTGTATGAAGCTGTGCCAGCTTTGTTCTGCTTGCATCAGTGAGCGATCTTCCGAGTGATTACTGAAGCAAATAAAGTGTGACAGTGCAGGATTGGTACTAATGCACAAAAACGCAGTTTGACTCGAATGGGAGTTTCTGTGCGGTAGTGGCATATCGGCAGTATTGCACTTTATTGAATAACCCACAGTGTTTCAAAGCACGTTACTTTCACACGTAAGAAAGATTCAAGTGTTCTGAAATGCACAAGGATGCACAATGTGAGATTATGGCCCTTGTTCTGTAACCTGCGATAGCGCTGATCTGGCACTGACGCACAAAAAGCCCCGTTGAAGTAAAAGCTTACAGAATAAGGGCATATCTGAGAGAGGAGATGACAGGGAAATCGCACTTAATCAAGACTTTTGGGGATTTTCACACTTTGCACTTTAGCAGCCAATGGTCTCAATGAGAATATACTGTAGATATTTCTTTAAAAAAATCGTTTAATAATTTATTTTAAAAACAAAGTGGCTCAGTGAGTAAAGGCACCGACTCTGAAAACATGACACATGCATTTGAAGCAGGTGAGCCTGTATCAAATCCTGTTATCAGCTCCTGTGACCTTGAGCAAGTTACTTTATCTCCCTGTGCCTCAGGCACAAAAACAGCCGCATGGACTTGTTGTGCCTGCAAAAATTCTATGTACACTGTCAGCACTATATCAGAAAAAAGTATTATTATATTATTATGCTTTATGTATTTATTATTTTGAATTGCAGTATTAGACATGTGTAACCCCTCCTTGCCCGACCCAAAGGAGTGTAACGCAGAGGTAGTGTTATTTAGGCATAAGTGCTCAGTGTGTTTGGGTTAACCTCCTCAGGGATCCGTGCAGACTGGTGTAGTAAGCGTTGATGGATTAAAGGTCGCCAGGAACTTTATTCAGACGAACAGTTCTTTATTTATCGTAGGCATTCATAGTTCTTCCCTGGGTCTTAGGGAAGCACTTCATGGCGTGTCACCTTTCCATACATTTTGGGTGGATAAACGACAATCCCTTGCATGTGGACATGAGGTTTGCTAGACGCCTACCAGGACTCTATGCAGGGGTGCACATTCTATCGAGGACCCCATATCCTGTCGTCATGTGCAGGTCCCTCCTAGTCCCTGCTTTGGCTTGCCAGTGTGCTATTTGAGGCCTGTAAAGATGAGGGTGGCCTTCATTCCAGCTGGCGTAAGTAACCCCATTTTGAGAGGTTCCTATTGACTGCCATTGGGGCTATCTAGGTTCATATGTTTTTTTTCTGTCTTTTAATAGCCAAAAGACCTATCAGAAACATTTGGCTATTAGCAATTAATTAAGAGAGGGGGAAGGTTTTTTTGTGAGTGGGAGTAGGGAGGGTTGGGTGATGGCGTAGTTGGCCCAGGGATAATGGTTAGGCCCCCAGATGGTGGTGGTGGTAACCCCGTGTTTGCCTAAGTGATTACAAGGCAATGCTGTACTAGCCACTAAGGTAGCCATAGTGTAAATATGAACCCCTTTAATGCCTGTAGTATTACTTGGTAACAACAGGGATCAAAGGGTTTAATGTAATTTCTACCATTGGTACTGTATTATTACAGAATGTGATCGCGATGCAGCAATTAATACGTTATTAACGGTCGCGTTAATTCCCTCAGCGTGACTATGGGTTAAATATCACGCCCAGTAAATTATTACTGCAATCTTGGGTGACTTGAGTAATAAAATTGCAGTAATAAGAAGTGATCATTGTTTTTAATCACGTGCAATATTAACTCAGTTTTAAAGGGGTTTGATGTCTTTAGGCCATTGTACCATTTTAAATAGCAACAATATAAAAATCCTCTGATTATTGCAATTAGTTCTGAGTTTCTATTTCCCAATCCATGAGCATTTGTACACATAGCCCAAAGTCTTTGGTATATGTGGGGGTAGAATAAGGGGCATTTTACTGCTGCCGTCAGGTAGTTTAAATACTTGCTAATGAAGGATCTTAACTGCTGAAAGAGTATCGTAGTTGGCCACCACTTTTATATAGGCCCATATTCCTCCAGGTGTTATGGCCATGTCCAATAAATCAAAATCCCTCCTCTTTACATCACTTCTAACCACACATTAAAGTCCTGTCTTCCCCACCTCTATACACTGGCAATACCTCTGCAAAAGCCACTGAGGAACTGCCATGAGCTGCCCCCAACTCCCTTAAATTCCTTCTGCACTACCCTAACTTCACCCGTAGCCGAGTTTTCAGGTGGGTGATGACATCTACCTCTCCCTCCTGTCTTGCTGCCTTAACTATTCCCATAATGCACCTCCTATCACTGAGTCGTAGCTCTGGGTAGCCACCTTAACTCAGGGCCGTCTTAACATATGGGCATGCTTGGCAGTTGCCTGGGGGCCCCACACGCCCGACCCATTCGTAGGGTTGCCAGGTGTCCGTTTTTTCAATCGGAGGTAATACCATTTTTGTGGTGGCGGAGGGCAGCGCAAGTGCAAGGGCAGGCAGTGCAGAGAGTAGTACTGAGACGGTGGCCGGGCAGGAGCACTCGTGTGTGTGTCTCTGTGTGCACCCTGTCCTTGATTGGAGGAGCGGAGAGCCAATCAGAGGACAGCTGGGGCGAACCCACACCCCGGCGGCCCAGAGACGTCTGTGTCCTTCCTGGCAATAAGGTAAGGACACAGATTGGGGGATATGGGGGGGCAGGGTGAGATGGTGACAGGATGGTGGGGCAGGGTGAGATGGTGACAAGATGGGGGGGCAAGGTGAGATGGTGACAGGATGGGGGGGGCAGGGTGAGATGGTGACAGGATGGTGGGGCAGGGTGAGATGGTGACAAGATGGGGGGGGCATCGTGAGATGGTGACAGGATGGGGGGGGCAGGGTGAGATGGTGACAGGATGGGGCTGCAGGGAGAGATGGTGAAAGGATGGGGGGGCCAGGATGAGATGATGGGGGGGCAGGATGAGATGATGGAGGGGCCAGGATGAGAAGAGGATGGGGGACAGGGTGAGAAGATGATGGGGGGGGCAGGGTGAGCTGGTAGGGGGGTCAGGGTGAGCTGATGGGGGGGGGGGGATAAGATGGTGATAGGGGCCAGCCTGGTTGAGATGAGATCATGATGGGGTATATTTTAAATGTATTGGGGAGGCGGGGGTATATTTTAAATGTATTGGGGATGTGGGGGTATATTTTAAATCTATTAGGGAGGTGGGGGTATATTTTAAATGTATTGGGGAGGTGGGGGTATATTTTAAATGTATTGGGGAGGTGGGGGTATTTTTTAAATGTATTTGGGGGAGGTGAGGCTATTTTTTAAATGTATTTGGGGGCGGTGGGGGTATTTTTTATATGTATTTGGGGGCGTGGGGGTATTTTTTTTTTATATGTATTTGGGGGGTGTGGGGGTATTTTTTTTTTATATGTATTTGGGGGGCGTGGTGGTATTTTTTGTGTGTTTTCGGGGGGGGGGGGGGGGGTCCAGTATTCTTGGACAAGCCACCTGGCAACCCTACCCATGTGTGCACACCAATGCTAAAAATCTCCATTCTAAGTCTAACTAGGAGGGCTCGCTCTCCCCCTGCCGCGGTGCTCGGCACCCCGGCTCGCTCTCCCCCCCGCCCGGCACCCCGGCTCCGCTCACCCTCCCCCGCCCGGAAGTGGAACCCCGGCACCGCTCGCTCTCCACCCGCCCAGCACCCCGGCTTGCGTCACAACCGCTCGCAGCCTAGCAGTGCAGCACTTCCGGTGCCTGCTGCTGCTAGTGAGCGCGTGGGAGGCTGGGAGCGACAGTGTAGGCAGGGCACCGTGCAATCCCCTAATATTGTTAAGATGGCCCTGCCTTAACTGCCTCTTTCCTTCACTACCTGCTCCCAAATCTGTCCTTATTACAATGGAATCCCCCCAGTCAGGTCTTTGAAATCCAATCTTCTGGACTGTGTGCTTCATATTAATTCCAGAAACCCCCACCACCTCTTCAACTGTAGTATGTGCTTCTGTGGTGCAACTCTGCCTGCTAGGGCAGCATAGAAGATGTACTGTGGCGCAGATTGTGGGCTATGCCTGCAATCTACAATGCTCATCCACCCGCAGTAGAACACCCTTCTCATGGGAGGCTTCTCAGGCAGAAGTGGTACCTGTGTTGGGCAAGAGGATACAGATATCCTACCTATTTCAGCTTTTTGCCTAGAATTCTCCTCCATCAACAAAGAGAATTGCCTACATGTGGGACAGTACCTGAAATTCCAGAATGTCTCACGGAGAACTACTGCCTTGGAGTTACAAACATTGTAACAGGTGTTAATGCTACAGAGTTGACAATGTTGTGTACACTCATGCTGTGTTCAATGGTGTTTAAATGTGTGTTTCTGCCTAGGTGTTTTGTTTTTTTGTACTACACTGTAGGTGGGAAGCAGGATGTCTCTGTAACTGAAATGTGTCAATTTCAGCTCTGGCGACCCCCTTCCTGAGATACTTACCTCTTTAATGTAATTACTTACCTCCATATAATATGGTGATTGAAAGTTCCAGCACCACGTCGGCCAATATAACCGTAGTCATTTATTCTATTTTTTACATAGTTACAGTATGTTTTATTAACCTAATTGGATCTAGGTGTTCAACATTTTTCCATACGACATTGTGGCGATCTATAGGATATTGTGGCATCTGTGGTTATCACATACATTTTGGGCACTTTATATACAGCTCATTGTGGCAATGGAATATTTTTCTTATACCTCAATCTTTCATTCAATGTACCTCACTTGTATTTACTTGTAAATAATATGCACTGGAGCAACTTCAGGTTATTTATAGAAAAGAAATAGATGGCACTAAATGAGCTTGCAACAATTTTTATTTCTTTATTTATTGTCACTATACAAAGGAATGGCGCCTGCTGCTGAGGTATATTGGAAGGGAGTCTTCAATTCCCATACGTATATAAAGAATAGATTATATGTATACGACACATTTTATTCTTTTATTGAATGATTTATAGTGAATGCACCATCCGAATTTACGTTTCTCTATACATTAAACTGTATGTACACACAAGATCGTGGCAAATATCAGTGGGATATAGAATTAAAACAAGAACGGTCAACAAAGTTAGCAGCGTGTTATTCTTAAGAACTCTCATGTGGTAATAGGAGGAACAATAATCTTCCTTTCAGTCAAAACAAGTCTGTGTGGAAGCGGACAGTGTACTAAAGAGATTTATTCTTTGGATGGAGCCTAGATTTCAAACCACACATTGCAATACCACTCATTAAAAATGTCACTCGTCGTGCATGTCTATTTGAAAATAAATTACAGTTGCAATGGAAATGTTCATGGAACGTGTAATTCAGTTATATTATCCGCAATTGTTTTCAGGAAAGCCAATCCCCTTGTGCAAGATCTTTGGCTGTGTGAAGAATGTGATATTCTGCCAAGAATTTTTCTCCCTGCCACTGATAGCATTAACGCCCAAAGCTTTCTCTTTTGAAGTGAAATAACATTGGCTATGAGTAGCACATTGCAATACTTCAGAAACGAGTAGTAGCTAAACGAAAGACACATTAAACACTATGTTTAAGATATTTCTGACACTCCCTGCAATTATGGCCCATTTTCAGCCTCTCCCATTCTCTATTACTATGTGTAGAAAGGAGGGATCCTGGTTATGAAAGTGTCTAAATACCATGCTCAGTTCTGTATGTGGAGACATCACATCGAGTATGTGGTACTGTATACTTCAATACCACAGAGGCAAATCTGCTAAAAAAAATGTGAATAAACATGTTGGAGGAGTTTCCGCTGTGACAACAGCATTTAAGCAATGAGAGAAAATTGCAAAATCTATTTTTGTTAAAAAATAAAAGATAATAAATGTATATATACGTCCATCATTCTACAATTAGTTACATCTAGATGACTGACATCATTTCTGCCAAAAATAGACACCTATAAGACTTAATAAATCTTTTTTTTTTTTAAGTCTCTCTTTTCCCTCCTCTTTATTTGAAAATTTCATACATTTCCCCAGATTCTATGTTATTAACAGATAACATTTACACAGTATCTCAAGCAAACATTTTAAAATAAGAAACTGCACGAGGAGCAGAGTGCAGAAAGGAATATGTATATACAGTATGTATGTATATATATATATATATATATATATATATATATATATATATATATGTATATGTATATAGCCCCTGACGAAGCTTAAACAGAGAAACGCGTAGGGCATACTGGTTCTTCCTATCAGTGTTTGCAGATTGGAGAGGACGTGTGGGGACATCTACACACTCTGTGCCTGTAACCGGCAAACGTGACGTCAACGGAGGAGTGCGCAAGTCTCGCGATACCTAGATGCAAGTCTCGCAGCTGTTAGACGCGGGAGTGGAAGTGGTGTACCGAGTGATCGGGTGCAGGGTAGCAAGCACCAGAAAGAGACCACAGACCAGCTGCAATTACAGAGATTCCGCAGAATACGTCAGGTATATTGAGATACCAACTGCAGGACTGCAGGACATTGTGAGATCCGTTCATAGGATGAGTGTGAGATACTCCTAACATTCTCAACTGCTTTTAAAGGGCTCAAAAAATGTGAGTTTTTTACCTACTGTATCATAGTATACTAATGTTTTTTTAATAAAATAGAGTTACACTATATTTGTGTCTCTTACATTCCCTATATATAGTGTTTACCTGTGAGACGGAGGACGGGCCATTGGTATCCTGTAGCAGCTATATACATAGTTGATTGGAACAAGAAGTCTGGTGAGAGCGGGAGATCGTTATCCGGACCAGATCACAGGGTGGATAAAAGGCCCTTTAAAATTACTATTCTGTTAGTGCATATCTTACCATTTAAAAATGTCAATTGTCATTACATACTACCCTATTTTTTCTTCTCCTTTCTTTCTTTGCGCCTAGGTCATTCTTGTGGTGTATATATATATATAGTGTGTGTGTGTGTGTGTGTGTGTGTGTGTGTGTGTGTGTGTGTGTGTGTGTGTGTGTATATATATATATATATATATATATATATATATATATATACAGTGCTCGACAAATAATGATAACCACTCGCCCGTGGCGAGTGGATTTAGGCCGCTGGCGAGCCGTGCTGCAGCTCTATGAATTTCCCTGCTCGCGCCAATTTTTTTTTTTTTTTAATAAATAAATACTCCCCCTCCGATTGGGTTAACGCGGGGAAGAGCCCCTTCCCATGATCTCCTCCCCCTCCTGATCTCCTCCCACTGATCTCCTCCCCCTGATCTCCTCCCGTGAGTCAGGGGGGGCCCGGCCGGGCGCCTGTTCATTACAATTAAAAAAAAAGTTTAAAAAAAAATGGCGGCGATTCCCGTGGTCCCGGCGCGCATGCACAGGGTGTCCTGCCCTCTGCGCTGCCTGTGGGCCCGCTGCCTGTTCCCCCCAGCAACCTAGAATCCCCCGCATCCTCACCCCTCCGCTCCCCACGTGGGAAGGAGGAAGCCCAAAACGCCATGCGCAATCCAGCCGTCCCGCACCCTCCCCCATCCGCTCCCCACGTGGGACGGAGGGGGAAGCCCAAAACGCCTCGCGCAATCCAGCCCCCCCGCACCCTCCCCCCTCCGCTCCCCACGTGGGACAAAGGGGGAAGCCCAAAATGCCTCGCGCGCAACCCACGTGGGACGGAGGGGGACGCGCCAACCCAGCTTCCCCCGTGCGCGCCTCCTGCGCCAGGCCGCCTCCTGCCCATAATCTCCCCCTAATCTCCTGCCCCGATCCCTGCTTGCTGCCCGGGGGTGTCCGGGGAGCGTGCTGCGGCGTCGGCCGCTACGGGGGGGGGAGAGGGGGGCCTGCTGCCGCCTTGCGGAGGCCCCCGCTGCGATGTGACCCTACCCTGTCTTGCAGAGGCCCTCCTGCCGTGTGGAGGGCCCACTGCCGTGTGGAGATCCCACTGCTGCCACGTGCGACCCGGTGAGTGTGTGTGTGAGTGACAGACTGAGTGTGTGTGTCTGTGTCTGTGAGTGAGTGATTATGTGTCTGAGTGTGTGTGCCTGTGAGTGTGTGTGCCTGTGAGTGTGTGTGTGTGTCTGTGAGTGTGTCTGTGTGTGAGTGTGTCTGTGTGTGAGTGAGTCTGTGAGTGTGTCTGTGTGTGAGTGAGTGTGTCTGAGTGTCTCTGAGTGAGTGTGTCTGTGACTGTGTCTCTGAGTGAGTGTGTCTCTGAGTGAGTGTGTCGCTGCGTGTGTGTCTCTGCGTGTGTGTCTCTGCGTGTGTGTGTCTCTGCGTGTGTGTGTCTCTGCGTGTGTGTGTCTCTGCGTGTGTCTCTCTGCGTGTGTGTCTCTCTGCGTGTGTCTGCGTGAGTGACTGAGTGTGTGTCTGTGAGTGTCTCTGAGTTTGTCTCTGAGTGTGTCTCTGAGTGAGTGTGTCTCTGAGTGAGTGTGTCTCTGAGTGAGTGTGTCTCTGAGTGAGTGTGTCTCTGAGTGAGTGTGTCTCTGAGTGAGTGTGTCTGAGTGAGTGTGTCTCTGCGTGAGTGTGTCTTTGAGTGAGAGTGTATGTGTCTGTGAGTGTCTGTGAGTGTCACCCTCTCCCTGTGTCGCCCTCGCACTCTCGCGCTCTCTCTGTCTTTGTCTCTCATTCTCTCTGTGTGTGTTCTCTGTCTCTCTTTTTTTGTGTCTCTCTTTTTCTGTGTGTCTCTCTTTTTCTGTGTGTCTCTCTTTTTCTGTGTGTCTCTCTTTTTCTGTGTGTCTCTCTTTTTCTGTGTGTCTCTCTTTTTCTGTGTGTCTCTCTTTTTGTGTGTGTCTCTCTTTTTGTGTGTGTGTCTCTCTCTCTCTATCTATCTGGCTCTCTGGCCGAGTCCAGAGGACAGGCAGCGCTGAGCCGTGCGGATGCTCCGCGCTGAGCCCCTGCATCCTCAATGAGGATGCCTTGAGAGGGGGCTCACGCGAGCGTCCGCAGGCGTGCTGAGGCGCTGGATTTTTCAGCCGACAGCCAAGCTGTTTTTCAGAGCACTGTCGGCTGAAAACATCCAATCAGCGCGGAGCAGCGTCAACGTCACGGCGCCGTGACGTTGGTGCGTCGCAGGCGATTGGCCCAGCGACGTCACTGCCCCGCCTCCGTCAGTCTCCCCCCGCCTCCGATCGCGACCGCTGGCTCGCCTGCATGGGCATGAAATTGCGCAGATTTCTGCAGGCGAGCCTCAGCGCGGCTCCGAACTCCTCACCCCTCTATGGCCCCAGCCTTAGTCTCTCTCTATCCGTCTCTCTGTCTCTCTCTCTCTGTCTGTCTCTCTGTCTGTCTCTCTCTGTCTGTCTCTCTGTCTGTCTCTCTCTGTCTCTCTCTCTCTGTCTCTCTCTCTCTGTCTCTCTCTCTCTGTCTCTCTCTCTCTGTCTCTGTCTCTCTCTCCCTCTCTCTCCCTCTCTCTCTCTCCCTCTCTCCCTCTCTCTCCCTCTCTCTCCCTCTCTCCCCCTCCCCCTCTCCCCCACACTCTCTCTCTCTCCCCCACACTCTCTCTCTCCCCCTCTCCCTCTCCCCCACACTCTCTCTCTCCCCCACACTCTCTCTCTCCCCCACACTCTCTCTGTCTCCCCCACACTCTCTCTCTCTCCCCCACACTCTCTCTCTCTCTCCCCCACACTCTCTCTCTCTCTCCCCCACTCTCTCTCTCTCCCCCACACTCTCTCTCCCCCACACTCTCTCTCTCTCCCCCACACTCTTTCTCTCCCCCACACTCTCTCTCTCTCCCCCACACTCTCTCTCTCTCTCTCTCTCCCCCACACTCTCTCTCTCTCTCTCCCCCACACTCTCTCTCTCTCTCTCCCCCACTCTCTCTCTCTCTCTCTCTCTCTCTCTCTCTCTCCCCCACACTCTCTCTCTCTCCCCCACACTCTCTCTCTCTCTGCTGCTTTAAATATTGTGAAGCGGGGGCATCCAGACACTAGTTAAGGGGTGCAGGAAACTAGTCATTCACATCTGGCTATTTTTTCTAGATTCAGCATTTATACACACACACACACACACACACGTAACAAGGACTAATTGTAGTATAATGTAATACAATAAATAAACTAATGCCAAAAACGAATGTTCTTACTAGGAATTTATTAAATTTATTTAATTTATGGTTTTTTTAAAATGCGGGGCTGGGGGCGGGATTAGAGGAGGGGCTGGGGGCGGGATTAGAGGCGGGGTTGGGGGCGGGACTAGAGGCGGGGTTGGGGGCGGGACTAGGTGGCGAGTAGATTTTTTGGTTCGGCGAGTAGATTTTTGGGTGATTTGTCAAGCACTGTATATATATATATATATATATATATATATATATATGTATATATGTATATATATATATATATATATATATATATATATATATATATATATAAAGATCACTTGTGAGCACATTCACATGTCTCAGGCAGGTCTGCAACCCTGCCTTTCACTATTATCACCCAGCATACTGTGTTTTCACTGCAGCAAGGGATTCTGGGAAATGACATGCAAATGCATACTGTACACACACAGAACACAGCCGCACAAGGAGATTCTGACATTAACGGTTCAGTGCCATACTTTATTCACCTTACATTGGTGCACGAAACAACAAAGACAACACAACGTTTTTAGGATTGTGTCCTAATTGTCTCTGGTTAAGACTGCAAAGAAAGCCCTGTTCAATTGTGAGATTGTAGATGCTATTTTCTTAGTCCAGTGGTTTGAGTATGCATTTACGTGCTACTAGAAAATGATGTCCAGTAAAATAGGAAGGGGAAGACCTTGTCTATATATACATCTAGATTTCCCAAAGTCCTGGCAATAGGACAAAGATAAAGATCAATTTGACAAAATTGCTAACTTTACACCAAAATTGATTTATCTTTCTGCATTCTTAGAAATAGTGAGTGTGCTCACAGGTGATATACATTTATTTGCTGTACACTGTACGGTGGGGTTTTTTTGTCAAGTTTTTACCCACTACAACTTATGTAATGTGTGGTTGAAACCTATTCTAACTTCACATTCTAAAGCCAGTATTACCATCGTTACCCTGATGAGACCCAAAAGGTTGAAACAACTGTCTGTGAGTGGGTTTATTGGTGTAGATTAGTGCCCCTGGCTATGTTTCCCGGCCCTAGCATATAAGTCCTGGTAACGTGCAGGCAGTGTTAGGGTTAAATCTCTTTCACATGGGCCAACATGTGAGTCCGTTAGCACACCGGATAATTTGTTACCATATCCAGGTGCAGGCCTAATAGCAATTGGGAGTATCATGTCTGGGGAGGGGGGGAAGGGGGGTAATTTCTCAGAATCCCTTGCTGCAGTGGAAGCAAGAGATAACGGCAAAAAGTGGGGTTGCAGACCTGTTTGAGATGTGAATGTGCTCACAAGTGATATTTTTATTTGCAAAAATAGTGGGAAATACTTGGGTTCTGCCTATTACATTTCAGACAAATGTTTTCTATGTATGATGTTATGTAGAGTTAGATAGAGGGAGTGCAATATTTTTTATTGTGTTGCCCTAATGTAGGCAGAACGCGGGCATCTCTGAACAATGTTGCAACCTTTGAGGAGGAATTCTAGTGAGATGGTCTCAAGGATGAGTACCACCTCAAACATATTGATTGAGGTTGTTGCCCGTATTTTCCTGGAAGCGCTTGTAGAATAATTGGATTGAAAAGCTTTAGCAATTTAGTTAGTTCAAGTATGGTATTTAGGAGGGCATAGTTCCACAATTAAATTGTTTTGGCATAACAATCTGGTTTGTAGACAAAGCAGGGTTTGTTTTGTAATCCGAATTTGGCTTTTAAAACTTCAAATTGTGTGTCTATTGTCTCTTTCTAGGAATGTATTAATATTATGTAAACCCCTGAAGACGTGTTCCAGATTTACTTGGATCTGCTGGGAAATGGCAAAGTGGCAGAAAGTTAACACGAAATCTATCCATCCCTAGGATCCTATGAAAACGTCTTCATGCTTTGATTGTGTCTAAGAATAAAATATTGTATTGATATAATATGTGTGATCCCTGTCTTATGTGTGGGAGATATGCTAGGAGTAATGCTGTTGCCAACTGGGTTTCCAAATTCTAGTTTGAGAAAGAGCTCAACAGTATGGTCTAGCCCAGTTGTTCCCAACCAGAGTTCCGCTGCATCTTGGGGAACCCTTTGAGAGGATCAAAAGGGTGCTACGGGATTTCCCAGTTCTTCCAGAGCAGGGGAAAAGCAGGGTAGTTTCTAGGGTGCTGGGCAGTTTCCTCCGTCCTGATTGGCTACTGCTGAGTAATGCAGCCAATTAGGAGGTGGTGTCAGGAGCTTGGGGTGTGTGGCCAAGCAGAGGAGAAAGCAGCATGGGCAGAAGAGAGGTGAGGCTTGTTGTCCGTCTGTCCTTTGTATGTGTATTTTCTGTCTCTGCCCTGTGACTTTTGTACCTGTCTGTGTCTGTCCTGTGTCTTCTGTAACTTACTGTACTGTTGTGGTGGTGCTTCAGCAACTGGGTAACGTGATTAGGGGTGCCCTGAGAGAAAAATGTTGAAAACCACTGGTCTAGCAAGTCTATGGCATGTCTCATAATAAATTCACTAGCATACCATTCCCAGTTTGGGAAATGGGAGCCTTCTTGTGAGCTCTTTAACTGTAGTTTAGCTAGTTTAAGTTTTATTGCATTTCACAATTCTATATGAATTTAGTAAAAGCCCAATTTAATTTGCTAATGTCTTTTTTTAGTGAGAAGGAGAGGGAGTACTTCAAACAGTTATAGTATTTTGGGTGAAGGTGATCATTTTGTTGGTGTTTATCCTTACTGATAGGAAGAGGTTACAGTGACAATATCTCAAGCATCGACTACATTTAGAATTTGTTATAGTCGGGTCGTAGTTTAGCTTATAATTGGCTTAATGGGTTTTCAACTCAGAATACAGTATATTAGTTGGATGATCTTCTGCTTTTCTTTTAACCTTAATAATTCTGATTTATTATAATTGATTTTATAACCTGCAAACTGTTTAGCAACAAGAACTGTAGTAGACCCACTTTATCCTGAATTTGTAGATATGTTACAAGAACGACCCTTGGACTTTTGTTATGCACGGACAATTGGCAATTCTATGGGTTTACCCCACTCTCATTACTAATTGGTGTCGTCCAGGCTCCCTTGATGTTTCCTGTTTCTCGCAATGCACTATGCCCAGCGTCACACTATCCATGAGGCCTGACCAACGGAACGCCTCAGCAGGGTTACAACGGTCCTGCACCATATGTCGTGTCAGCTTCTTTTCACTGCATCATACGGGAGCGCCAGCAGCCGGGTGGAGTGTGGATCAAAACAGGGGTCTACTTTCCACATGCCAGCTTCAGCTGTACCTGTATAGGAAGCCAGGCCGCACACTATGCAATGGTATGCAAGCGTGCATGCTCGGCAGGCCTCTCTAACTCTGATTTTTGGGTTTTGGTATGGGAAAACTACCACCATAGTTTTCTTTCTTGAATGTTTTAATGGATCTAGCTATTTGGCAAAGAACAAAATAATAAGTGCGTGAAGTACCCAGATCAAGTCTACAGTAAAATCAGAAATTATTGTCTATGTTTATTTTGCATCTCATACGGTCTCACATACATATGTAGCTCATCTTACATTCCACACTGCTTGGGCTTGCTGATGGAAACGGACCTCAGCAAACCCACCGGCATGGAGAGCCGCTCTTGATCAAACATGAAGCTGCTGTGTCTGAATTTTACTCCGCAGGAAGCTTTCTCCACAATCTGGGGTTGCTGCAGTCGTTTTAACCCTATACCCTCCAAGCCTCTGAGAAATGAGTCTACATACAGTATACAAATGAAGGTGACTTACTCTAGATAATCATTTCAGCTCCTGCATATTGACGGAGTTAGTTTAGTTCACTTACAGTATATTGTAATCAAATATGCCATATTTGAAAAACAAAACAAAAAACAATCACCTACAAACCATATTGAAATATTCATTTTTAAAGTAATGTAGCACTGTCACGTGACCAGATACATGTGCAACACACAAAAGAGTGCTCAGAAAGCATGTGTCTTCATTGGTTCAAGTGGAGAAAATGAATAGTATCGTATAAATGGCATCAACCCACAGCAGTAAATAGAATGTTCAATGATAATAACTATTTAGCCTGCTAAACACATCTCTAGCACTTTCCTCAGCTGCTGTCACTGTCACAACACTCTGCCTCCTCCAACTGGGGGCATTCATTTCAAGGGAAATAATTACTGTCTCCAGTGTTATGTCACATGCAAAAAAACATGTGCAACAATCCAGGCTGCTCATCGCTAATCCATACTGATTACACAATGAATGGGACCGGGAGCCCTGTAGCTGAGAGGAAAAACATGTAACGTTTTGCAGGTACCCTGGGAAGGTAAAGAAGTGGTTAAGAACGATATTAAAAAAATACTCTTTTACATTATGTTCACTGATATGGATGGCAATTAACTGGAGGGACATTAATGTAGCAGTTCGTATTTGAAGGCTTGCTCTGAGTGATACAGAAGCATTCAGCCAAAAAATAAAATGCAGCGGTGTATAGTGATAATGTTGAAAGAAGGGGCTTACAGATAACGTGGTATTGGCCTTTGATGTGAGGGTATAAGCTCCAAAGACCTTAGGCAGTGTTTTCCTTAGCATGTGCTTCTAAACAGGCCTTGGGCTGTGCCAGTAATATTCTACTTACTATTGTAGAGGGAGAGAGGGTTGGCCCGGCATTAAAGTGGTTGCACCCCATATGGCCACCCCCTGACCTCACCCGGGAGGCAAGGGGTTAACTGGACTGCGGTCCAGGAATGTGGTTTACACCTTGTCATGTCAGGAAAATGTATGTTCCCCTGTTCCCATGTTTCATTATAATCCTGTATTTTAATGTTTTAAAGTGCATTTCTGTATCTCAGGTTCTGGAGGTCACAGAGAGTTGAAATTTGGCCAATATTTAGAGTCACTGTAGGCATTAAGAACTGACAAATTTCGACCAACTGAGCCCACCAGAACGGAACTTATTGATATGTGAAAATATTAAAGTGTATATGATATTTTGGATCTGCTCTGAAAATGCAGACTCCATCTGCTATGCTAATAGTTCAGGAAGGGCAGCCGGATGATTTCACATAAGCACTGTGATCAAAAGTTAACTGCCCTGATTGTTTACACTAGGAACCAAGTACTAATCAACAGACTCTGCCACTCTAATTGTTACCGGAGGGCGGAGAGCATCAAACTGGAGTGGTTTGTAAGTGTTATGTCTACCCCTACAAACAATGAAGATCCTACCAGATACTTCATTTGGTAGACTGGCCGTCACCCCTGATTTAATTATGGGGCTACAGAAATAAGATCCTCAGAGTCCCAGTACACATGGGCTAACTAGCTAGGGAGCATGGTTTAAACTGTGTCTCCACGTTAGGGATTGGATACAGATAATTGTTCACCAATAGTCTGTATTCAATGTTAAGAATAGGGTTACACAGGTATATAAACTGTGTCAACCCTACAGTTTGGAGTAGGAGTTGTTCTTCTGATTCCACCTGGAATGTCACCGGATTGCTGGAGACTTGCTAGCTGATACTTCTCCATCCCCCAACCCTAAGTAAGTGTTACCTTCTTGCCTGTTAATTGTACCATATTGCTGTGTTCACCTTTTTTAAGGAATAAATATATTTTATTATATCTAAGCCTCGTTCAGTTCAACCCAGATATTTGGTGTTCATTATATCTTGTCATAAGCTACCGTGACAAGCTCTATAATTAACTGGTGGCAAGCGGCGGGATTGAACTGAACCTGTATTACAGTGTACTGCGGGACCCTGTAATATAGTGGGTACTCGAAGGGAATTGCGAGTTCCTGGGACTAAAGATATTGAACACACAGTAGTGCAACAGTTAACACAAGTTGTAACACCACCTCACTGCTGCGACCGTGAACCATGAGCGAGGCTGAAGGCTCATCCAACATGAGGACCCGAGCTCAGCTGAAGGACAAGTGCTGTGAATATGGACTGCCCTATGAGAACCAGGAGGTCGCAGACATGGTTGACGCAATCGGTGACTATGAAGCCCGGCTTGCGGAGCCTCAGGAAACGGCTCAGCTTGCCCTTATACAGCCACACAGAGATCAGGGAAGGAACCCAGTGCCGGGACGGCGGAATCTCGGGGAGGGAACGAGTGCACCTCCCGGGAGCAGTGCAACAGGAGGGGTACTGGTTGCTGCGGCTACCAGTCCGTTCACCCCTGAAATGTTGGCACTGATTACTGCGTGGGGTGACAGAGGGACACCGGAGGAGAGGCTGCAGTTTATCACTATGGCAGTGAACAGACCCGCTTATTGTCCCCCTGTCCAACCCAACACAGATGAACTCAAACTGGATCAGCACAGTCTCACCAAGTTCGTGGAAAGTACTGATCAGATCGACAGTTTTCTAAAGAACTTTGAGACACAGTGTCGGCGGTACAAAGTGCTTCCCCAGCATAGGGTTGCACGTTTGGACCCTTTACTGTCCGGCTTGGCTAAGCAGACGATGATGGCGCTTCCAGATGAGTATGCTGATGACTATGAACACCTGAAAGAACTGTTATTGTTTCAGTACGGTTTTACCCCTGAAGCCTACCGAGGTAAATTCCGGCAGGAAGAGAGGCAGCCCCAGGAGTCCTATGTTACCTATGTGACCCGCATGGCTTTGTACGGGATACGCTGGGTGGAGGGCTATGATGCATGGACTTACCAATGCCTGCTGGACCTCATCTTTCAAGAGCAGCTCATGCAGCAGTGCCCGCCGGCGGTGAGGGCTTGGGTGTACGACAAGAAGCCCAAGACTTACCAGAAGGCGGCGAGGTTTGCAGACGACTATGTGGCCAGCCGAGCCCTGATGTCCGCCAAAGCAGTAGCCAAGGCGGCGGTGACGGCGGCACCAGCCAGAAAGTCTGCCAATACCCCCCAATGGACTCAGAGGCCGCCTGCAGGCAGCAGTCCACTGAAGGCGGGGGAGCTCCGGCACGAGCGCCGGTGCTACAACTGCAACCGCCCTGGTCACATCAGACCAGATTGCCCGGAACCCCTGCGTTCCGGCGGAACCCATCTGGGGCAACGCACCCCAGCTGCGAAGCCGGTAGCCCGCGTGCGGGTGGCTTCCACCAAAGACTCTGGACCGGTCATGGAACCAACTCCCAGCGAGACATCCCATGCCACACCTGTCCCGGTTTCATCGGTGCCTACAGCCAGGAGCGGAGGACATCTCAGCGCGGACCAGCAGCAGACGGACGGCCGGAGCAGACATCTCACCCCGGTCACAGTCGGTGACCGGCAAGCAGTCGGCTTGCTGGATTCAGGAGCTGCAGTGACCCTGGTGCGACCTGATATGGTCCGGCCAGAGGAATTGATCCCAGGCCCTGGGAAACAGATCACTGTGGCCGACGGAGAGCCACGTTTCCTGCAAGTGGCCAGAATATTTTTGGATTGGGGGGAGGGCCAAGGTGTGCGGGAGGTGGGGGTTTTACCCGGTTTGGATGCTGAAGTTCTTCTTGGCAACGATCTGGGTCCGATGACCTGCACCTACGACCGAGTGCCCAAACCCGCTGCAGTGGCGGCGGTTACTCTGAGCCAGACTGCGGCAATTGCGGCGGCGCCAGTCCCCCAGCCTTTGGGACCAACGTTAGCGGAGGGCGCAGAGGAGCCCGGGGAGGTAAGCCAGGATCAGTTGCAACCACAGACAGACTTACTGTTCCCCCTCACCCTTCCCCATTCTCCGGACAATGACATGACTGGGGGGTGGCCAGAATTAGGAGCCCAGTTTAGGGAGGCAGTAAAGACAGACCCTACCCTGGCCGGCATGAGACTTCGGGCATCCGAATCTCAGGCAGGGGAAGGCACTGAGCACTGCCTATGGTATAAGGGACTCCTGTATAGAGAAGAAGGGAACCCAGGGATAGAGGAGGGATTGACCGGTAAGCGACAGCTAGTAGTGCCCCAGGGGTACCGACAGCAACTGTTACGGGTAGCTCACTCTATTCCGTTAGCGAGCCCTGTTATTACAGCGTTACTACTGGCTGGGGGCATCTCGAGATGGGGCACTTTCTGCCGCTCTTGTGATGCCTGCCAGCGAGTGGGTAAGGCGGGCGACCGTGTGAAGGCACCCCTGAAACCCCTAGCAATAATAGGGGAACCCTTCCAGAAAGTAGCGATGGATCTTGTAGGACCCCTTATGATTCCTAGCAGGTCAGGGAAGCGCTACATCCTCACGGTGGTGGATTTTGCCACCCGGTACCCTGAGGCGGTAGCGCTTGGCACCATAGATGCCAAGACAGTGGCAGCAGCTATGCTGAACATTTTTTCTAGGGTAGGTTTCCCTAGTGAGATCCTAACCGATCAGGGGTCGTAGTTCATGAGTGAACTGTTACATTGTCTCTGGGATGCACGCGGTGTACAGCACCGGCGCACTACCCCTTACCATACCCAGACAAACGGATTATGTGAGAGGTTTAACGGTACCCTGAAGCAGATGCTTCGGACCTTTATAGAGGCGGAGGGGAAAGACTGGGAGATTCATTTACAGCACTTGCTGTTTGCCTACCAAGAGGTACCGCAGGAATCTACAGGCTTCTCCCCCTTCGAGCTACTATATGGCCGCAGGGTACGTGGACCTCTGGACCTATTCCGTGAGGGATGGGAAGGGGAGCCTACTGCTACTGATGCTTCAGTGATCCAGTATGTAGTAGATCTCCGAGACCGGTTAGAGATGCTCATGGGGGTGGCCCAGGACCACCCCAGGGCCGCTGAGACCAAGCAAAAGCAATGGTATGACCAGAATGCCCGTAGCAGGGAATTCATCCCAGGACAGCAGGTGCTTGTTCTCAAACCCACTCGGGAGAACAAGTTGATGGCTGCCTGGTCGGGACCGTACCCGGTTACCCGAAAAGGTTAATGAGTACAACTACGTTGTACAGGTAGAGCCTGAGAGGCATAAGACATACAGTACCGACACACTTTATTCGAGTGTGGTCGGTACCGCAAGCCGGGAAATCTCCCGGCTTGCTAGTGGCCGCCCCTTGGCGTGCCGCGCGTCATAGACGCGCGGTCACGCGTCTTCGGGAGCGTGCGCCCCCTGCACGCGCGTCCAGGGGCTCCCCGAGGGAGCCCTGGTGTCCCGCAATCGCGGGACAGCGGCAGGGGGTTCCGGGGGACCCGGCGGACCCGGCAGCGGTAGGGAGAGCGCCCCGATCGGAGGGCGCTCTTCCGCTGCTTCGGCGCGCGCCCGTCACTCTCGGGCGCGCGCCAGGCTACTGCTGCGGCAGAGAACGGGCAAATGCTCGAATAAACTCTGCCGCAGCAGTATCACGTCAATATGCTGAAAGAATACAGAGCACCGAGTATGGGAGCAGTAATGGCCATTTGTAGCCCACTGCTGGAGGATCCGGCGAGCAATGCTCTGCCTGATCTCCTAGGGGAGGCTAGGCAGGGAAACACTGTGGAGCAGGTAGAGATAGGGGCACAGTTGAGTGCTAGGCAGCAGGTAGAAGCTAGGGACATGCTAGCTAAGTTTAGGGCCCTCTTCACTGACATGCCAGGGACCACACATCTCACAAAACACCCAGTGCACACAGGGGATCTGCAGCCTCTGCATAGCACGCTTATAGAGTGTCAGCAGAGGTCAAGACCAGTATGGAAAGGGAGATAGAGGAGATGCTGACCGTAGGGGTAATTACTCCGTCCCAGAGTCCTTGGGCAAGCCCGGTAGTTCTAGTCCCTAAGAAGGACAAGACTACCCGGTTTTGTGTGGACTACCGCTTGCTCAACGCTGGGACGGTGTCAGATGCCTACCCCATGCCCCGCATGAATGAGTTACTGGATGAACTCACGGGGGCAAGGTATCTGACCACTATGGATTTGAGCAAAGGCTATTGGCAAATCCCACTGACCCTGGAGGCTAGGGAGAAGTCAGCATTCATCACTCTAAGTGGCCTCTATGAGTTTTTGGTGATGCCATTTGGGATGAAGAGTGCCCCGGCTACCTTCCAACGCCTGGTCAATAGATTACTGGAAGGGATGCAGAGCTATGCCAGGGCTTACTTAGATGACATTGCTGTCTTTAGTAATTCCTGGGACTCCCACTTAGGACATGTAGCTGCGGTGCTGGATAGGATCAGGGAGGCTGGGCTTACCTTGAAACCCACTAAGTGTATGGTAGGGATGGCAGAGGTCCTGTACTTAGGGCACAGGGTGGGTGGAGGGCACCTCAAACCAGAACCAGCCAAGGTAGAAGCCATAGTTCAGTGGCCTGTTCCAAAAACCAAGAAACAGGTCATGGCATTTTTGGGCACCGCAGGGTACTATAGGAAGTTTGTCCCACAGTACAGCGCCGTGGCCAAACCCCTGACTGATTTGACTAAGAAGCAACTGCCTGTGCTTATCACCTGGACTCCTGCCTGTGAAACTGCTTTCCAGGCACTGAAAATTGCGCTTGCTGGGGCCCCCATACTGGCTGCCCTGGACTATACCAAACATTTCCTTATACAGACTGATGCCTCGGACTATGGCATTGGGGCTGTGTTGAGCCAAGTCGGGGACGACGGTAGAGAGCACCCTGTGGTGTACCTCAGCTGAAAACTACTCCCCAGAGAGGTGGCCTATGCCACCATTGAGAAAGAGTGCTTGGCCATTGTGTGGGCACTCAAAAAGCTCCAGCCCTATGTGTATGGAAGGGCTTTCACGGTCCTCACAGACCACAACCCCATGAGTTGGCTGCAGAGGGCATCAGGGGAGAATGCCAAGTTGCTAAGGTGGAGCTTGGCCTTGCAAGAATTCGAGTTTACTATTCAGCACAAAAAGGGTAGTGAAAACAGTAATGCTGATGGACTATCACGGCAGGACTATCCCTCTGAGACTGAGTTCATTAATGGTGCCAGCAGTGCCCCACTCCCCGTTAGGGCCAGTGGGCCACAGGTCACCCATTAAGAAGGGGAGGTGTAGAGGGAGAGGGGGTTGGCCCGGTATTAAAGGGGTTGCACCCCATTTGGCCACCCCCTGACCTCACCCGGGAGGCAAGGGGTTAACTGGACTGCGGTCCAGGAATGTGGTTTACACCTTGTCATGTCAGGAAAATGTATGTTCCCCTGTTCCCATGTTTCATTATAATCCTGTATTTTAATGTTTTAAAGTGCATTTCTGTATCTCAGGTTCTGGAGGTCACAGAGAGTTGAAATTTGGCCAATATTTAGAGTCACTGTAGGCATTAAGAACTGACAAATTTCGACCAACTGAACGGAACTTATTGAAATGTGAAAATATTAAAGTGTATATGATATTTTTGATCTGCTTTGAAAATGCAGACTCCATCTGCTATGCTAATAGTTCAGGAAGGGCAGCCGGATGATTTCACATAAGCACTGTGATCAAAAGTTAACTGCCCTGATTGTTTACACTAGGAACCAAGTACTAATCAACAGACTCTGCCACTCTAATTGTTACCGGAGGGCGGAGAGCATCAAACTGGAGTGGTTTGTAAGTGTTATGTCTACCCCTACAAACAATGAAGATCCTACCAGATACTTCATTTGGTAGACTGGCCGTCACCCCTGATTTAATTATGGGGCTACAGAAATAAGATCCTCAGAGTCCCAGTACACATGGGCTAACTAGCTAGGGAGCATGGTTTAAACTGTGTCTCCACGTTAGGGATTGGATACAGATAATTGTTCACCAATAGTCTGTATTCAATGTTAAGAATAGGGTTACACAGGTATATAAACTGTGTCAACCCTACAGTTTGGAGTAGGAGTTGTTCTTCTGATTCCACCTGGAATGTCACCGGATTGCTGGAGACTTGCTAGCTGATACTTCTCCATCCCCCAACCCTAAGTAAGTGTTACCTTCTTGCCTGTTAATTGTACCATATTGCTGTGTTCACCTTTTTTAAGGAATAAATATATTTTATTATATCTAAGCCTCGTTCAGTTCAACCCAGATATTTGGTGTTCATTATATCTTGTCATAAGCTACCGTGACAAGCTCTATAATTAACTGGTGGCAAGCGGCGGGATTGAACTGAACCTGTATTACAGTGTACTGCGGGACCCTGTAATATAGTGGGTACTCGAAGGGAATTGCGAGTTCCTGGGACTAAAGATATTGAACACACAGTAGTGCAACAGTTAACACAAGTTGTAACACCACCTCACTGCTGCGACCGTGAACCATGAGCGAGGCTGAAGGCTCATCCAACATGAGGACCCGAGCTCAGCTGAAGGACAAGTGCTGTGAATATGGACTGCCCTATGAGAACCAGGAGGTCGCAGACATGGTTGACGCAATCGGTGACTATGAAGCCCGGCTTGCGGAGCCTCAGGAAACGGCTCAGCTTGCCCTTATACAGCCACACAGAGATCAGGGAAGGAACCCAGTGCCGGGACGGCGGAATCTCGGGGAGGGAACGAGTGCACCTCCCGGGAGCAGTGCAACAGGAGGGGTACTGGTTGCTGCGGCTACCAGTCCGTTCACCCCTGAAATGTTGGCACTGATTACTGCGTGGGGTGACAGAGGGACACCGGAGGAGAGGCTGCAGTTTATCACTATGGCAGTGAACAGACCCGCTTATTGTCCCCCTGTCCAACCCAACACAGATGAACTCAAACTGGATCAGCACAGTCTCACCAAGTTCGTGGAAAGTACTGATCAGATCGACAGTTTTCTAAAGAACTTTGAGACACAGTGTCGGCGGTACAAAGTGCTTCCCCAGCATAGGGTTGCACGTTTGGACCCTTTACTGTCCGGCTTGGCTAAGCAGACGATGATGGCGCTTCCAGATGAGTATGCTGATGACTATGAACACCTGAAAGAACTGTTATTGTTTCAGTACGGTTTTACCCCTGAAGCCTACCGAGGTAAATTCCGGCAGGAAGAGAGGCAGCCCCAGGAGTCCTATGTTACCTATGTGACCCGCATGGCTTTGTACGGGATACGCTGGGTGGAGGGCTATGATGCATGGACTTACCAATGCCTGCTGGACCTCATCTTTCAAGAGCAGCTCATGCAGCAGTGCCCGCCGGCGGTGAGGGCTTGGGTGTACGACAAGAAGCCCAAGACTTACCAGAAGGCGGCGAGGTTTGCAGACGACTATGTGGCCAGCCGAGCCCTGATGTCCGCCAAAGCAGTAGCCAAGGCGGCGGTGACGGCGGCACCAGCCAGAAAGTCTGCCAATACCCCCCAATGGACTCAGAGGCCGCCTGCAGGCAGCAGTCCACTGAAGGCGGGGGAGCTCCGGCACGAGCGCCGGTGCTACAACTGCAACCGCCCTGGTCACATCAGACCAGATTGCCCGGAACCCCTGCGTTCCGGCGGAACCCATCTGGGGCAACGCACCCCAGCTGCGAAGCCGGTAGCCCGCGTGCGGGTGGCTTCCACCAAAGACTCTGGACCGGTCATGGAACCAACTCCCAGCGAGACATCCCATGCCACACCTGTCCCGGTTTCATCGGTGCCTACAGCCAGGAGCGGAGGACATCTCAGCGCGGACCAGCAGCAGACGGACGGCCGGAGCAGACATCTCACCCCGGTCACAGTCGGTGACCGGCAAGCAGTCGGCTTGCTGGATTCAGGAGCTGCAGTGACCCTGGTGCGACCTGATATGGTCCGGCCAGAGGAATTGATCCCAGGCCCTGGGAAACAGATCACTGTGGCCGACGGAGAGCCACGTTTCCTGCAAGTGGCCAGAATATTTTTGGATTGGGGGGAGGGCCAAGGTGTGCGGGAGGTGGGGGTTTTACCCGGTTTGGATGCTGAAGTTCTTCTTGGCAACGATCTGGGTCCGATGACCTGCACCTACGACCGAGTGCCCAAACCCGCTGCAGTGGCGGCGGTTACTCTGAGCCAGACTGCGGCAATGGCGGCGGCGCCAGTCCCCCAGCCTTTGGGACCAACGTTAGCGGAGGGCGCAGAGGAGCCCGGGGAGGTAAGCCAGGATCAGTTGCAACCACAGACAGACTTACTGTTCCCCCTCACCCTTCCCCATTCTCCGGACAATGACATGACTGGGGGGTGGCCAGAATTAGGAGCCCAGTTTAGGGAGGCAGTAAAGACAGACCCTACCCTGGCCGGCATGAGACTTCGGGCATCCGAATCTCAGGCAGGGGAAGGCACTGAGCACTGCCTATGGTATAAGGGACTCCTGTATAGAGAAGAAGGGAACCCAGGGATAGAGGAGGGATTGACCGGTAAGCGACAGCTAGTAGTGCCCCAGGGGTACCGACAGCAACTGTTACGGGTAGCTCACTCTATTCCGTTAGCGAGCCCTGTTATTACAGCGTTACTACTGGCTGGGGGCATCTCGAGATGGGGCACTTTCTGCCGCTCTTGTGATGCCTGCCAGCGAGTGGGTAAGGCGGGCGACCGTGTGAAGGCACCCCTGAAACCCCTAGCAATAATAGGGGAACCCTTCCAGAAAGTAGCGATGGATCTTGTAGGACCCCTTATGATTCCTAGCAGGTCAGGGAAGCGCTACATCCTCACGGTGGTGGATTTTGCCACCCGGTACCCTGAGGCGGTAGCGCTTGGCACCATAGATGCCAAGACAGTGGCAGCAGCTATGCTGAACATTTTTTCTAGGGTAGGTTTCCCTAGTGAGATCCTAACCGATCAGGGGTCGTAGTTCATGAGTGAACTGTTACATTGTCTCTGGGATGCACGCGGTGTACAGCACCGGCGCACTACCCCTTACCATACCCAGACAAACGGATTATGTGAGAGGTTTAACGGTACCCTGAAGCAGATGCTTCGGACCTTTATAGAGGCGGAGGGGAAAGACTGGGAGATTCATTTACAGCACTTGCTGTTTGCCTACCAAGAGGTACCGCAGGAATCTACAGGCTTCTCCCCCTTCGAGCTACTATATGGCCGCAGGGTACGTGGACCTCTGGACCTATTCCGTGAGGGATGGGAAGGGGAGCCTACTGCTACTGATGCTTCAGTGATCCAGTATGTAGTAGATCTCCGAGACCGGTTAGAGATGCTCATGGGGGTGGCCCAGGACCACCCCAGGGCCGCTGAGACCAAGCAAAAGCAATGGTATGACCAGAATGCCCGTAGCAGGGAATTCATCCCAGGACAGCAGGTGCTTGTTCTCAAACCCACTCGGGAGAACAAGTTGATGGCTGCCTGGTCGGGACCGTACCCGGTTACCCGAAAAGGTTAATGAGTACAACTACGTTGTACAGGTAGAGCCTGAGAGGCATAAGACATACAGTACCGACACACTTTATTCGAGTGTGGTCGGTACCGCAAGCCGGGAAATCTCCCGGCTTGCTAGTGGCCGCCCCTTGGCGTGCCGCGCGTCATAGACGCGCGGTCACGCGTCTTCGGGAGCGTGCGCCCCCTGCACGCGCGTCCAGGGGCTCCCCGAGGGAGCCCTGGTGTCCCGCGATCGCGGGACAGCGGCAGGGGGTTCCGGGGGACCCGGCGGACCCGGCAGCGGTAGGGAGAGCGCCCCGATCGGAGGGCGCTCTTCCGCTGCTTCGGCGCGCGCCCGTCACTCTCGGGCGCGCGCCAGGCTACTGCTGCGGCAGAGAACGGGCAAATGCTCGAATAAACTCTGCCGCAGCAGTATCACGTCAATATGCTGAAAGAATACAGAGCACCGAGTATGGGAGCAGTAATGGCCATTTGTAGCCCACTGCTGGAGGATCCGGCGAGCAATGCTCTGCCTGATCTCCTAGGGGAGGCTAGGCAGGGAAACACTGTGGAGCAGGTAGAGATAGGGGCACAGTTGAGTGCTAGGCAGCAGGTAGAAGCTAGGGACATGCTAGCTAAGTTTAGGGCCCTCTTCACTGACATGCCAGGGACCACACATCTCACAAAACACCCAGTGCACACAGGGGATCTGCAGCCTCTGCATAGCACGCTTATAGAGTGTCAGCAGAGGTCAAGACCAGTATGGAAAGGGAGATAGAGGAGATGCTGACCGTAGGGGTAATTACTCCGTCCCAGAGTCCTTGGGCAAGCCCGGTAGTTCTAGTCCCTAAGAAGGACAAGACTACCCGGTTTTGTGTGGACTACCGCTTGCTCAACGCTGGGACGGTGTCAGATGCCTACCCCATGCCCCGCATGAATGAGTTACTGGATGAACTCACGGGGGCAAGGTATCTGACCACTATGGATTTGAGCAAAGGCTATTGGCAAATCCCACTGACCCTGGAGGCTAGGGAGAAGTCAGCATTCATCACTCTAAGTGGCCTCTATGAGTTTTTGGTGATGCCATTTGGGATGAAGAGTGCCCCGGCTACCTTCCAACGCCTGGTCAATAGATTACTGGAAGGGATGCAGAGCTATGCCAGGGCTTACTTAGATGACATTGCTGTCTTTAGTAATTCCTGGGACTCCCACTTAGGACATGTAGCTGCGGTGCTGGATAGGATCAGGGAGGCTGGGCTTACCTTGAAACCCACTAAGTGTATGGTAGGGATGGCAGAGGTCCTGTACTTAGGGCACAGGGTGGGTGGAGGGCACCTCAAACCAGAACCAGCCAAGGTAGAAGCCATAGTTCAGTGGCCTGTTCCAAAAACCAAGAAACAGGTCATGGCATTTTTGGGCACCGCAGGGTACTATAGGAAGTTTGTCCCACAGTACAGCGCCGTGGCCAAACCCCTGACTGATTTGACTAAGAAGCAACTGCCTGTGCTTATCACCTGGACTCCTGCCTGTGAAACTGCTTTCCAGGCACTGAAAATTGCGCTTGCTGGGGCCCCCATACTGGCTGCCCTGGACTATACCAAACATTTCCTTATACAGACTGATGCCTCGGACTATGGCATTGGGGCTGTGTTGAGCCAAGTCGGGGACGACGGTAGAGAGCACCCTGTGGTGTACCTCAGCTGAAAACTACTCCCCAGAGAGGTGGCCTATGCCACCATTGAGAAAGAGTGCTTGGCCATTGTGTGGGCACTCAAAAAGCTCCAGCCCTATGTGTATGGAAGGGCTTTCACGGTCCTCACAGACCACAACCCCATGAGTTGGCTGCAGAGGGCATCAGGGGAGAATGCCAAGTTGCTAAGGTGGAGCTTGGCCTTGCAAGAATTCGAGTTTACTATTCAGCACAAAAAGGGTAGTGAAAACAGTAATGCTGATGGACTATCACGGCAGGACTATCCCTCTGAGACTGAGTTCATTAATGGTGCCAGCAGTGCCCCACTCCCCGTTAGGGCCAGTGGGCCACAGGTCACCCATTAAGAAGGGGAGGTGTAGAGGGAGAGGGGGTTGGCCCGGTATTAAAGGGGTTGCACCCCATTTGGCCACCCCCTGACCTCACCCGGGAGGCAAGGGGTTAACTGGACTGCGGTCCAGGAATGTGGTTTACACCTTGTCATGTCAGGAAAATGTATGTTCCCCTGTTCCCATGTTTCATTATAATCCTGTATTTTAATGTTTTAAAGTGCATTTCTGTATCTCAGGTTCTGGAGGTCACAGAGAGTTGAAATTTGGCCAATATTTAGAGTCACTGTAGGCATTAAGAACTGACAAATTTCGACCAACTGAACGGAACTTATTGAAATGTGAAAATATTAAAGTGTATATGATATTTTTGATCTGCTTTGAAAATGCAGACTCCATCTGCTATGCTAATAGTTCAGGAAGGGCAGCCGGATGATTTCACATAAGCACTGTGATCAAAAGTTAACTGCCCTGATTGTTTACACTAGGAACCAAGTACTAATCAACAGACTCTGCCACTCTAATTGTTACCGGAGGGCGGAGAGCATCAAACTGGAGTGGTTTGTAAGTGTTATGTCTACCCCTACAAACAATGAAGATCCTACCAGATACTTCATTTGGTAGACTGGCCGTCACCCCTGATTTAATTATGGGGCTACAGAAATAAGATCCTCAGAGTCCCAGTACACATGGGCTAACTAGCTGGGGAGCATGGTTTAAACTGTGTCTCCACGTTAGGGATTGGATACAGATAATTGTTCACCAATAGTCTGTATTCAATGTTAAGAATAGGGTTACACAGGTATATAAACTGTGTCAACCCTACAGTTTGGAGTAGGAGTTGTTCTTCTGATTCCACCTGGAATGTCACCGGATTGCTGGAGAATTGCTGGAGAATTGCTAGCTGATACTTCTCCATCCCCCAACCCTAAGTAAGTGTTACCTTCTTGCCTGTTAATTGTACTATATTGCTATGTTCACCTTTTTTAAGGAATAAAAATATTTTATTATATCTAAGCCTCGTTCAGTTCAACCCAGATATTTGGTGTTCATTATATCTTGTCATAAGCTACCGTGACAACTATGTACAAAGTAGTGTAGGCTATTAGTACTCAACATCTATATAAAATATATAATCAATGAGCAGTATCCATGATGTTAAGCTTGTAAGTGCTGTGAGACAGGGATTCATTGAACGGGTACATTTTGTATTGTACAGCACTGTGTGTTGTCATTATTAGGAAGTAGCAGTACATGAAACCATCTTTGAAAATGAAAATGCTATGCGCTAAAATTCCTATTAAAGACTGGCGCATTACAAAATATTCTCTGAGTGATTCCGGGTTAGACATGTGGCCTATATTCATGCAGTCGGGACTTAACATGGTCATCAAAACTATGTGCAATATGGCAATAGTTGTTTGTCCAGAGGCTTAAAAAACATGCTCTCATTATTAAATAGACTGGATTTTAGTACATAATAGCTGCCAAAAAGGAAATTCAAAAAGGCAACATTTTCAACACTCTTTTTACTGCAGAAATCACAGTCTGAGAAGGACAACAAAATGTCCTACTGCTGCGGCCAAGTTTATTCGAGCATTTGCCCGTTCTTGGCCGCAGCAGTAGCCTGGCGCGCGCCGGAGGGTGACGGGCGCGCGCCGAAGCAGCGGAAGAGCGCCCTCCGATCGGGGCGCTCTCCCTACCGCTGCCGGGTCCGCCGGGTCCCCCGGAACCCCCTGCCGCCGTCCCCCACATCGCGGGACACCAGGGCTCCCTCGGGGAGCCCTGGACGCGCGTGCAGGGGGCGCAGGCTCCCGAAGACGCGTGACCGCGCGTCACCGGCCACTAGCAAGCCGGGAAATCTCCCGGCTTGCGGATCTGGCCGCACTGCGATTAAGTGTGTCGCCAGTGTAATTATTGATGTTTTCTTGAAGGTTTTTTTTTTTTTTTTTTACTGTTTGTCAGTTTTTATGGGGTACAGAACAAAGAAGGGACCACAATAACATAATGACTGATGGAGTGGAGGAGGGTCGTTACACAGTAACATAGTAGATGAGGTCGAAAAAACCACCATTGAGTTCAACCTATGCTAACTTTAGGTCGAACAGTGGGACTGCTCGGGCGGAGGCCAAACTTGGAAAGGAAACGGGTTGCATCTGCTGGGTCATTGATGGAGACCGAGGCTCCATCATTCACAACCACCAACCGAAAGCGGAAGCTCCATTTGTACCGAACTCTGACGTTCCTCAGGGCCTCTGTGACCGGCTGTCACGGAAGGCCAGAACTTTTAACACCAAAATACCCGGATCCTTTGATTGAGCAAAGCAAGAGATAAAATAAATTGTGATTGATTTACAGAATGAACACACACAGCTTGGTTTACAATTACAACGAAAATACACATACTGGAATGGGGTAAAACGAAATATCTTGTTCCCAAAACGAAATGTTGCAAAACAAAGTCTCTAGGAGCAATTTCACAGGAGCGGGAGCTGCTCGCGAAAAGAGCCTGAAGCAGTCCTCGGTGAGCAGCGCAACTTGCCACTGCTGTTTACTCCGCCAGAGTGGCTTCTTTCGTTCTGTTCCCGTATACTGGATCTTGGAACCTTAGTTCTTACGAACTCTTGAAGCTTAGCTGAATCTTTGTTACGATGTTACGAATCTGTTACAGCATGATGACTCTCTTCTTGATGGGCTGCACGGGTTCTTATAGGGTTAACATTCCTATACATAAGTGCAGCCTATCTCTCCATGGGAATATTTCCATCCAATACTTTGCAAACCTGGCAGAGCGGGCTTCTCATTCTGCTCTGGGCACATGCATACTTTTCCCCTTTGCCGCTTAGCATATGAGACCCTGCCCCTCTTACCTGGTGCCGCTCAGTCTGGGCAGGGTGACATCTTGCCAGGATGGCTTATTGAAGTTCTCTTCCTCTACCAAGCAAGCTAACAAATGGTTTAACACTTCCGTATCCTGGATTGCCTTTGAAGCTTAGAGGGCAGAGAAGCCACTCTGTCTCGCATGCAAATGGATTTTTACCCATACTGAACATTACTTGAACTTAAAAACATATAACTCTCACCACCTTATACCTGGTGGGAGATACACTGACCCCTAACCTGGGTCCTGAGGTTTGTGGGCATATACTGGGGTACCGTGAATGTGATTCATTCTCCTGCCCGGTCTTACTATTCTGGTCTGTGCTGAAGCAGGGAGATTTGGCGGTGAGCTGCAAACTGCTTTCTAGGGAGGATTTTATCCGATGGTCTGTGTTCCTCATGTCCTCAGGAATCTGGGGGGATTCCTGAGTAAATGTTTCGGGGTAACCCGCAACACTGGCCCCCTTCTACCCAAACACACCCTGACAACAGTTTACCGTAAAATCACCCCTGAAACTCACGCCCTGCACATCTCCGCTGGTTGGCACTCCTGGAACAGTAAAAATACACATACATCTTTATTACAAATGCAGTTATATGCCATGACTGGGTTTAAGAGCTGACAATCACTATTCCCCCATATGGCTCAGGGGCACCCAGCCGGGCATAATACCTTTATTATTGGCCTGGGTACCCCTTCAACCGTCATACCGGCCTAATATTGCGTCTCTTCTGAAGCGTGACGGGCGAGAGGTCGGGGAAAAGCTGTAGGCCTCGTCCTTCAAAGTCCACTATTTCTTTGTGTCTTGCAGCCTCTATGATTTTTGTCTTGCTCTTGAAGTAGTGAAAGCAGATGACGACATTCCTCGGCCGATCTGGAATGGGCACTCACGGGCCCAGGGCCCCATGAGCTCTATCCAGGTGGAGCCACGTTTCAGTGAGGCCTGGACACAGGAGCAGGAACAGTCAGTGTAAGCAGTCTCCCAGGTCGTCACGGCCTCAGGTATTCCCCTTATACGTACAGTAAGTTGTTCCTCCATTGTCTATTATCCTGATCTTGCTAACCCTCAGAGAGATCAGATATCTGTCTCTTCATGGCCTGAATGGTCTCTTCATGAGAGCTCTGGAGGTCGGTGACATCAGCCATTTTGTTTTCAAGATCGTTGGCCCGCTCGTCGAGATGCTTAGCGTCTCCTCTCAGTTCTTTTACTACCTCTGACACATTTCAGTTTGGAAAGCTGTCGAGTGTCAAATATAAGTTTTCTATATCTTGTTTGGTTGACACTTGTACTTTAGGATATTCCTCTTGATCAGTCGGCCCCACCTCGTTGTGAGACGCCATCTTGTGTGGAGCTTGTGGTCCGGGCCCGTTTGCGGAAATAATCATGGACCTCCCACATGTGCGTTTTCTTGGATTTGGGTATTATATTGTCCCTCATATTCTCTTGGGATGAAGTGCTATAAACTTCTTGTCGTTTTGCTGACCGAAAGCTCATTAAGTGCTATCCTGGCATGGAGCTTCAGCAACCTGCGATCATTCAAGCTAGTCATGTACCCCCTCTCTTTAGTAGTTTTTAATAATTTAATGCACCTAATAATGAGTTATATGAAGTCATGTGTAAAAACACAGAGCCGATCTGAAGTCCTTCTGACCTCAGGGGACCACACGATTTACAGGATATTTCTGTTTTCTTGAGTCAGTGTGTGACACAAAACAAAATCCAAATATTACTGCTAAGGCCACCAACAGAAAGTCCCATCGTCATCTCCGGATGACGTTGCAGAGTCTGATCCCGTTGCTATATTGTGTTGTCCATGGGGATCCTTCTTGCCCAGTGGATAAAAAACTTATTTCTCAGGAATCGGGGGACCCTGCAGGTCAGGGAACTGCTCATCAGTACCGAGGGACCTTCTCAGTTCAGACAGCCAAGGTAATTTTTGCTAATACTTTTTATTACACATTTTATGTTAGAAAAGGTGTAAAATTATTTTTAAATTCCATTTCGGAGTGGTCAAGCAACAAATACAGGTGCTAAAAATGCATGCTTCATGTCCAATATTATATATTGTATGGTATATCTTTATTTATATAGCGCCAAAAGTGTACTCAGCGCTTCACAAAGAATACGTTACAGGGAATTATAATAATACAGTAAGTGCAGCAAAATCAGACAATAGGAAAGGAAACCCCTGCCCCGAAGAGCTTACAATCTAAGATGTTTGATGGGAGACTTATAGAGACAGCAGGTGAGGGAATAAGTGCTGTGTATGGCAGAGCTAACCACAATGGGTGGTAGGAGTGGCCGAGTGTGGGATAGTAACCATGAGTGCAGGCTGTTGGGATGCTTAACTTGTGGGGTGAGTTTTAAGGTTATTGAGTATTAGTGATAAGCAAAGAAAAGAAAGCTCCCTAATAGCCGCACAAGAGAACACCTATACCTATGTTAAAAATGACTATTTATTAATAAATGATTAAAATATATTTATTGCAGCAAAAAGCTAACGTGAACCAAAGTGATTAAAATAAATTAAAAAACGGAGGAGGTAACTGTATGCCTAATTCAAACTAACAGTGTATGCTAGGAATAACTATTTTAGAATGTCCCACTGCTATATAATTATACTAACAGTGGTAGTTATACCAATAAAGTTCTATATAGTTTGAGGACTACACCTAAATGGAGAGTATAGCTTAATGTAGTGGGAGGGATTTGTATGCAGAAGCCCTATCACAGTCTGACATTAATTAACCAATGGGGTAAGAATTAAGTGTATAAAGATCTGAGAGAATCACTCTGTAATTGCCCCCGATGAAGCCACAACGGTGAAACATATGTTGGGCAGGCTAAGCGTCACCACCTAGTGCGCTGGCTATATATCGGAGAGGTCTGTTGCCTTCTCTCAGTTAGGGCCTCATGCAGAGAGCAGCGCTATTCAGAATTGGCGAGGGGGAAATTTTTTAGCTTTATTGGAGAGTTTTTATCTCCATATGCAGAAAGGGCATAAAACTGCCTTTCTGCATATGGAGAGTTTCAACCAGCGCTATGAGCGCTGTTGAAACTAGTGGGGAAAAAATCGCGGTTTTTTTTTTTCCCCCTCCACCGGCCGCGGAGCGCCAGCTGCTTGGTGGAGGGGAAAAATGTTGAAAATCGCGCCATTTTTTTTGGCGCGAACAGCCACTAGATGGCGATCGCGGCTCTCTGCATACGGCAGGAAAAAAAACTGGAGAGATTAGAAACTCTCCAGTCGCGCGGCGAATTTCAAGGGAAAAAAAAAAAATGGCGCTTTTTTTAAAACTTGCCTGTTTCGGCAGTTTAAAGCTCCATTTTCGCCGGCTAATGGCGAGATTCCTTTTAGCGCTGCTCTCTGCATGAGGCCCTTAGAGTGTTTCGGAGCCTTCTAAAGGAAGCACAACACTCTGACTACTTTCCTATTTGTCATGGTTCTGAGTACAAGACACATACTTTGTGATCTTGAAATAGCTGTTCTACTAAACATAACAGACCTCTAGGTTCATTTACCTTTGAACCCGTTGGTCTGGTACATATGTGTGTGTATATATCCGTATACTAGCATTAGCTGGCTCAACAAATATATTATTCTGAGCACACACACTACATTAAGCTATACTCTCCATTTAGGTGTAGTCCTCAAACTATATAGAACTGTATTGGTATAACTACCACTGTTAGTATAATTATATAGCAGTGGGACATTCTAAAATAGTTATTCCTAGCATACACTGTTAGTTTGAATTAGGCATACAGTTACCTCCTCCGTTTTTTAATTTATTTTAATCACTTTGGTTCACGTTAGCTTTTTGCTGCAATAAATATATTTTAATCATTTATTAATAGTAATTTTTAACATAGGTATAGTTGTTCTCTTGTGCGGCTATTAGGGAGCTTTCTTTTCTTTGCTTATCATTAACCCCATCCCTGCCAGCACCACCTCCGCACTCTTATTGCAGTTTTTGTTCCGTCACCACACATTCACAATTTATTGGTTCCCCATATCTCCATTGGTGTAGTGCAAGGCGCACAACTTGACCTTTTTAGGCCATTCTATCTTCCTTTATTGAGTATTAGATCAGAAGGTTAACACCATTTACAGGGGAAAAGATGGCAGGAAGGCATGGGTTAGTTCAGGTGTGTATGTCTGGGTACAGGCTTAGGGGAGATCCCCAGCAGCAGGAAGGAGTAGATAGAGGGTGTGAATAGAGGATTTGTGTGGGTGTTTTTTATTGAGGGGTAAATAAGTTGTTGGGAGAGAGGTGTATAAATAATGGTGCAGTGGAGAGTGGGGAAGTTGGAGAGAACAGAGATGTTCACAAAGGAGTGAGGAAACAGTCAACAGAAAAAGCAATAGGGAGGGCATTGTGCGATACAGGAGGAGAGACATGCCAGGTATTGGAGGATAGGAAGAGTACAAAGAATCACATCATTTAGAAAATGAAGTTCTCACAGCTGCAGCGTTGTTGTTGTGCAGAGTCAAGTTCTTCCTCCAATCTTCACCTCCAAATTAATCTCCAAAATGATCTACACACTTTCAATGTTACACACAGCCATATGGCTCACAGCCAAAAGAGCCTGCCTTATATACTTGAACACATTCACTTGTCTAACAATTAAGGGATGGGTCTGCCAATTCAGCTCATACCAGTTAGATGTTAATTTGATTAAAGTTCCTTCAATTGTTAGATGGAATAAATATATATATTTAAAGGGAAAAAACAGAACAATATTTCAGGATAAATAGCCTTATAGTAAGTCCACTAAAAACATACTTATCATCAAGATCTTTTAATAATAAAATGTAAATACATAGCCCCACCTAGCATCTTATCAGCATGTTTGAAAAACAATAGCCACATCTATTTTGGCACCATTGAAATTAGGTTAGAAGAAAAGTACCTCCCTCCAAAACAAATCTAGCACCGCCAAATTATTTTGTGTGACCAGATGATTGAGAGAACAAGAACACACCACAGATGGCTTTGGTAATTTTATGATGTACAATCATCACTGTTTGTCTCACCTTCATAAACATGCTGAATCCAGTCTTCAGAAGGTCAGTGAGACCAGAGGACATGTGCTCGATATCTAGGGGCTCTGTGTGATCAGGATGAAATATCTCCTCCACAATCTGCTTTAGCAAAGGCTTGAAAGATGCCTGTGAAAATTAAATTGTTACACATAGATTAAAAAATATAAACCAAATATATATTACTGTAAAACAGATGTCACTGAAAACGCATATAGCAATCAAAATGATCACACTATGAAACAAAACTATTGTATTTCATACTAAAAAAACACATTTTATGTAAGAAAAATTATAAGCTTGTTTTCAGATCCCATTTTGAGTCGTGAGGCATCAAATAAAGATGCTGAAAATACTTTAAGTATATAAGAGTTTGTCTGCTGCCTGATTTCTGTCACCTGTCCTGCTAGATGGAAATCAGGTATGTAAGGCTGATTTCCTGGTTCCTCTCCCCTCTCCCCAAGAGACTGGAGGCAGGAAGGCTGCTGGAAGCAGAGAGGGGAAAAGCCTCTCCCCAAACAGGTTAAATCCTTTTGTACCTTTATCAAATTGCAAAGTTCCTTATTTTTGTTTGTTAAGCGGATAAGCCGCAGAATCCCAGTCAGGGTAAACCTCAGTTAAGTTATTGCTCAGGTGAGCAGGCTTTTGTTTTGCTTGTGTTTCTTTTGTATGCAGTGTGGCAGTCTCAGTGCCTGGGACTGAATAAACCAGGCAATAGCCTGTTTAAAGGAACAGCACGTTACGCCTCGTCATTTAACCTAACCTAAAAGACCGTGTTCTAACAGTCCTGGACAGACGGCGGAGCCCCGGAGTAAGCCGTTTGTCACAATATGCTTATATATTTAAGCTCAAATAGAGGGAAAAAATCAGATCAAAGTTTCTGGATAAATAGTCTTTCATCAAGTCCAAAAAAAACTTACTTATGAGCAACATCTTTTTATTATAAAATTAGGATACTAGCTTGGGAGTCTGTATTCTATCAGCATAATGTTTGAAAAACAATAGCCACATCTATGATGCACTATTAATATTATTTTTTGCATGAGGACACCAGTGCGGTGCCATGACATCTTGTGATTAATCAGATGACTTTCGTTTTGACTGTGTTTTTGGGCGACACTTGGTAACATCGCTCAAAGTCCAATCAAAATTAAACAGACAACAAATAAACCGTCTATTTAGTTATGGTCGGCATTTGGGTATTGGAAAAAAATGGTAGTTGCTTTGGACCCCTGGTGCATCGGACATTCAGTTTTCCTTTCCTTTTTTCCATGTCCTATTACGACGACGGCTGTGACGGCGGATGGCATGGCACCGCTATCATGTGCCTTCTCACAAAACGGTCTTTAGTGCAGTGGGACGCCTGGTGGTGATGCGACTCACGTTGGGGAACTGTGTGCTAATGGAATGCTATCTGAGGTATGTGGTAGATCTATACTTTTAAGCTTGAACGTTAGTGTGACTTTTTGAAGTGAAACTTCTTTAGCAGTGTGAATGTAGTTGAATGTAGACGGAAGTCAGTAGTGACGGAAGTGACATCACTCCTGGCAGAAGAGGCCGTCAGTGTTGCCAGCTTCCACCAGGAGTCAGCACTGGACACACACATAGGAGAGAGGGAGGGGGGCGGTTCTGGTCCGGTAACGGGGAGGGGGGGGGTTGAGCGCGCCGTGTCGCCCGTAGCACCGCATTTCCCGCAGCACCGCGTCCCCCGCAGCCCTCCCCCAGTCAGCCTCCTAACACCCCGTGTGCCCATACCTCCGCTGAGGGAGAGTGGGGCCTGCTCCGGGGCACTCAGACAGACCCCCTCACCCCCCCCCCCGTGTCTCTGTACCTCCGCACCGGGGAGACACACACACTGACTGACACACACACACACTGACTGACACACACACTAACTCACACACACACACTGACTGACACACACACGGAATTCACAATTATTATAAATATAAAAGAGCAAATAGCTAAAAGACGTGTTCTAAGTCAAACCTCATTGCGTTTTGACACTGAAATTGTTTTGATTTGTAATTAAAAACATCACCATTACAAGTACAATTTCTGTGACAAAACAGTGACAAAAGACCAAGAAGTTTCACTTAAAATGCACGTGCTCGGCACACACACACTTATTGCACTGTTTATATACAGTGGCAGATATTCCATTAGTGAAAACAGGAAAGAACAAAGAATCCCATAGGATGCACTCAACCTCTTCTAAATGTAAAGTAAAATAATTACATTTTATTGAAACTATTTATAAGGAATGCATATCTTAAAACCCAAATAAGCGCTGATGTGCAGCCTATCAACCTCTAAAAGTAAAGTAGGGTAGAATATCAATATAGTAGATCACCCTCCCTATAATAGGTTGATGTAAATGGCTACCCACTGAGGTTCATAAACTCAGTACACAATGTTAAGAAATAGTGCCATAAATAAGGTGCTAACCTTGCATCCATAGATGCTACTTAACAAAATTGCTTGTGGGTGCCAAACCGCACAAAACAATTACTAGTGAGAACAAATTGTATACAACCATATTAACCCAATGTACATAGGATTGTGCAGGAGTAAACCCCTGTTAAAATAAAGACAAATCCCTGTGTGAATATACAGTGATGTATAAACACCTTTGTGCAAATGAGATGTATGCTAGCTATCGCTAGTGGTTTACCTCAATGGGACAACATCTTAGTTTAGCTTGCTATCTGTTAGCTATAGCAAAGTGTGGTACATGCTCCTTGTCAGATGTTACTGTAGCTAACAATCATGTTTGAAGTCTGTGCAAGATAACCCATTTAATGACCATAATGTGCATACAACAGTGCACAAGAAAAGACACGTTTTTAAATAGCAACGAGTCTCTATGTAGATCCTGTGTAATGCAGTGATATATGCCAGCTTTCTCTGTGCCAAAAATATATACTGTATGCGCTGACTGTAACTAGTTGTTACCTCAGTGGGTCCACATCTTAGCTTAGCTTGCTATTTGGTAGTTTTAACCCAATAAAATAAACGCTTCTTATCTGAATTCACTGTGGCTGAGACCTGCGTCTCAGTCGCGCTTAGTGATGTAATGGTCACCCCGTCATCACCCAGTGATGGCAACATGATGTCGCAGCATCAAATTATGTCATGTTACCATGGTAACGTGCCGCCATGCGACGTCACGTTGGTGATGACTGCTGTGTCATTTGATGCTGTGGTTCAGAAGGAGGAGGGGGGCAGCCGCAAGGAGGCGGCCGCAACAGCTAAGTGGCTAGGGGAGGCAGATTATCAAATCTGCCGCTGTGTGTGTGTGTGTGTGTGTGTGTGTGTATATGTATGTACATTAATGGCGCTATATAACAACATACAATACAATATATATATACACAATTTTCATAATTTTGGCTCTGTATGCCACCACAATGGATTTGACATCCAAAGAAAGGAGAGATGGAGCACAGCTGGTAGTAAATAAACTGTTATGGAGAGTGGGACCCAGGTAAAAAATGTTTAATGGATCAGTGCAAAATACAAAAACTGAGCCCTCAGGCCCCCACCAACGCGTTTCGAGCTAGTAGCTCTTTCTTAACCTTGAGAAAGAGCTACTAGCTCGAAACGCGTTGGTGGGGGCCTGAGGGCTCAGTTTTTGTATTTTGCACTGATCCATTAAACATTTTTTACCTGGGTCCCACTCTCCATAACAGTTTATTTACTACCAGCTGTGCTCCATCTCTCCTTTCTTTGGATGTCCGGTCACTGTGGAGTAACGGCAGCACGCACCCACGGAGGAAGTTCCGTTGAAGACCCCACAAATGTGAGTTATTCCAACCTGCATATCTGAATTACCTTATACTTACCCAACCGATGTTTATGTCTGGTCACTAGCCAGTGAAAGTCACACATTATTCTAGTGGGACTTTTTCCAGCTATTCGGTATCTAGTGGAAGTGGTTTTATTTCAGTGTTGGAGTTTTTGGTCTGGAAATACATGGGACCTCCAAGGGACACTATATAATGCTTTAATGTCTATAGGCTATGCGGCAGTGGCTCATGTTAGAGCACCATACAGTTTTTGTGATTTTTCACAATGGATTTGAAATGAAACAACCGAGATGCAATAGAAGTGCAGACTTTCAGCTTTAATTCAAGGGGTAAAACAAAACTATCGGATGAAATGTTTAGGAATTGCAACCATTTTCAAACACAGTCCCCTTATTTCTGGGGCTCAAATGTAATTGGACAAATCAACACAATCATAAATAAAACGTTAATTTTTAATACTGTGTTGAGAATCCTTTGCAGGCAATGATTGCTTTAAGTCTGGAACGCATGGACATCACCTAACGCTGGGTTTCCTCCTTTGTGATGCTTTGCCAGGCCTTTACTGCAGCTGTCTTCAGTTGTTGTTTGTTCATGGGTCTTTCTGCCTTAAATGTTGTCTTCAGCAAGTGAAATGCATGCTTGATCGGGTTGAGATCAGGTGATTGACTCGGCCATTGCAGAATATTCCACTTCTTTTCCTTAAAAAAACTCCTGGGTTGCTTTCGCAGTATGTTTTGGGTCATTGTCCATTTGTAAAGTGAAGCGCCGTCCAATCAACTTCGCTGAATTTGGCAGAATCTGAGCAGACAACATATCCTTATACACTTCAGAATTCATCCGGCTGCTTCTGTCACATCATCAATAAATACTAGCAACCCAGTGCCATTGTAAGCCATGCATGCCCATGTCATCACACTGCCTCCACTGTGTTTTACAGATAATGTGGTATGGTTCAGATCATGAGCCGTTCCAAGCCTTCTCCATACTTTTTTCGTCCCATCATTCTGGTACATGTTGATCTTAGTTTCATCTGTCCAAAGAATGCTGGGCTGGCTATTTTAGATATTGTTTGGCTAAATCTAATCTGGCCTGTCTCTTCTTGAGGCTTATGAATGGTTTGCACCTTGTGGTGAACCCTCTGTATTTGTTCTCGTGAAGTCTTCTCTTTATGGTAGACTTGGATAATGATATGCCAACCTCCTGGAGAATGTTCTTCACTTGGCTGGATGTTGTGAAGGGGTTTTTCTTTACCATGGAAAGGATCCTATGATCATCCACCAATGTTGTTTTCCGTGAACATCCAGACCTTTATGTGTTGCAGAGATCAACAGTGCGTTCTTTTTTTACTTAGAATGTACCAAACTGTTGATTTGGCCACTCCTAATATTCCTGCTATCTCTCTGATGGATTTTCTTCTTTTTTTTGCAGCCTAAGGATGCCCTGTTTCACTTGCATTGAGAGCTCCTTTGACCCCATGTTGTGGGTTCACAGCAACAGCTTCCAAATGCGAATGCCACACCTGGAATCAACTCCAGACCTTTTACCTGCTTAATTGATGATGAAATAACGAAGAAATAGCCCACACCTGTCCATGAAACAGCTTTTGAGTCAATTGTCCAATTACTTTGGAGGGGGCAACATATTAAAGAGATGTAATTCCTAAACCCTTCATTCAATTTGGATGTGAATACCCTCAAATTAAAGCTGTTAGACTGCACTTTACGCCCATATTCATTATTTAACTGTAACTTGAATTTATTTTGGTACACAGCCGAAATAACAAAACTTGTATCAGTGTCCAATTATTTCCGGACGTGTGTGCGTGTGTGCGTGTGCGTAACAAATTTGGATGCACAACGATATCAAAATAAGTAATTAAATCCTGCCTCAGAATTCCTAACCGCACACTCAGGTTAACATATATAAAACAGACAGAATGAATAACGGGCGCAAATAAAAATATCAGTAATTAATAAAATAATACACAATGTGGCGAGTAAATATTGGCCCAAGCAGAACACGTGCTTGTTTTTTAAATATCCCTGCTCGCGCTGAAAAAAATAAAATAAAAACTCCCCCTACCTGACAGCTGATTGGCGCTTTGTGGGCGCGCGGCCAGGCTCTATATGAGCCCGCCCCCAACGAGCGCCCATTTTTTTTTCCGATGGAGGACACAGTAAGTATTATCTGTGCCTTACCCCCTGTCCCCGGTGCTCCCGCTGCCCGCAGTTATGGAGGTGGTAGCGGGGGTGTTCTCCTGTCCC